>NC_057813.1:185990871-186348550 GCF_018294505.1 Triticum aestivum | reverse complement strand
CCCCTCCCCCACCTGCGTCGAGTTTTTTGTTCGGAGAGGCCTCACCACCGCCAGTCCACTGCCCCCCACAACCACCGTCCCCACCCCGAGCCCCTTGGTTTCCTCCGATGAACTCCGGCGAGCTTTCAAAATCGACTGACCCAATATTGAAATTTAGTCTACTGTCATTTAACTAGTGTGGAATATAAAAGGGGAAAATCATAAGCATTGCGAGTATAGTGTTGAGCGTGCCATGGTGGATCTGAAGGTGCAAATAGTACAAAGGCAACTTCGCAACCAACGTTTGCTTTCAACTAACAAGTAAGATCCTAAGTGATGGACAAGAAATCACAGTAAAACAGTGGCGATCTATTTTCTTGTTGTGATAAATAAGTACAGCCTCTGGTGCGGTGTCGTGTATGCATCTACTGAGAATTTGACGGTGTTGCGGTAGCGATGGTTGTCGGCAGCATGGAAGAAGATCTAGGAGGGTAGACGGTGGCGGTGGGGGAAATATCCCGGTGCGGTGGACGAGACGGTCACGGGAGCGGCACCGGCAAGGTGGACGACGGCGAGGATAAAGCGAGAGGACGGGATGCAAGGATCCTGGTCCGAAGCCATGGACAAGAGATGTTGATCTCTTGTAATGGATGACGGTGTCGAGGTATCAGCTCCGGCATGGAGGAGGAGGACGGCGGTGGATGGGTGACGGACGGAGGAGGCTGGGCTGGAGAGGGTGTTTTGCGCCCACGAAGTACGAATGGGGAAATGGAGGGAGAGAGGTAAGGGGGAACCATGTCTTTGGGATGCGCTTGTCTCAAATACGGGGAAGGCTACCAACACTACAAAAAAAGACACATCCGTGACATTTTGTGCCGGACGAATTTTTTTCTGTCATACTTATGACACTTCTATGACGATAATTGTGACAAAACCCGGTATCATCATAGATGTGGTGGGCCCCTACTTCTATGACAAAAAATCATGACAGAAAATGGGCTTTTCGTCCTAGGCGGGCCGGAGACGCAGTTGCATGACATTCTTTGGGCCGTCCATGACAGAAAAAACCGTGGCAGAAGCGAGGGCGAGGAAAATTTTGGGGAGTTCCCGGTTATGGTGGGTGGTCGGGGGCCAAGCGATGCGCGTTTCTCTCATACACCTATGTGCGTGTGTGCGAGCCGTTGGCTCTAACTGAACCCGAGCGAGGCGTTGGGCTCTAACTGAACCCGAGCGATTGCACTGCAGGCTACGCGTTACTGAACCCGAGCGATCGATCGATGGCTGTTAACTGAACCTGATCGAGCGATTCCTTCGCTACTGCTGCTAACTGAAGCCGATCGATGCTTCCTCTAGATGAACAGTGAGCATTGCGCGGGGGGGGGGGGGGGGTGGATGAATAGTGAGCAGTGGGGGTGGATGAACAGGACCCCGTGGCGTTGCCTCTGGATGAACAGGACCTCGATCGATCGAGCCGGTTGGGGCTAGATGAATAGGGCCCCGTGGAGGGCTGGATGAACAGGACGACCCCATGGAGGGCTGAATGAATAGTAGACGATGGAGAGTGGGATGAACAGTAGCCCGTGGAGGGGTGGTTGAACAGGAGCCCGTGGAGAGGGGTGGTTGAATAGTAGCCGGTGGAGTAGCGCGCGGTGGAGGCTGGATGAACAGGAGCCCATGGAGGTTGGAGGAGGTCGACGGTGGATGAATAGTAGCCCGTGGAGGCTGGCGGAGGTCGACGGTGGAGATGAACAATATCCTGTGGAGTCCCGTTTTGCGGTACGCCACACCCCTCCCGTGAACAGGACCCCTATTTCGATCGTAGCTCTCCAACATATGTCCGTTTCATCCGTTTTGCGGTACGCCACACCCCTCCCGATCAACAGGACCCTCGTTTCAACTGTAGGAGGTCCATTTCCTCCATTTTGCGGTACGCTAGACCCCTCCCGATGAACAACATCCCGTTTTGAACGTGGCCGGTCAAACACAAGGCCGTTCCCTCTGTTCTGCGGTACGCCAGGCCTCGTTTCCATCACCTGTTCCATCCAAGCCGGTTGGCTCCCATGTGTTCCGTTGCCTCCCGATGAACATGACACATTCCGTTGCCTCCCCATGAACATGACACATTCCGTTGCCTCCCCATGAACATGACAACGATGCAGTTTCTCCGTTTCGACCCAACCATATACACGAGCCCTGGCCATACGTATGCGCGAGTAGGCATTCAAGGCCCCGCCCGTATGTACGTACATGGCCGTATTTTCTTTCTTGCACCCTGGCCATTGTACGCACGTGTACATGCTACGTGTGCACCTCTACTATGACATGTGCGCGCCTCTACTACGACACGTGCCGCCTCTACACGACCAGTATGTACATACACGTTCGCAACCAGAATGACAACGCTACGTATGCTTCGACCAGGTGGGTCCCGATTGTTAGGCACTTCCTTGCGTGCGAAGATGTAGCTGGTGGGTCCCAGTAGTCAGGGGGCGAATCATTTTTTTTTGCCCGGACACACTTCCTTGCGTGCGAAGGTGTAGCTGGTGGGTCCCAGCAGTCAGGGGGAAACTTTTATTTGTGAAATACGGTGGCACGTTCGGTGGGTCCCTGCTGTCAGGTGGAGGAATAATTATTTTGCATGTAATAAGGAGGCACTTCCTTGCAGCAGCAGTGGACCCAGCTGTCAGCCTCTCCACGTACAGTACTCTTCCGATGGAAGTCGGTTGTTGACCACATTGACCGCGCCGCGCCGACAGCACCACGACGGTGGACGACGGCGAGGCCTAGGAAGGGGACGACGCGGAGCCGGGGAAGATGCAACAGTGGATGCCCACGCGAAGAGGAGTACGAGGGTTCACTAGTTAGGCTGCGGTGTGAGGCTGCCGACACCGTAGAATAATAGGGGGTGTGGGTGATTAGAGGGATGGCCTGGCCAGCGGTGGGAGTATTAGGGGGCGGTGAGGCCTCCGCGGCATCACTACCGGCCATGGGAGGCAGGAGCACGCGGGACGACCGGCGCTGGTTTGGGCGGTTGGAGCAAGAAGACCAGAGGTTGAAGAAGCACTACGGCCGTTGGATGAACATCGTATGGTAAAAGGACCTAGAATCGTTCATATTGACTAAGTTGACAAAGCCCTCCGTCCCCGTCAACTTGGTAGGCCCACAAGTCAGCCTCCCACTATGTCGGGTTCCAGCTAGCAGGGGGAGTATTCATTTTTTTGTGCGTAATAAGGAGGCTCTTCCTTGTGTGCGAAGATAGCTGGTGGGTCCGACCTGTCAGCGGGGGGCACGTTTTTTTCATGAAATATAGAGGCCCTTCCGGTGGGTCCCCGATGTCAGGTGGAGGAATCATTATTTTGCGCGTAATAAGGTGGCATTTCCTTGTGTGCGGCCATGGACCCAGCTGTCAGCCTCTCCACGCACAGTCTACTTCCGAGGGCGTCGTTCGTTGACCACGTTGACCATGCCGCGCCGAGTGCATCCAAGGTGGTGGACGACGGCAAGGCCCCGGACAACAACGAGCCGGAGATGGGAAGACGCGGGAGTAGAGTCGTAGACGGAGAGGTGTACGAGGGTTAACTGGTTCTAGTGCGGTGTGGTTCAGCAATAAGTCGAGAAGAACAGGAGGTGTTGAGGGATGGACAGATGGCCTAGCCAATGGTGGAGTAGCGCTTCATAGCGAAGCGTGCTAAGCAGAGATGCTAGCAGCAGGAGGCGGGAGGTGGTCCCGGCAGCACTAGAGGAAGAAGACGAGAGATTGAAGATGGATGCCGCTCGTTGGATGTAAATCCAACGGCTAACATGTCAGAATCATTTGTTGACTAAATTGACAATGACTTGCGTTGGCTTCGACCTATTGGCCCACATTTCATCCTCCAAAAATGTGGCACGTATTCAACCCATTTTTTCAGAATTTACTGTCTTTTTTTTGCGGGGTAGAATTTACTGTCAATTTGTTCTTTTTTTTTTGAATTACAGCCATTAGCTGGGCTGGGTGAACAAATAATGTAGCGTCCATGCAGCCCATTTATTTTATTTCCTAAAAAATTACAGGCCATTTACACTTTCTCAAAATACACGATTTTGGTGGGCTGATTCTAATTATAATCTTGGGTTGGGCCAGCAATGTTATCAATAAAAAGGGGCTGAGCATTTTGTTATAAATATATTTAAATAATAAGTGATATTATTACATTCGTCCTTAAATCTTACCAAGCTTTTGTACACAATCACTAGGATTTTCGTGCCAAAACAATCCAGGATTTTATTGTTAAGAAATTATTTTTATAAGTTAATAAGATGTGGAATATTGTTTTCTTACATATGTAAGCATCTATTAAATATACGATGAAAATAAAAATAATATATAATAACATATAAAATAATTTGAATATATATAATATAGTTAGAAGGGAAACATAAGTTGGACCTAGCGTTCCTATTCTTATATAGAAAAATAGAACAGACCTCTGCGTTTTCTTCAAAAAAATACATAAATTGGGCTGCCGATATTCAGGAAAATTAAAACCTCGGATGGGAGGTCCATAGGCCGGTTGATACATGACAGCCCTCAAGAAAATACAAACAGACCTATGGACCTCCCATCCGAGGTCGTGGGATGCGCATGTTAAAAATGAAAGCCTAGACGGGGCAGCCCAAAACCCAGCTGATACTTGCTGCCCCAGTGATAATAAATGTTACCTGCCTGCTCCCCGTCTTTGTTGTGAATTTATCTCCTATAGTAACTACGTTGAAGCACCTAAAAAAATGTAACTATGTTGACAAACCCATGGGCCCCAATGTCAGTATAGCATTAGGAGGAAGTATTTTTTCGATGAGGCACTTTCTTGCGTACGGCCATACACCTGGTGGGTCCCGACTGTCCGCCTCTCCATGCACAGTCCTCTCCAGATTCCTCTCGTTTGTTCAGCATGTTCACAACGGCAGACAACGGCGTCGCAGTGAGCACACAAAGGCGCAGGAGGGGATCCGACCACCTAAGGAAGTGCCTTATTATTAACAAAACTACTGAACTAGCCTAGTGGCCAAGTGACACTACCCGACAACTGTTCTGCTCAGGTTCGATTCCACTTGTGCAAGGAAAATATCTCCAAATTTTTTGCCTCTGCCTTTATTGACATGTGGGTCCCCATTGTCATCTATGCATACCATGTCCAACACTTGCCAAAACATTGTCCATCATTTTCTTTGTGTTTCGCACACTCAACATTGTGTGGGCATATTGACTGTGCATCATATGAAGATGTGCTATGCATGAATGTTGATCAGCATGATGTTAACTGGCTGGTAGTTCCATTTTCGACCATGAATAAAACTTCCAACATGATGTTAACCCTGTTTGAAAAGGCCATGTTAATATAAATGGTCTGCCTCTGAAAGTTGCAGTTTCTTATCTGAAATTGAACTTGCAGTTTCTTATCTGAAACTGAAACTTGCAGTTTCTTCTCTGAGAATCACAATGTCTACACTTTTATACTCCTATGAAACTACAAATTTTTAAGTGATAAAAATAGATCTCTAGAATTCATAAAATACTTCATATGCTCAATACTGCAAATCTGAAATTCAAAAGACATTCATATCTGAAAGTACTCTCAAAATACACAACACAAAACACAATTCACAATCTGCAAGTACTGACAACCCTAAGCTCCTCCTAACAATTCACAACCTGCCTGACTATTGGCTGGGGGGGGGCAGTCCCCTCCTATTCCTCGGCGGCAGAGAGCCACCCCGTGAGACGATGTGGGCGGCGAGGGAGAGGATGGCGGGGAAGCGTCATCGGGCCAACTGCTTTTCTCCTCTTGCAGTTGGGTTTGGTCGGCGAAGACTCCACCGGCTCGCTTTGGCAGGACACCCTCACAAACAGCACCCAGTAGATGCTGGATCCTTCACTCTCTGGTGGATGCTCCATCTGGGATCGATACTCCCACCACCGCTCCCTCACGATCGGATTCGGTGAATCTGTTTGCTACATGGCCCAGAGGAGCATCTCTATATACTCCCGCGCGACTCCCTCCGGGAGTATCGTCGCCTTTTCACTCTGTTGCAGATATTTGGCCATGGATGTCGCCGTCGCCGATAGTTGGTCCTTGTTGTCAAACCAAGACTATATCTCCAACATCCTACCTAGCTTCACAGGGTCGCCATCTACGATCCTCACATATCGGTTGTACTCCTCCATCGATCTACTTATCCACAACACCTTCACTCGCCGGCGGTGGTTTTTGAATGGAATAGGAGAGGAGCAGCACTAGTTTTGGATTAGAATGGGAGGGGAGAGACACTGGTTTTGGACTGGAACAGGAGAGGAGGGCCGGTGGTTTTGAAATGGAAGAGGAGAGGAGCGTCGCTGGATTTAGATTGGAACAGGAGAGGAGCGGCGATGGTTTAAGAGGAGAAGAGCGGAACAGCGGTGCTAGTCTTGGAAGTATTTTTTGTTGTTTTGCGTATTTTGGGTCAAAGTTTGACCACATACTTTATTTGACACGCAAAATGTGAATGCATGTCACCAAAAATTGTATCGTTTGGTTTGTATGTGAATGTACTTTCAAATTATATTATTTTTGCAACATATAACATATATTTTATGGACGAAAATCATGGTCAATTATGACCCAGAATAAAAGGGAGACTAGTTAATGCGGGGTCGCTTTCTTAATTGAATGGTAAATTGATTTTGATTTTGATCCAGTCATAGCACGCCGGCCCTCTCGTCCAATCCTAAATCGCTGCCGCATGATCCTCTCTCTCTTCTCCATTCCAAAACCACCTCCTCTCCTCTCCATCATCTCCATTCGAAACCACCGTCTCGCCTCTCCCTCTTCTGATCTTCTCCATTGCAAAACCACCTCCTCTCCTCTCCATCATCTCCATTCCAAAACCACTGTCTCGCCTCTCCCTCTTCTCTATTGCAAGACCACCGTCTCTTCTCCCATCTTCCAAAGCTAGCACCGGACCACTCAGAAGGACATCTATCGAGAGGATGCAGCAGCGAATCAGGCAGATCGCCGGCAGCGACCAGGCAAAGTTAGCCAGGTTGAAGGATATCCTTACATGGTTTGACAATGAGTGGGAGATTTCGAGGACGGTGCGGGCCATGTGGCAATGTATGCGAAAGAGCGAGACGGCGGCAATGAGGGTGGTGATGTACATGTACTCCTCGAAAGCAATCACGCTGCAGTCCTCCGAGTTCATCGAGTATCTCCTTTGGAGATGGAGCAGACAGATTCGCCCGAGGCGACGGTCACGCGGAGGTGGTGGGCGTACAGGTCAAAGTTCGAGCACCCAGAGGATAACGAATCGATCGAGTATGGTGTGCCTTTTGTGAGGGTGCAGAGCCAGCCGGAGCCACAGGAGTATTCGTTCTCCCACCACAAGAGGAGGCCGGATAGCGCGACGTCGCTTCCCCGCCATTCTACATGGTTCCCTCGACGCTTGCCTCATTTCAACGACGGCGGTAGGGTTTAATGTAAGCTTCACACTAACCTAATCTTCCACCTGCTCATGCTTACAATCAGTGTGACAGCTAATGAAAATCATGCTTACAATCAGTCACCGAGTACTACGCCAATCACCCCAAAATAGCTCTGAACCTTTGGGTCAAAGTTGTGACACAGTGTACAAATAAACAAAAATAGACTGGTGCTTCTTTCAGAAATGAGTACTCCCTAGAAAACTGCCAATATAAGCTCTAGTATTTGGTTAGAGGATTTGCTGCCGAGAAAGATCCGTCCACAGAGAGCGCCACACATCCCACTGGTGGTGGTGGATGCCAATGCGTGCATGCAGCATGGTTGGTGTCGGTAATTTTTACTTGGAACACCTCGCACTCTACATATATGCCGGTTCCATACATACATTTGTGCAGTTCCACCAGAATGCAGCTAAATAACCCTATTTCTACAGATAATGAAAAAGCATGATTACATTATAGTGGCACTAGTTGATGAAACAAACAAAATGAATAGAAGAAAATATTGCGATAGTATCATAGTATGCCATGCCGTGAGGGCGAGATGGGGCCTGCGACGCCTCATACGGTACGCCTCATACTGGACATCATCCCAAGTCTCTCAGATACACCTTCTGCCAGTGATGAACATCAATGTATAGTGGTAGTACAAGGAGGCACCTTGAGACATTCAAATCTCTATTTTTGTACAGATCAACTTAAATTAAGCACCCCAGTTTGCATAAATGCTTAAACATTAACAATGGGACTAGTTGATGAAACATACATTAACAAAGAGAAGCACTTTCTTTATCTACATTGGAAAGGAAATGATAGAGAGGACACTCGCTCTATTTTAACTGTATTATTACTTCATTGTATCAGTGACACTAGGGTCGAGCAGGTGGCAAATGAGGTGTACCGTGTGTCGCAAGGATGGAGGCCGGGGGTGCTTAGACTGGGATGCTGAAGCTGGCTCTTTCCGTCACCAACATGGATGATTCAATTCATGGGACCTTTTGGTGCAGTTCACCTAAAATAAAGCAATGTCCCGTGAGCTAGCAGCTTCTTCTTTAATTTTTTTAAGAAAAGGGCTCCAACCCCGGTTCCATTTCCATCAGAAAACGAAACTCACAGAGCTTCTTCTTCATTAGTTGCAATAAAATTGAGCAACATCAAGGTTGGTTGTGAAGCTCCTAGAATGCTCAACTATAATTTGGATATCATTTGTGCAGTTCATCTAAGATCGAGCGTGAAATTTATAGCTCTGTTTGCACAAAAAAGGTGGAAAGGAGGGTGACTAAGAAGTGATGAAAGATGCATCAAATGAAAAGAAGCATGTTCCTTATCTGAATGGCAATCCTACAAGGACAATAGCAATTTCTAAAGAAGTGGCATTGCTAGATATTAGTGTGGGCATTAGGATTAACTATGGCAACCATTAAATATGACATCACTTTGGGCACGGGAGAGTAGGCGAACCAGGACAGTTGCATTTCTAACGAAAAGAACCAACTTATCTTGATGGGAAATTAGCAGGACATGTAAAAAAGTGCCATTGATTCATATTACTGGAGGCATTACATTGAAAACAACATTGGTTTAACGTGTCCATACTTTTAATAGTGCGACTGCTACATTTTACTAGTGGCATTACATAAGAGTGGCTCAGGGCAACAAACGTCAGAACAGGATATCTAATTTGGTCCCATTTTTGTTCGGTATAGCCACCTTATACTGTGTGAGGCTGGCAAATCTAGTGCTGGAATTACTCTGTTGACTTGTCCCCCAGTCCCCACTTTCTTTCCTTTTTCGGGTTTATATTGAGTTTGTACTGCGTTTCCATTTTTTTCCCTATTAGACCTAGAGACCAGTTGGATAGCCAGCCTCTGCTACTTTTCACCCCCATTATTTCCTCTTTCGACCAAGTCCTAGATGCAGGTAACAAATCCTCACCCATCCCCCACCCCCTTTCTTCCTTGTTTGAACCGAGTGGTACTAGATTCGAGTGCACGAACTAGTTTTGCCTCTTAAACGTAAAAAATTTAGGTGGTTTTCGAACAGCCGATCGATCCTATCTACGAGGGGCCCTGAGAAATAGTAAAAGATACAAATGCAGTGACGTTAGGAGCTCGGGAAGTAGAGCAAGGCCGGTTTTGAAGGAAGTTATACCTGATGGTCGCCGGGATGTCGGATGTCGCTAGGTGGGTGGCGGGAGGCCGGATCTGCCCACACTATGGCAGCGAGGAAGAAGGGGTCGAAGGCCCTCCCTCGCCAGTGGTGCTTGGGAGAGAATGACATGGCAGGCTGATCGGGACGCGCCAGCAGTGGGTAAGAGCCGTTGCCAAGGATGACCGCGTGAACGTTGCACCTTCTCACCTTCCCCGGCGGAGAGGATCCAGCTGGATCTGTGACCAGCGGTGAGCAGAGAGAGAGAGAGTGTGGCCACCGCTATCGTGTTTAGATCTGGAGAGGACGAGACAGTGTGAAGAGAGCAACACTAGCAAGCAAGTGCGGAGGCTCCTGCCTGTATATACAGTGGAGTAGTACTAGTTTTCTTTTGTCTACCGGAGCCGGCTTGACCTCGTCAATGACTGTTGAGAAGTCTTCATGCACATGGCCCGGAGGCGCAGTTGTCGTCATTTTGATCTGAAGCGCCGGATTATACCATATAACACGAAAAAATGCCACATGACAAGAAATCATAACCTCACTGCCCGAAGGAGACAACATGAATCCCGACGGACAAACTAGACGAGGAACAAAGCTCAAATTAAAGATAAACTCGTAGAAAATGGGTCCGTCGATAAATGTCCTAATTAACATAGCCGGCTTGACCTAGATGGCAGCCGAGTAGTCTTCGTGCATGTGCCCCCAATGACTAGCCCAACTCAGTTGTCGCTGTTTAACCCTTGCAGTGATCCGAAGCACATGACACCTAATTTTGCGAGATGACAAGAAACCTTTTTTTAGATTTCTCACTACAACTACAGCCATGGTCAACACAGCTTGCATGATATGTAGACGATAGCCAATCCAGGCGTGTCTGCTGGAGTCTGGTCACATGCATGGACGAACTGATCTTCCGTGTCTTGCATGGATCGTCCAGGAACCAACGTAGTACAACACTTCTCTAGTACTATCGCTCATCTCCCTCTTCTATTAAGTCACCCGACTTGCAGGGTCGGGGAGTGTGCCTATGGTCGGTTCTCAATTGCGGTCCCACATGTGTGTGAAAACGCAATAGGACGCGTGTTCCATTCGGAGAGCAGCCTGCCAGACCGACCGACCGTCTCGGTGCGACGCGAACGCGACGGGCGTGTTGTATACTCCGTACATGTGTACCGCTGTTTTCTAGAGGCTTTGCTCCATGGCGCAATCCATGGATACAAAATTAGTATACGGTACTATTTAAAAGTCGAGGGCGGGGCTTTTCTTGCGCAGTAGGCGGGGCAGTTCCGCCTAGTCGGTTCGACAGAGACGCGAGAAGATGAGGGAGTAGGCTGCTGCAAACGTAGGGTTGTGTGATTTGACAGCGAGTTACTGCTAGACAGGTGGGGCCACGTGATTTGACTTGCCATTATCATTTTAACTGCGGCGCTACGACCGGCGTGAGTCTCCCGATTTCTCACCACTGCCATACAGGTGCCTCTCCCAATGCTCCACCATGTAGTAGAGGCTGGCTCTTGCATGAGAGCCCACTTCTCCACTTTTTCCTTGCCTCTCTTTCCTCCACATATGCAAAAATGCCATGTCAAGCGCACTATTGTACTTAGGTTGGTTGTAATGGAGAGTATCATATACTAGTATCATGCATATGATACTTTTGTATGATACTACATCCGTAATGCATAGTATCATGTGTTGGTATCATAGGATAGTTTATTTATTGTCATGAATGACACATAGTAGCACATCATTTAATAGGATACAGTATCATGTTATGATACTCAACTCTCTCTTTTCTTCATTTAATTCGACGTCACCTCATCAAGATTGCATATTTGGCATGCATGATACTACCTATGATACTCCCATTACAAGCAGCCTTACTTGCTCATACAGGTGCGAAGCTTGCCACATAGACATAAAGTCTGATGTGGCAAGTTAATCAAGAAGAGAGAGACTGGTTTGGTAACCCAAGGAAGAAACGGTGCTAAGCGCGTGTACCTAGGTGAAAAGACAATTTTGAGTCTATAGCTAATTAAATGAAGCAAACTTAGCAACAAAAAACTAATAAGCACACCATTTCATTGCAAGAGGTCACTCCTTGGCAAATGCAATAAATACTACTCCCTGTGTCCCATAATATAAGAATGTTTTTGGCACTACACTAGTGTCAAAAACGTTCTTATATTATGGGATGGAGGGAGTACGAAGAAAGAGATAGAGACAAGTAAAAAAAATACACATATAGCCCACCTTATAGCTAACCTTGTTGTAGTAGGAGTGACTAAGTGATGGCTATGTATGACATGCCAACATCAGATAGCCTAATGCACCGTGTTAAATCTCCAATGGCGCAATCGCGTGAGCGACGCGACGGTCGTGGTAGGCGCGACCATGATACGGGCTGCTGGCAGCCCTTGGATCTGAGATCAAACGGTCTCATGCTAAGTTCCTGAAAATTTGCAGAATAACCCTCCAGGATAGGATATTCACCCATAGGTATAGAATCACGCAAATCCATGGCGTCCCAAATCTCCATGATCGGCGGTGAGTACAAGGTTAGAACCATCACCGGTGATGAGTTCGACGTCATCTACACCCGTTCTTCTGCGATGGTGAAAGGATGCCTTTGTCGCTACAGACGCATGTTTGAAAACTCAGATGATGAGTGGGTCGCTGGGCTAGATGTTGAGTATACCACAGTCCTGGGACGAGAGAAGGATCTAAAGGACGAAGAGAGGAAGAAGCTCGCCGTGATCCAGGTTTGTGTGCATGACTTATGCTTGGTCTACCAGATATGCCATGTCGACATTGAATGCCTAGATTTTAAGAACTTCCACGAGAGCAACCTAGTCAAATTCGTTACTGTAGACTTTAGGAGCGACAAAGAAGTCTTAGGTCAGATAAACCTCATTGTAGGCAACCCCTTCGACCTCCATAAGAATCGGCTGGTGTCCTCTCGTCAACATTCAATGCTGACCCTGGCAGGAGCCATGGTTCATCCTTCATACGGTAAACTGGATAATCCTCCATACACGTTTCATCGTTATGCATGGCAGCGGAATGTACTAGATATAGACCGCATCCACTATGCTGCAATGGATGGCTACCTTTGTTTCAATATCTACAAGGGTTGGATGAAGAGCAAGAGCAAAGTGTGCGGTTCAAGCAAAGAAGTATCGGCCAAGAGGAAGAGGGACAAGGACGAAGTTGAGGACGTGGACGAGGACCCCGAGTAAGGTGGCAGTGTCGTTGCTCATGGTGGTTCTAATGCAGTGTCTACCGGAATAGTTGCAAAGTCTAATTTCAGGTGTGCTTAATTTAATTTGAGGGGTGTGTTGTGCTGAGCCCCCAGCTGAACTATGCTATGTTTCTTCTCGTTACTTTAACTCTTCAGTACGTACATACTAGTATTTCTTACATTTCATCTTTTAGTTGGTATAGTACTACCACTCGTTTCTTCACATTATATACGTACAATATATATGGCCAACATCATATAGCCAGCAGTTTAGTTGTCAAAGAATTTCAGGGGGCTTAGTTTTGTCAAAGAATTCCAGGATCCTTAGTTTTATTTGAGGGGTGGGTTGTGTTGGACACCATTATTGTGACTAGCCTTTTTAATAGTAATATATGCATAATTTGGCGACGAGCGCTCTCTATATGTACCACCATTTTTTAATTTTCAAGTTTTGCTCCATGGAGCAATCCATCGATACTACTACTGTACAAAATTATACATTTTTTAAAAGGCTAGAGGGCGGGGCAGTCTAGCTTGGTCGGTTTCACGAGAGGTGAGGGCCTTTGTGATTTGACGGCTCATTACTGCCGGATGGCGGGGCCTTGTGATTTGACTGCTCGTATAAATGCGCCGATGACCTGACGAGGAGGAAAGCACCATGCAGTATACTCAAGTTTTCCACTGGAGTAGTACTACGACGGAGGAGCACGAAACACGGTAGCCCAGTGCCATATGGCGATAAAAAATGATCTAATTTGCTAGTCATCTCATTGTTAGCATTGTTCTATTCATTCCCTAAAAAAAGCATTGTTCTATTCATGCCTCGCAGAGAACGTGACACGTGCGGCGAAACACCCGAAGCAAAAGATGAAACACAAGAGCAAAAGAAGAAGGAAGATTATCACCCCAAATGATCTAATTCGCCGTGGAGTCGTAACTTCTTCTTCATCGCCTCCACGACCTCCATCTCCTTGCGCGTCTCCTCGGCCATCTGCTTCATTCTGTCCATGACGCGAGATTTCTCGACGCGAGCCTTCATCATCTGTTCCACGGCCGCATTACGTACCTTGACAGCAGCCGGGTGCTCGATGCGGAGCTTTGCCAACTCCTCCTTCTATTCCATGACGAGGGCCTGCAGAATCTTCATTGAGGAACTACTATTCTCATGCAGCTTCTTCCAGCCGGCATTCTTCTCCTTCAACAGGTCGATCTCGTGGCAGAGCTTCACCTTGTCCTCCTGAAGTCGCAGGATTTCGCCGGTCGCCTTCTTCTCTGAGGCAATGCTCTTCTTCAGCAGCATCACCAAGCCGGCGGTCAACTCCCCCTGCTTATTGAGCTCAGCGGGCATGTCATCGAGGCTCTCCTTCAGCAGCGCCACCAAGCTTTGGATGAACTCCTTCTGCTTATTGAGGTGCTTATTAAGCTGATCGGGCATGCCATCGAGGGATAATGACTCCAGCGCCGCCGTCTCGGCATGTTTGCCTCCGCAGCTAGGGTGCTCCTGGGAGCCATCGCCTGCCCGTGAGAGATCTTTCGAGGTCTCTGCATGGTGGCGAGCCCTCTTTTTTTTCTGCAGCCTTGGTTGCCGCTCCCTTGTTATGAGTAGTTCTCTACATAGAGCTCTGCTCACCGGCCATGGCAAGGATGGACGAAGAAGAAGCACTTATGAGGAGGAAAGGTAGAGTAATTTTCGGTTAGGTAGTTCCCCTTTTTATAACCTAAGTGCTAGCACTAGTACTAATACCTGCATAGTGGGAACACGTTCAGGTTTGGTACGTACTAGTAGGTGTGAGCAGGCTTTTGAATGGGATGGGAACAAGGTAAAGATTAATTGATGGTTTTGGTTACGAGGCCCGAAACGGCGCCCGATGAGTTTAGTGGAACATAAATTTCAAGTAGATTACACTGCTCAAATGCGTAAATATTATGTTACTGTCAAAAATCGGCACAAAATATGAAGGAGACCAATGGAAGTACTACTAGAAACCCATGATTTAACTACCCGCATGCGCGTAGTGGAGTAGTAATGTCTTTCTTCCGCCCTCACGTCCACTCAATTTGCATGTGCTGTATTAGTTGACCATCAATGAAGTGAATGACTTCACACGTGTCATATTATCACATGGGGTGGATCTTGGTACAAATTGCGTCCGCCCGTGTACCCGCGTGTGCGTGCGAGGGAATGAGTGCGTGTGTGGCGTGCGTGCACATCTTCGCTTCGTGCATGTACCGCCAGTATGGCTCAGGGAGGACGAGTACATTCTTCTGGAACCAGCAGCACGTCACTGTGATCAATCCACGCAAGGAGGTCGCGACAACGCCTCCACATGTGCCACGTGGCTTCATGAACTGTAAGAGACACTATGTAGTGTGCCATTGGTATTCTAATTTACGTGTTTTGCACATACTCAAGTACTAGTAATTTACACGTGCATTGCACGCATCAGATTTTGCAACCAAATTATGAATAAATACCACACTATAGCATGTAAGCTCTTAGTCATATATGCGTGATGTAGCCCTTCGTTTAATTCTTATAGTTCATCTCATTCAAAATCAAATTAGTTTTTATAAAAAAGCTAAGAACAAAGCGGGAATAGGAAAAACATGGGATTATAGTGGAATGTCGTCTTGAATCCTACAGGATTGTACGAGTGTTTGATTGTGCATAGAAAAAACGCAGAATTCTTTCAAAGAGGTTTGAGTGGATGGGATGTTTCCTATGAAATCTAGTGCAAATGAATCATATGGAAAAATTCCTATGGTTTACAATCCTACGAATCAAACAACCAAGATAGGAAAAATTCCTAAGGATTAGAATCCTCCAAAATTCCTTTGAGAATCCTTTGAATCAAAGAAGCCCTTAATCTATTTTATGATTCATGGAATTGTGCGTTGTAAAGCATAAAGTAAAAACAAATAATGGCAATTCAACTAGAAAAAAGTTTGGGCAGTTATGATATGGAAGATTCTAGAACAAAAGAGAACCACTGTTGTTTCGAGGTTTGTGCATTATGCTTAAGTTCAACCATGGAGTCTGCTAGATTGTACATGTGGCAAATCCGGTGGGGGGCTAGAAGATGGTGCGAGGGGCCGAGTGGAGGGAGACTATGAAGGAATGCACAAGTGCGAGATCGATATTTAGAGAGAGGGGGCGAACACGTGCGTTGTTGCACGCAGTGGCGGAGCCCTGAAAAATAAATGAGCTAGGGGGCCAAGCATTGCTAATCCTTTACGAGGAGGGTCAATTCATGAAATTAAACCTTTTTTAGAAGCAATTGTCTCATGATCACATTCATATTAGCCTCGATATATAGTGATGTTAGGGCGGGCAGGGCCCTTACTGCCCCTTGTCTTCGCCATTGTGCACGCATCTGAGAGATGAAGCGGAAGGCATGGATGATGAGAGGGGGACGTTGGATATATAATTAATGTGGGTGTATTAGCTATTTATGTTAATCCTATATAGAGAGGTATAGATTGATCGATGTGGACGGGGGAGAGGTATAGATTGATCAATGTGGATGTGGGAAAGAGGGTGAGACCTCACTGGATATATCGATTGATCGGTTTGTGTGGAAACTATGAAAGACCTAGCTATATACACACATACATAGAGGAACATCGATCGTTGCACATGCACGCGTGAGAGATAAAGAATGCCCGGTATGAGGGAGAGGGGGATGTGTGTGGGTGTGTGCCTTCATGGGAGACCGACCTGAAGAAAAAGATTGCATGTGTGCGATAGATAATGCCGACTGGTAGTGTGTGTGCATGCATGCACGAGAGAAAGTTAGTGGTACAATTATAAAGAGAAGACTACTGTGTGGGTGTAAAAGAATAGGTGAGGTCATAATCAATGTAAAGTTGAATTCAAATATTTGAATAAGAGATCCTGATGTTTGAAATCCATGCATGCATGAATATAACGGAGATCTGCGCGGTGTGCTTTGGAAACGAGCATGTTGTAATGTATACACATTGAACAAGGTTAGACTGATTTGAATCTGAGATACCGATGGCAGACATCATTTGCCCATGTCGCATCCATGCACGTAATTGGAGATGATGGGCGGCTTTCGCATCACATATCTATATCTATACCCCTATATATATATATATTATATTATATTTTTATATTGTGTGCGGGTAACTTTAACTTTGAAAGATGGTCGTTGGATGAGGCGAATCCGATGGTCCAAAGATGGCAAATTTGAGCACTACTGGCCGTTGGATATCATCTAGATTCCACCAGATTTCGCCACATGTATAATCTAGAAGACTCCATGGTTGAACTTAAGCATAATGCACAAACATCAAAACACAAGCACTTCTTCTTTGTTCTAGAATCTTCCGTGTCAGAATTGCCCAAATGTTTTTCTACATGATTTGCCATTATTTGTTTTTACTTTATGTCTTACAATGCACAATTCCATGAATCTTAAAATAGATTAGCTTTCTTATAAAAACTAGATGATTTTGAATGAAATGAACTATAAGAATTAAACGAACATCTACATCATGCATATATGACTCAAAGCTTACATGCTATAATGTGGTATTTATTCATAATTTGGTTGCCAAATCTCATGCGTGCAATGCACGTGTACCTTACTCTAGTCTAAATGGTGTTTGTGTGTGTGTTGTGCGTGTTGAGGTGCAAATTGTCTTTTTTTGGTACACGTTAAGCTTGTTCTTCCGAAATTTCAAGCCGCGCCTTGTTATGCCGAAAATTCAAGCTAGCGTCTCTGTCTATCGTGCTGCGAAACTCCCGCCTCTTCAACCCGCGCCTTGTTAGCCCGAAATATTTAAGATATATCTTTGTCTCGTTGTGCTCCGACAACTCCCTCCATCTCAACCCGCGCCTTGCTATTCCGAAATTACAACGCGCGCGAAAACTCCCACCTCCTGTGAAATCCTGACACGCGAAATGCCCGTGGTACCCCTGAACCGAAAGAACCGCCTCAAATCGGTGGGGGTACTTTCGTAACTTACCCCACATTTCGGACAAGCGCGTCCCTAAGCCATGGTTCCCCACTGCCATCCCATCCGCCCACCCATTCGTACACCGAGGCCGCGAAAACCCGCGACGAAACCCCACACCCTGCTCCGTCCGCCACCCAGCCGGAGCTTCTTCCCCGACGACATCGTCCACAGCAACACCTCTACGTCCCTCATCCACCGTACCGGATGAGGATCCATCGTTGATGTCATCGTCCCGCCGGTTCAGCCACCCCGTCCTCCACCTCCATGGAGCTGCCCCGACGTTCCCCTCGTCTTTCGCGCCACCTCCATTCCCACACCGCCGTCTTCACCTGCACCACCGGAAGAGCATCATCATCACCGTTTCCTCGGATGAAGCTGCGGCCTAATCGGCGCCACCAAAGAGGTTGTACACTAATCGCCGCATTTTATTCTTGATTCGATCTCACGGTGCTGCCGGCGCTCGGTCCCAATCCGACACTGCGCGGCTCCATCCACGGTGGCGTTGCCGGCCACTTCCTCCATGGTGTCGCTCCCTCGGCGGCGACGTCCACATCAGTAGGAGCTACTGCTGCTTTAGCTCTCGCTCGCGCTGCTGCTTTGCTCTTGCTCTCGGTCTCCTGCCTGGTCTGCTCTTGCTCACGCTGCTGCTCGCGCTGTTGCTCTTGCTTGTGATGCTGCTCCGATTTGGCTACACTTCAGTCGACTGAATCGACTTTTGGGTCAGTCGATTTCCAAGGGGTGGGCTCGCCGGGGTGAAGGAAGAACCAGCCGCAGCGGGGAGGGGGGCTCGCCGGAGAGGTACCCCACTATCTATCTTAGGGTTCAGGATGGGGGCGGTGGTCGCCGGCGGTGGCGGGGCGTTGGCGGGACGGTGGCGTGGGGATCGCCGGAGAAAAAG
The DNA here is from genome assembly GCF_018294505.1 of Triticum aestivum. Lineage (NCBI taxonomy): Eukaryota > Viridiplantae > Streptophyta > Magnoliopsida > Poales > Poaceae > Triticum > Triticum aestivum. The sequence goes on along the minus strand of NC_057813.1, from coordinate 186,329,803 downwards.
CTCGGCACGGGGGGGCCTAGAGGGATGGCCGGGGCGGCGGCGGACCAGCGGTGGGGAGTGTTTTCGGGGCGGGCGGGGCGGCGCACCGCCGGCTGCAGGCGGCGGGGGGCTGCTGTTTGGCCGGTGGTGGCTGGCGGCTCAAGGGGGTGGAGGTTGAAGATGAACCGCAGGCCCTTGATTTCGTATCCAACGGCTGCAAAATCGACTGACCAGAGATGAAAAAGTCAGTCGACCAACGTGTAGCCTCACCTTGCTAGTGCGTTCAATTTCGATAGCAAAATTCAGTTTCGACAGCAAAATTCAGTTTCGACAGTTAGGTTCAGTTTTGACAGTTAAGTTCAGTTTTGACAGTTAAGTTCAGAGATTAGCGGCTGATGTATTTTACATCTAGCACTTTGTGGTTATGTATTTTACGTCATGTATTGGAGATGCTATTAGAATTCCACTCAGGTTAACGTTGTTCGTTGTCTCTCTTGTCCTGCTTCAGCCTCTGCGTCGTACAACTCACCGGAGCTGCTCCAACGATGAAACCCTCCATCACAGCGGAGCAGTACATCGGGCTCCATCTCCAGACGCCTAAGATCTTCTTCCCCTCCTCCCACAGCAAAGTCGGGCGGAGCATCCTCACCGGCCAACCCAATCACGCTGAGATCGACATGGATTCACCAAAGAGGTTGTACACTTGTTGCATCTCTTGTTTACTCTACATGTTATATATATTGTCCACTAAGCACTCGTACTAACGGGAAATACGATTATTTTATCCTACTATATGACAAGCAGTGAGGTACCAGGCAACTTAGCTATCCGTGATGGACTCTCTTGAACGCCATCATTATTTATCTCTGCGTGTTTGAGTTGTGCATTTGTCGATGGGCCTGGGAGTTGAGCTAGTATGGCAGTGGCCTGGGTCCAAAGTAAGAGAAGTAGCACAAAAACATTTTTTTAGTGTAGGATTTTCCTTGATGAAGCATGCCTACTAGAATCGCTAGTGCTTGAAAGGAAAAGTGAATGAAAAACATAGGAATTGGAAAGTTTCCTATGGTACTACTTTTCATGAATTTGGTGCAAAGGAATGGAGCAAAGGAAAACTGTAGGATTTGTTCCTTTAGTGTCTCCTTGAAAGAAAAATCGTAGGAATTCTAATTTCCACTTCTCCTCCTTTTCATATTCCTATTCATCAAGCACAAGACTAAGATAGTAGCATAATAGCATTATAATCGTACATTTTCTTGTGGTTTGACTTAATCTCACCATGCTTTTTTGCATCCTGTGATCTTCCAATTGTTGTGAATCAAACACCCAGATTGGCAGAAATCCTGTGTTTTTAAATTCTCTGTTTTGCACGTGCATTCCTATCCTATTCCCGTCTATTTCCTATCCCTGCATTGTTAGAATCCTCAAATTCAAACAAGCCCTTACTCAATTACTTCTGTTACAGATATGTGTCGAAGAAAACGTTGTGTGGTTTGTCCTGCTCCTGCGGCGCTGTGTTCCACCCCAGCTCAGCTGCTCCAATGATGGAAGGGTTCAGCACAGCAGGGATCCGCTCTCTAGACTGTCTTTTGCCGCCTCAGATCTTCTTCCCCGCCGCCGGCATCCACGACAACTGTATTACCATCATCAACTGAGCAGATGACCTTGAGGACTACACGGGTCCGCAAGAGAGGTCGCACTCTTCCGTGTCTGGTTACGTTATGCGTCGCTTAATATGATGACATGCTACATTATCATTGTGTTCACGTATTAGACTCCGAGTCGGGTCCAAACTAATGCTGAAACTTGAGTTTTTAAATGGTTGTGGGGTATATATTGGGGCAGCAATCAGTACTATCTTTCTACTATCTGGTTAATCTCCGGTGTCTACTATGAGCTTCATGTTGGGTGCAAACAGACATTAAAGGAGTCATTATCTTTATTTTTTAACTAAAGCTTTTATCTGCCTGCTATCATTGGTTTTGGGTCTATCCACAGTTTGCTACCATCACTCTGGATTTGTGCATGCACTCCTTACATAATCTCACTATGTTTTATTCCTATGCATGCCAGTTATTGTACACAATGGAACTGATCATGTAGAGCAAAAGAGACGAGCCTTGCATGGCAATGAAATTTCATGCAGACGTCGTTCCATGGTGGGCGCAAAGGCAGCCCCCCCTCCACCCATTTCGGATCGTAATCAAGAGGAAGATAACTGTTCTAAGGGGGATTCAGAAGGAGAAGACCACTCCTATTTACCCCATGAGGTCTTCGCTCTAACTTGGCATGCTGATGTTGGTAATATCATGCATATGGTGCCCTGCATTGATTACTATATACATTAAAGATGTCATCTGCTTAGTTTAGACATGCTTTGTGTCAATGCCATCTGTTTTGTTTCTTTATCGTATATGTGAATCATGCAATGCCATCTTGTCTAGCCAGGCATCATATATGTGAATTTTGCAATGCCACCTTGGTTAGCCAGTCATCTTATATGTGAATTATATCATGCCATCATTTTTTTATTATGTGTTCAATTTGTCAACAATTTTAGTACATTCAATAACTCTTCCTGTGCATCAGCCATTCGGCACGGTCATGGAAAAATCTGGAGTGGAAACAAGGTCTTCAGAGAAGACAATGCTATCTGACGAAGCACGTGTCTTGCTGGTTACCGATAGCTCCTCAGAGGAGGATTCAGAGACAAATGACCAGTCATATTTTCCCCTGAGGTGCATGCCCTAACTTGGCAGGGTTATGTTACTCATGTCGTGCGTATGGTATCTTACATTGCTATGTCATTTGCTTAGTTTAGACATGCTTTGTGTGAATGCCACCTGTTTAGTGTGTAATTACCATATATGTGAATTATGCAATGCCATCTTGTTGCAAGACATTATATATGTGAATTATGCAATGTTATCTTGTTGCAAGGCATTATGTATGTGAATTATGCAATGCCATGCTGTTTAGGCAAGCGTCATATATCTGAATTATATCATGTCGTCCTTTCTTTGTATTTCTCATTGCTTTTGTCAACAATGTTTGTATATTCAACTGCTCTTCCCGTGCATCAGCCATTTGAATTGGTGATGGAGAAATCTGGAGTGAAAACAAGGTCTTCAGAGCAGACAATGCTACCTGCTGAAGCAGATATCTAGCTGGTTACAGATAGCTCTTCAGAGGAGGATTCAGAGGCAGATGACCAGTCCTATTACCCCCCTGAGGTGTATGCTCAAACTTGGCAGGGTTATATTACTCATATAATGCATATGTTGTATTGCAATGCTTATTTTTTACATCATATACACAATATTGAATGCCATCTCCTTAGTTGACACATCATATATGCAATTGCCCTCTGCTCACTTCCTTAGAACATAAATCATATATTTGATTATGTCATGCCATGATGTTTACATAGACATCATGTATCTGAATTATGGCATGCCAACCCATTTTCTAAAGACATAATATAGTTATATCATCTCATCCTGTTTACATAGTCATCATATTTTAAATTATGTCATTCTATCCGAGAATTATATCATGCCATCATGTTTCCATCGACGGCATGTTTGTGATTTATGGCATGCCAACCACTTTAATAGACACATCGTATATATATCATGTCATCCTGTTTACATAGTCATCATATTTTGAAGTATGTCATTCTATCCTGTTTAGTTAGCCATCATACATGTGAAATTGTGTCATGCTATCATGTTTAATTAGCCATCATATGTGTGAAATTATGTCCTGCTATTCTGTTTGCTTAGACAACATAAATGTGAATTATTTCATGCCCTGTTTTCTTCCCTACTATCCATTGCACCTGACTATCTTACAATGTCTGTACATTCAATTACTTTTCTTGTTTATCAGCCATTTCAATTGGAGGGAGTGATGGCAGTATCTATGGGAGTAAAAACACGGTCTTCAGAAAAGATCGTGCTACCTGTCGATGCAGATAGAACCACAGTTGTACTTGCCCAAGAATCAGCCCCACCACACATAACCCACAGTCATGCAGATTGTACCCCTACCCAGTTGGACAGAGAACCAGCTACACCCCTTCTAACCCCAACCCCAGCAGATAGACACCCAGTTCTCGTTGACACAGCACCGTCTCCACCACAGAGCACCCAAACACGAGCAGTTAGTAAGGCAACTGCAGTGCCCAAATCATGAGGACCACCACTCCGAACCCGAAGTCAACACTTAATGCAGAAGAAGAATTGTTCTCAGGTCAGGTTCCATAGCTATGGTTCATACTAATTTGCTCTTCCATCACTGTATTTACTGATACCAACCAATTTCAAATTTGAAGGATGCAATTGAAACTCCAATGGCGCAACAGGCATGTTTTAAACCTATTTCTTCAATGTGTTTGGCTGTTTGCTGTTGTAACTTGCTCTATGTTGATTTCAGTTTCAGTTGAATAAACAGTTATGTTCTCATGCCATGCACATTACAAGTGTTGTTATTGCTCTATAGTTTCCCACACTTATATTCTGTCTATGTTGCTTTGTCTTAAATAGATATGATTCGAACTGTATCTATCTTGATTTGGCAACATAAACTAGAATGATATAGACCATACACTGACCATACTACATAGATATATGTTTGTTTCATGTTGTTATCATGTCCACCTTACTACTGAACTGGTTTACCAAAATGAGTTTCATATACTACATTGTAAACCTGAGATGTGTTTGTTTGTTTCCCTTTTAGAACGCGGATAAAATATTGGAGAAGAGTACCCTGTTATGCAATGGTAAAGGAAGTAATGCAGATAAGGTTCAAGATAGTGAGACATCCCTATTGGTCTCTAAGAAAGCTGATAAAAACTATATTGAGGACACTGAGACAACCCCAAAGTCATGTCTTGATGTAGTGTTCGAGTTATTGGCTACCACTGCTGGCACCAGCTCTTCGAACTCGTTGCCTAAATTAGTTTGGCTTCTTGAGTCTCAACTTTAAGTTGAAAGACATCGATCAGATGTTATGCGAAAGGAAGCCGAATGACTGAGGAAGTCCCAGCAGAATTCAGATGCATACTTTCTGGTGCAACAGCAGGCGCTGGAGGACTTAAGCGCCAAACAAGAGAAAGTTAATAAGCTTGCTAAGCATCTTGCCAGAATTATCGGTACCCAGCATATTGTTTCTTGAGCTCTTTTGAAGTGGTTTCAGTTCTGGACTTGTTTTGCTGCGGCGTTTATATGCTGATGTGTTCCCTTTATTTGCACTGGTGGCGAACTTTGATGCCCAGTGGATGTAATATGTGTAATAGCCGTTATAGCCTAGTGTAAGTTGCTTGCTTATTTATTTCCTTGTTGTCTTGTTTATTTGTTTGCTTGTAGTCAGTGCAGTTCTTTTTCTGCGGTTTGCTAGTGGTTGCAACAACCTATTTTTTAAAACTAGGCCACAATAACCATGGGCTAATATTTACTGTAGTGACACTGCACCTACGGGCTGTAGAAACAGTGGGCTTTCTACGGGCCGTATAAACAGTGGGCCTTCCACGGGCCGTAGAAACAATGGGCCTTCTACGGGCCGCAGAAACAATGGGCCTTCTACGGGCTATATCATCAATGGGCCTTATACGGGCAGTATGATCGATTGGCCAAACATGGGCCAATAACAATCCGCATTATGGCCATAAAAGGGCTGGAGTTGGAATCGTCCGTTCATGGGCTGACCATAATGGGCCATTGTTAATAGGATGTATTTCATGACGCTATGAAAACGGCCCAACGTGTTAACGGACCACAAATGGGCCGACTGTAACCATGAGCTGAATTTGGCCCATAAGCAGAAAATGACAGTAATGGGTCGTAAGTAAACGAATGCTAGAAATGAGCTTAAGAATAAATGGGCTCTGAGAAGGCCGAAAGATAACATGGGCTGGAAACGGCCCAATAGAATAACGGGCCCTTAATGGGTATAAAGTGATACACTGTTCATTACGGGCCAGTTTCACCATGGGCCGTTAATGGGTGTAAAGTAATACACTGTTCATTACGGGCCAGTTTCACCACGGGCCGTTAATAGGCCAAGAGATACATAGGGCCTTATATGGGCCGAAACACGTCATGGGCCATACATGGGCCAGAAGTGAAAACAGGCTGGAATCATATTGGGTGCCCCAAATGACGCTACTGGGCCTAATTCGGATAGGGGTAACGGGCCTTGGGTTAGCGGGCTGTAAATGGGCTATATGCGAACAGGCCGTTAACAGGCTTTACATGGGCCGGCCCGCCACCTTTTGACCAAGTCAAATGGGCCGGCCTTTTCACAGGAATGGGCCTCTATTGGGTCGTGCTACATGTCGACATATCATAGGCGCCTTCTGTCCAATGAGTGGATGACATCTGTCCCAACGGTGAGCCAACATGTGTTTCCTCCAGCCAATGATGATTTTACACGTGGAAAATCCCCATTGGTCGGGGCTGTTAACGGGTTATCGGATCCAAAACCCGACCCGATAGCTTAACGGCGTTCCATTATGGTGGATCCCACGTGTCGATCACCCTTGACGAAAGCACTTCTGTGACGCGCGATTTATCGTCATGGAAGTGGACACTTCCGTGATGATAATTTTGGTAATGTCATGGAACACTTCTACGACAGCACAGGTATGACTATCTTGATTCTATCATAAATTTGTCATGGATGTACATCCATGACAAAAAACGTGACCTACTATGACAAACACGTATCATCACGGAAGTGTATTTTTTTGTAGTGCAACTTATCCCTCGTTTAAAATTTCAGACATCACAGGAATATTGGGCTGCTCGGGATAGGACGGTAATCTTGCATACACCGAATATTTGTCGACGAAGAGTTTGTTTTGGCGCCTACCATGTATGTATCCGGGTGAGATGCGATTTCGGCCGAGGAGACACTATGTTTTGGCGCCCACTGTGTATGAATCCAGGTGAGAGGCCATTATGTCACGTTTGAGTGAAATTACAAACCTACCCCTATCAAGACCTATTGAAATCAACCCGACATGTGTTACATGTTAGGGACAGGCAGTAATTTCCATCTCCCATATTTTGGTTTCGGGTGGTTACTTCGAGTTTGGCCGCTTCGTTCAATTTTTTCAGAAAAAGCTTGCACGTTTACCATGCCAACTCAATTCCAATCCATTTTGTAACCTTTTATTTTGGGCAGGATACATTTTCAATTCGAACAAAATTCTATATACATCATTTTTTATATATACTTTCAAAAGCACAACAAAGAATTCTGCTCCTTTATATATAGTATATGATTTACAAATACAATGATCTCAAAATCCTAAGGTTGAATTCAAAAAAATTAAACCAAATTATGTTCTACTCAAACGTATGGATCAGTAATATCTAGATATTAAATAACATAGATGCACGCCAATTCATTTGAGTATGTTTGATAGATCAATTTTGGTTCTAGTATGAATTACATGTATCATCATCTCGAATTCAAATATTTGAATCCCTTTTATGTTGACATTTTCTATACACGCAATTAAATATTTGAATCTCCTTTCACGCCCATCTCTCTCGGGTGCTCCTTCATGTAGCTACGACTCTCTTTTCTCCAGCTCACCCGCACGCTAACTTCATGTTTCTTCTATTTTCGCAAACATGGTCTCTCGACGTCTCCCTTGAGAAGTGTCACACTCTCCCTATCATTATACATTACAAGGTTTTCATTATCTCTCACGTCTCTATCATTTTCTGGTATCACTAGGTACCTAAGCTTTCTTTTTCACCGCCACACACACTATCACTCGTCTTTCACTTTGTCTTTCTCTCTAGGGTTCTCTCACGCACCCTATATCTTTCTAGATATGACTCCAACCACTAAAATTACTCTCTCCCGCACACACGATGTTTGATGGGGTCTCCTTTCCGTCTTCATCTCAGTTATAAAACTGACATTATTCATTTGTTTACCGATCGAACAAACTCTCAACCCTTTCTCTCTCTCTCTCTCTCTCTCTCTCTCTCTCTCTCTCTCGCACACACAACTCTTGCTTCCACTCCCCTCCCGACTACCGTCTCTCTCTCTCACAAACACACACACAAAAACTCTCGCTTTCGCTCCCCCGACTCGTATTTCTCTCATAAACATTGATCGACTAGCATCTAGATAGGTTTATACATCGGCACACTCTTGCTTCCACTATCTCGTACATGTCTCTCTCGCGCTCCTTGTATCTATGTAGATTTTAAGTCCCTTCTTGAGACACGCCCTCTCGATCGTGCACACACACACTATCGCCTCATGTTATGGTGATACCTCTTGCACACACACACTCTTTGTGTCTTTTTCACACAAGCACTCCGTCCTCCTCCTCTCTCACTCTCTCTCACACACCACACACACACACATACACACACACACAAATGGGCTTTTGCAACAATATACCACTTCTCGAATCTTGAAACCAACCACATTCCTCCCTTGTCTCATCAAAACTGCCAAAGGAATATATTTTGCGTGAAACATAACATATTTTTAGTGATATATGTATTTTAAAACTAGACTCTTTTCTATCAAATCGGTGAATATGTATTAATCTACTTTGAGCGTGTGGCAACGCATTGGCACATTTCTAGTTATTACTAGTATAATGTCTTTGACACAAGAGAAACTATGGAGTACATATACGAAGAGAAGAGGCACACGCATGCAGTCGGTCTCTCGTTGTCTCGCACACATGAGAGTTACGTAAAGGCACCATAAATAAATAAACCCTAAAACCCTAGGTGCATGATTGTTGCATGCGCGGGTACCAGGTACGTGGTGGAGTGTACCTTTGTTGGAATAGCCAGCTCGCATGATAATTTGATCCATAGGAGTTGATGGTCGGGACCACAGGTGAACGACCTGGAGGCGGTGGCTTGCCAGTCACCACTAATCGAGTAGCCACATTTAAAATATCATTTTTAGTGGGGTAAGAGTTCCTATTTTCAATAGCGCGTTATACTAGTTTTTAGAATGATTGGTGTGGAGCAAAAATGGAATTCATAACTACTACCTCCATCATCAACTCCTGGTTTACTAGTCCCCATCGTATTTTGGGTCAAAGTTTGTCCACAAATTTTACTTGTAAAATGTGAATGGAAAATGAGATTTTGTTATACCCAAACAAAAAAGGATCAGAGGGAGTGATTGCTCTGACATGGACGCGGCCTCTCATAGCACAGGCATTGAACCGGCGCGCCGACCAAGAGGGCCCCACTTGCTGCAGGCCAGGCTGAACATGCCTCCTCGCCGCATGCAACGGGCTTTAGACTGCCCCGCCTGCCTCCATTGAATCCACGCGTTTGCAGGCAACATGTCCTTCTACGAGCCAACCGGTATTTTAGAACACAATGCCGGCTGGCTCCTCTCGTCCGCCTGCTATTTAAACAAGGCCAGATGCCTGGCAAGAACCGCACCACACTGTCGCTTCCCATATCCTCCTTGCACCATTTTCTCCACACTCTCCATAGCATCCTGTGAGAAGGAAGACGAGTTCTTCGGCATAAAAGCTGGCTGGGTGCCCCCAACGAGCTAGGCAACTCGCTGCCCCACCTCCCTCCCCGCCCCAGGCCGTCAGTACCATGGGCGAGGCTGCAGGCGGGCAAGCGGAGGAGCAAGCCGCTGCTCCAAGATGACCCCTGGTGCATCAACTCGATGCTCCAAGCCTGCTCGCACAGGAGTGGCCAGTTTTTGCATGCCGACACATGGGGGACCATAGTGTGCAGTGCACCGTGGTTGGCCGCGCCATGCGACACAAACATTGGTGAAACTACAGCATGCTGGCGGAGGTGGTCAACATGTCTGCAGCCACCGCCGACATCGAGGAATAGTAGACCACGGGAGTCGTCGCCACTCTGAACCCATGAATGCTACAACCACCATGTCGCCGGCAAACACCCGATGTGTTGCCCGCTTTGGCTCAAAACATCATGGACCCCAGCCGCGGCCGGCATTATAAATTATACCTGCTTCCAGAGGTTATACGTGTTTAGTCAAAAAATGTCCAAAATATAATTAATTATGTATGGTCTTGACTTGTTGTGCTTGCACTGGTAGCAGGAACTAGAGATTGTTCTTTATTTATAACTCTCCTCACATTTTTTTGGCTTTCAAGTGAATCATGGTTGTGGATATTATCTATGAATGTGCAGATATCTGTGAACATGAGTTTCATGTGGAAGTTGAACTTGGAATCTTGGGCTTGCATGTGAACTATACCATGTCCAATGCTTCGTCTGTTATTGTTTGGAAAGTAATTACTGTTATTACATGACCCGAAAAAAATTATGTTGTGCAACATCACTAGATGCACTGACATCACAACAGGCATGCTGACTAGATAAACATTTGAACCTAGCTATGATGAAGGAAAATTTGTATTGACAACAGTTTTAGATAGCAGGAGACACCTAGCATGCTCTGCCTCTGCTATCTTCTTTTTGGCTTATTCCATATCTTCTTTGGATTGGGTGAAGAGAGCATCTTATTGCTCTTTTCGCTTCTTCAGGAACTCGGCTACATTCTCAAGGGTTATTGCACGCTTTCTTTTAGCCTTTACTAGAGCCACGAGGACACGAACAGTGGACGACTCCATCTGGCTTGTGTGTAATCCAGCATCATCTAGGAATTTGCACCTTGTGTCTAATCCAACATCATTAGGGAATGGGCACATTGTGTGTAATCCAGCCTCATTTTGGAAACACGATCTCGAGGTTGACCATACTTCCCTCCTCGCACTAACTGCATCCTGACATGAAGTTACTTCTTTTTTAGATCAACAGTCACAGCTACCTAGATCCATTTAGTAGAAGCCAGATAAACATGACTCGGAGAAGTGAATTCAAAAGGAGAAATATAAAAACAGACTCCAAGGTGAGAACACCCACTTCCTACATCAAGCTAAAAACGAAAGCATTAGGAAGATTAAGACTCTTCTTATTGCACATCGAAGAACACGAGGCTAAGAGAAATAGAACTACAACATATACACATGGAAGAACACGAGGCTAAACAAAACTAATTGAAAGGGTGTTACTTACCAAAGCTCGTTTTACATGTTTGGTGCAGCTCGTATTTAACTTGCCACGTTCCTTGAAGATGTCCCCAATATCCCGTGTTTGGTCTTCATTGCTCCTTTGCATGTTCGCACTCGTAGTTTTAAAATCTCAACATGGCAAGAAAAATATAGTAACACTCATGCATCTTGTGGGCAACATTAAAGCACTCATCTGCCATGTTAGAGCATCTCCAACAGAAGCGCAACACGTGGCGTGTTCAAAAAGTGTTTACAGCGTCAGAATAGCCAGTTTTTGTGGGCCATGGAGTGCTGGCTCCAGTGGCCGCTGCAAAAAATTCCGCGCACGCTGCTCCAGCAAACGCACTATATTTTTTTCTCCTTTCTACTCTGACTCGATATACATTCGACTCTGAGTCGATAATGGCATAGATAGATACATAGATAGTTCTCAACATAGATATAGCATAGATAGATAAAAAATAGATAGTTCAACTACTCCTTGTCGTCCAACTCTGTCTCGGTGATGTCCTCCTTTGACGTCTAAATGTAGGCATCATGATAAGAATTGTTGTCGGAGCCCCAGGGCGACGCTGCTCCTTGGTTGATGTTGAATTGAGCGGCCGCCTTCCGCGTACGCCTGTCCTCGCGATAGGAGGCACGCGCCCTCCTCTTCTCCCTCTCCACCCACCTTTGCATGTAGAACTTGCGCTTGTTGATGATGTCATGCGGGAAACGTTAGCGCCACAACGCCATGGCTTCCTCGTCCATCTCGGCGATGCCGAGATGCTGCTTCCGCCTATGGTTGTCGCGACGATCCTCATTGGTGATAAGCCGCGCGGGAGGCGCGAGATCCTGCGCCCGCTCCCGTGTTTGCACGTTGGGGAGTTCATGTCTCTACGAGGCCGCCGGAGGCGCCATGCCGCCACATCATACGCGCGGGTAGCCTCGTGGGCGGTGTCGAAAGTGCCGAGGCCTAGGCTCATCTCGACGAACCAGATCTCGGCAGAGAAGCCGCCGAAGGGGCGCGCACGGATGTCGTGGTAGCCCCAAGTTACCCAGTGGCGCGGCGGTGGTGAGGCGAGAAAGAGCAGGGAGAGAGCGGTGGCGAGGCACAGAGCAGTGGGGGCGTTGGATTTTATAAAGCACGCCGGACGCCGCGCGCCAAAACTAGCGCGCTCCCGACCACTTTTTCCCGTGCGCACGCGATCCTTTCCCGACGTCCCTGCTATCTCTACTCTCTTCTCTACTCTTATATATAAATTATATATATATATATATCATATTATATATTTATTTTATATTTATATTTATCTCTACTTCCTACTCTTATAAAAACAGAGTTGGTGATGATGGTGTGCCTGCCATCCTGCAATATAGGATGTCCGATTTATATCTGACGGATAGGAAGGAAACTATGGCAATTTTGCAAATAGCTACCCAAACCCCTCTCCACATTTGCAAATAAAGCCTTCACTCATTCACCCTTTTCTCTCACAAGATAAACTACTCATACAAATTCATCTTGATGTTTTATGCAACGCACGGGCATCTTGCTAGTGTTATAAAAAATAGAGTTAGTGATGATGGTGTGTCTGCCATCTTACATAGGCCGTCTGATTTATATCTGACAGATAGGAAGGAAATTATGGCAATTTTGCAAAAAGATACCCACACCCCTCTCCACCCTTGCAAATAAGTCCTTCCCTCGTTCATCCTTTTCTCTCACAAGGTAAACGACTCATACAAATGCATCTTCATGTTCCGTGCAATGCACGGGCATCTTGCTAGTCTTATAAAAAACCAAAGTTGGTGATGATGGTGTGCCTGCCGTCTTGCAATATAGGTCGTCCGATTTATATCTGACGGATAGGAAGGAAACTATGGCAATTTGGCAAAAAGATACCCACACCCCTCTCCACATTTGCAAATAAGGCATTCCCTCATTCATCCTTTTCTCCCACAAGATAAACTACTCATACAAATCCAGCTTGATGTTCCGTGCAACACATGGGCACCTTGCTAGTTCTAAAAACTTTCCATCATTTGCTACACTAATGGTTGCAGATGAAGAACCTACCCAAGCACAGCGCAATACAGGAGCAACGCACAATTACAAGGTGATGTTCTATTGGATAATGCAAGCTATAACCAATTACTTTTACCGGAACAATAGAAACTGGGAAATGTGAAGGGTATGTATGAATAATATTTGGACTGCACATGTACTACTAAGAGATCCAATATACACATTACCAATAGAGGAGGAGTATGATGGTCGCGGCAGCCACTATGCATCATGGTCGGCAACGGGAGTAAGTTCATTATCCATGACGGTGGTGCTTCTTCGCTTGGCGTCGGCTTTCGGGAAGCAGTTTTGAGACCATTCAAGACGGTGCCGGGGAAGAGGCTCCGTGTACGACGACGACGGTGGACCGGCTCCAGTGCGGCGTAAGACATCGTCGATGAGTTAGATGCATTGTGATGGACGAGAGCGCCGATGTACAAGGGGAGGAGCACGAAGGCTGCGGTGCCGTGGAGAAGTCTATTTTGCGGTGGGGATAAAAAATGGGGAGTATTCAGGTGTACTACTCTGGGTGCCGGGGTGGGGTTGGCTGGGTAGGGTGAACCTGAAGTTACCAAAACAGCCCCCTACCAACCAGCATCCATAGGCCTATTCTGAAGGGTATGATGGTAACTTTACACTGCTCAAATCAGGGTCGCGGGAGATTTTCCCGCCGACATAAAAATTTTGTAACACTGAACTCCCCTTTTGGCGTGTTGGGTGATTGGGCTAAGCAACTAGTGAGTAATAATAGTAACTACTAGTACTCCCTCCGTTTATATTAACTCTACAGATTAGATTTAACCGAAGTCAAACTTCCTAAAGTTTGATCAAGTTTATAGAAAAATATAAACATTCACCATAACAAATATGTATGATGTGAAAGTACATTCAATAATGAATCTAATGGTATTTATTTGTTATTGTATATGTTAATATTTTTCGTTATAAACTTTGTGAGAGTTTACAAAACTTGACTTTTACTAATGCTAATACGCGGACTTAAATAAAAACGGAGGGAATACACATTTGTTTTCTTAGTTTGTAGTGGAATTAATTATTTGTTGTAATTGTGAAATAAATATATTAAGCTACTGACTTCAAATGTAATGGTTTATACAATTCAATAGTTAGAATCATTGTTGAATTCCAAGATGTATACGAGATCTATAGTACTTCACAATATGCTCAAACTCACATAATCCTAGTCAAATGAATATCTAAATGTATTTCATAGTTATTACTTTGTAGGATGCAACAAAACCAACCATAACTCTACATGATCCAATATAAAGCAACATTTTGAACACATCCCAATGTGTGAATGAAACATGTAGAGAGAGCTTACGAAGATGGAGCAAATAGGGCAGGAAAGATTGTATGTATGTGAGCGAGAGAGTAGGAGACAAACCTAACAAGAGAGAGAGAGGAAGAAGTTATGCCCGTGAGAAACATGGAGACATGTAATATACGTGAGATGCATGTGCATCCGAATTTTGTACATGTGGAAGGAGAAGGGACAACGGGTTTGATGAGAGAGCTGAAAAACATGGACGAGAGGGGAATGATCTTGTGGGTTGAGGGATTGATAATTTTGTGCGTGAGAGAGAGGGGGAGGAGTCAGTCAGCCGTACTCACATCATCCTGCTTCCAAATTTCACCGCATTCTCCAGTGCAGTGTGGTCTCCGTCTTTGATCTCCTCGATGCCCTCTTTGAAGATTGAGGTGGTGTGCATGCTGGGGTGCAGCAAAGCACAAGAGAGAGTGGTCTCCATATAACCTTTAGTGGGGATCAATTGTGTGCTCGGGGGAAGGGGAGTGTGTGTGTGTGATATTGAGAGGAATCAAACCTATGGATTGAATGTGTGTGTATGTGACGGAAAGCTACATGCTAAATAGGGTTTTGACAAAGAGATTGTGCGTGCGAGATAGGGAGCGATGTGCTGGCCTTGAGGCGGGCAGGGGCCGGGTAAGAGTGTCAAAATGTGTGCGTTGATGCATGTGTTACATGTGATCATGCGAGGGATGGACGAATCGAGAGAGATGGTTGTTGTGTTATGGATGCTCCTCTCTCTCTATATCTCTGTCTGTCTCTCTCTCTCTCACACACACACACACACACACAAATACACATAGAAGATCGTTCTCTCATGTATACACAACATATCGGCATCTCTCTATGTCTCACTCATGCATGATCATTTGCACATTCACACCTCTCTATGTCTCTATCACACGCACACCATCTCCACATTGCCCTTCCGCCACAACACACTTATGGACACATACACGCGTTCTCTCTCAGTCACACACACAGAATCAGTATTAAAAAAATATCTAGGGCGCACCTAAAACGTCCAAAACCAAATAAGCACAAACTGAAGCTAAATTCAAATATATGGAAATATTGTAGCGTGAGAACTCTTCCAAGAAAAAAAGCAGAGTAATATTCGGGGATTGTTTTCAAAACACAAAAAGGTTCGGTGGATGTCCTTCGAGCGCAACATGGTGACGCACCGTTTGATCAACCGTGCGGTTGCGGTGCCTGCGCTTGCATATGATTCTCTATTGATTATGTGCTAACTAATGTGAGCGTATAAGAGCTGCCTCAGTCTAATGTTTACGTGTACTAGTACGATGTTCTTTTAAGTTTGACCAACCCTATATAAAACTAAACTAAGCTCCCATACACGCACTAATCAATATGCCGCCGCCGTTGCACATGCTGGCACCCGCCTGCTCTGGCCGACCACTTCTCGCGCATCACTGTCGTGTCCCCGCCATCCCTGTGCCATGAAGTCGAAGGCTCGCCCGCTCACGTCGTCTGCAGTCTGTCCTCGCGATGCCGCCATGCTTCCAAGCACGCGAGCAGGTGGAGCTGCGTCTAAGCCCGCAGCATACAAAGAGGAGGACAAGCGCGTGCTCCAGCACGCAGGCGAGGAGGAGCTAGCGTGTCATTGTCGTCTCCGCCCGCGCGGAGGAGGCGCGCATGGTGGCTGTCGTGGCGGAAGCTGGTCGGGCCCACGCCAAGCCTGCAAACCAGGTGCGGACGTGGAATCTACCTTGGAGACCTTGAATGCCACGTGGATCCTGGAATCTGAAGGAACAATTTGGGTTAGTCGACTCTTGTGAGCCATTGGATGCACCATGGACGGCCAGAAGGGCTTCTTCAACCTCCGCACCACTGTTCATCTTCTCTCTCAGGCATCAAGCCGACAGCGTGCCACAGGCCTAACCGCCTGCCGCCCCGCCCTCCCATGAACCGCCTGCCACCGCCATGCTCCCCCCACCCCCGCCATCCGTTTAACCCCGGGACAATCCATTTTTTCTGGTGAACTGCATTCCACACCCAACACTCATAAGATAGATCATGGGCACCCTGCCACCATAATATAGATACTGGAGTAGCTTCTCTGTCGTCTTCTTCCTTTGCTCTGTCGAACTTCTTTCACAAATCGGCTGACCCAAATTATACTACTAGTACGTATTAAGTACAGTAGGAACGCGAAGATACAAGTAGTAGTACAAACTACAAGAAGAATAGTAGTAAGACATACTAGTACTACTGTACGTACTAAATAGTTCAAATAACAACAAAGAACATAACATAGTTCTGCTAGGGGCTCTGCACAACACACCCCTGAAATAAAACTAAGCAACTAGTTTGCTTGACACTGCAGTAGAACCAGCATGAGCAGCAGCACTGCCACCTTACTCGGAGTCCGAGTCCACATCCTCGACTTCATCCTCGTCCCTCTTTCTCTTCCTCTTCACCGACACTTCTTTGTTTGAACCAGACACTGGGCTCTACTTCTTCATCCAACCCTTGTAGATATTTAAACAAAGGTAGGCATCCGTTGCTGCGTACATGATGTGATCTTCATCTATTGTCTTCGACTCCCATGCACGATGAAACTCCGAGTGAGGTTTCTTCAATTGAGTGTACGAAGGATCAATCATGGCTGCTGCCAGGGTCGCATTGAAGGCTGAGAGGAGGACATCATGCTTTCCTTCTGGAGATCGAAGGGTTGGCCTACAACGAGGCCTATCCGACCCAGGACTCTCCTGTCGTTTGTAAAGTCTACATTAACGAGTTTCACTCTTTTGTCCTTGGAGAAGAACTCAAAATCCTGGCACCTAACATCGGCATGGCATATGTGGTAGACCAAGCACGCGTTATGTACACAAACCTGGATCACGGCGGGCTTCTTCAAGTCTGCCACCTTTAGAAGCTTCTCCCTTTCCAGGACTATGGTATACTCAACATCTAGCCCAGCGACCCACTCATCCTTTGAACTTTTGAACATGTGTAGGAAGAGACCAAGGCATGCTTCCACCGTCGCGGATCTACAAGTTAGGAGAACTAGAACTGTTGAATGTGAAAGGACGGGACTACATTTACTAGCAGTACATCTCTTTAGGCCATTGCATGCAGGGGTAAAATAGACCATCATGGAGATTCCCACACATGTTTAAAATAGTCCACCATTACTAGCAGTATATCTCTCCAGGCCATTGCATGCAGGGGTAAAATAGTCCAAAATAACCCATCCGATGGTCTGCTTGGTATGCGTGTGCTGAGTTATACGCAAACTAAAAAAGAACGGAGGGAGTATCATATACTGGTATCATGTGCATGATACTAGTTTATGATACAGGACTACGTTTATAGTGTCATGCATGACAAAAAGTAGCATAGTATTTAACATGATATGGTATCTACCTATGTTACTCTAACCCCCCTCTCTTATTTAATTCTTTTCCACATCAGCATGTTTGCTATTACCGTGTGCATGATACCAGCTAAGATACCATGACTATGGCCAGCCTTAATCATCGCATACAATAATTTAGTGCACCTTGAAATCTGAACATGTGTGGGGCGTGTATGTTTTTATTGACTTTGAGACTATACCTACCCGGCATGCAATGGTCAGTTCATTGCATGTAAGATGACTTATTATGCACCGTTCCCCATACCTGCAGGAAGCCCATTCATCTCCAAATATTTTCCACTCAATGTGTGAAAACAATCTGCCTGCTTGACTCACCTTCTCCCTCCGACAGTCCCACCCCCCCCCCCCCCCCCCCCGTGTGGAAAAAATCTGCATGCATGACTCTCCTCCCCCCGCGCTTGTCCAATCTGTTGTGACCAACAATATTTCCACCCCCTCCCTCCCCCGTAATTTACTCCAACAAATATGCCCACATAGTTGTTACGTTAATCACACAACATATCTTATGTAGGTGTGCCATTGCTCCCTATAAATACTGCACCTCCCACAGCATTCAGAAGAATGCTCACGTTCATTGCTATCTCCTCCCCCTCCCTCTCACGTCGACCACCATGGAATCTCCCCTCCCAAGCCCTAGGCGCCCCTCGTTGCACCGTCCAGAGGTTCACGCATCATTGTTCCGTTAATCGCTGCCACTAGTCGAGGAGGACGCGTCAGCATTCCGCTCCTCGCCGGGACGCGTCGAGGTGGAAGTGTCGGTATTCTGCTCCTCGTCGCAATGCATCGAGGTGGACGCGTTGGTGTTCCCAGTCTCGCCAGCACGCACGTCGGAGGACGCGTCGGCTCCCCGTGATAAGGAGAACGTCGCGCCACCCGCCGAGCCCACCAACCTTGAGGAGCTTTGGAAAGAAATGGAGGTCCCCTTGTGGGAGGCTCTACCTCCGGCAGAGCGCGCCAAAATAGAGGTGGAGAAGAAGGCCGAGGAAGAGAAGCACACCGCGAGGCATGCTGCCTGGCAGGCCTATGTTGCGTCCGAGAGAGTCAGGAAATTGGCTCCTTGGTAGAAGGCTCATGCGAGGGCCGTGAGGGTGGCGGAGTACACCTGTACCAAAGCACTGAGTGCAGTCAGGCCCAAGCGCCTCATCTACGCTTGGCTGTATGTGGATCGGGTGCATGCTTCGAGTGAGGTGGAGTACCTATTGGCATCGGATCACCACACCAATGAGATCATGCTCACCCGCCGGCAAGCCGCCAATTATCACCTCGCGAGGATGAGGAAGAGGCGTTGTGTCAGCGCGCTGGGAAACGGTCGCGCACCAGGGCACTCGTGGCACACCGAAGCGCTCCTACGAGCGTCGTGGCTTTTATTAGGGATAATTTAGTTTCGTAAGGCGATCTCATTAGTTTTGAGACGCAAATGATAAATCCCGAATGTATGGGAATTATTAGCGTCCTTAGTTAAGTATGTAAAAGGAAAAGTTTGGAAACCTTGTGTATCCGTACTCATTTTGTAAGTACATGCATATAGCACAAACTTAACTATATTCGCACTACACGTCTCTTTCTATATATGCTTGTAGACTGTGCTACTACTATTACTTATATACGTTTAAATGCACATTTTAACATTACGATGCGGTTTTTGTAAAAGTAGAAAAACAACACTAGTCAAGCTTGTGAAACGATTCAATGCAAAAGAAATGCAAAAATGCTCGTTCGATTGTTTACTTTGAGCTTCCTTCTCTGTGGTTATTTCTCTATCATACTTTGTATGGAGTGTCTCACTGGTCGGGAAGGCATGCAAATTCCCAAACCGCTTCGTACACCATGTATCGAATTTTTTGCCTAACAAGTTGTGTCGTGCAATTAGAATTTCAACTTGAGTACTACTACTAGGAGTACCAAGGGCCAGTTCTTTTATGCTTCTAGATTAGTAATCCCATAACTACTAGCTCCGTCGTGGTTTATTGGTCCCCATTGTAATCTGTGTTAAATTTTGACTAGAAATTTAACTAATGAAATGTTTATGCATGTCACCAAAAATTATACTCCCTCAATTCTCTTATACAAGGCCACAAACTCAAACTACAAGTACCAAAGTAAAATTAAATGACTACTTTGTAAGCCAACTTTTCTTTTCATTAACTTGTGTCATTAATATGCCCCAATGCATGCAAGCACGGAATGATAAGGAAGTAGCACAATGTCATTATGACTACATGCATGCAAGTATTAAACAAGTTACCAGTACAAGGAAACATCATTAATTTTTGCCTCGATTACTGTTAGTGGCCTTGTATAGATGCAAAATGTATTTTCCATAGTGGCCTTGTATAAGGGAATGGAGGGAGTATGACTTTTGTTGACATGCATTAACATTTTATCAGTTAAATCTTTGGTCAAAATTTGGCACAAATTAAAATGGTGACTAATAAACCAGGATGGAGGTAGTAGTTTAGAATCCCAAATGAATGAGTGAGGCGCCTTATGTTACTCTCCGATGTGACAAGTCTTATGGGAAAAGTTGGGGAAGAGTCGGCTTATTTTTTAAGCCGCCAAAAGAACTGGCCCTAGGAGTAGTAGCTAGGGGTACTAGGAGTAGTAGCTAGGGATACTGGGAGTAGTAGCTAGGGATCGAGTGTGCGAGATGAACCAGACAAAGTAAATGCAGATAGATGAAATGTAAAAAAGACAGAGGGATGTGATGGTTGTTTGTCCGTTTATTTTACCAGGCCACTTATTACTAGGAGTGGTGGGGTTTTGTGATATGACGGCTTTACTGCGTGCCACGACCGGGGTGAGACTCTCGTGCAGCGCCGCCCTCTACACTAGTACTACCTCCGTCATGGTTTATTAGTCCCCCATGTAATTTGACTGAAGATTTAACTAACAAGATGTTAGTTCATGTCAACAAAAACTATATTGGTGGATTCGTATTTGAACATAGTTTTCAATGATATAATTTTTGGTGACATGCATGAGCATTTATCGTACTATATATAATTTTAGTTAAATTTATGGTCGTAATATATATAGTAAGGTGCCCGTGCATTGCACGGGATAGTGAAATGCATTGATCGGGGAGTTGTTTATTTTGACAAAGTATGTGGGGTCATCTCATGTGTAACGAGTATCGATATGTTTCTTCGGATATTATTTCTTCTCTAGAGCTCACAAACATACGAGTGAATAGTAAATGTAGGCTAAATAGATAAAAAAAGTATCTTCTGCAAATAGAAGCGTTCAACTATTCAACCTGCATCCAAAACTTGTGAAGAAATAACACTTATTGTGCTTTGCAAGAAATGTTCTTTAAGAATTATTTTTGAGTATCAATTTTTTTTAATTTTTCTAGACCACCATCAATGTAAATCAGGATGACTTGGAAGGGGGCAGAGGAGATATAAGAAATGGTTCATATTAAGTCTTTCAACGTTACTATAGTAAAAATTCACAAATAATCTCATAAATGGCAAGCGAGAACTCTAATGGAGCAAAAGCATACATGGAAGATTCTTGACTAAACCATAAATGTATACACTTTTATTCAAGCGCGATACTCTAATAGAGAAAGATCATGCATGGAAGGTTTTATACTATATAAATAAGAAGTCTCCACATGCTTAGATAGCGGCTTACATTGAGCAAAGACTAATGATGAACAGTTGAGTTGGTAATGCATATGACCAGGTGAACCTCCTTGGAGTCCCCGTGCATCATCTTGGGGTGAAAATCATACCAGATGTGTTCCATGTCCACATTGCCGAGAACGGAGCAGCTCGGCACAGTCCCATTCAGCATGAGGGAGGCGGCATGGGCACCCTCGTACTTCGGAGGGCAGTAACAGTGAGCACGCACTAGTACAGCGGCCTCATGTCAGCGTCAGCGGCGTTGCCCCTGACGCACACTACAGAGACGGGGCGGCGGCCTGCGCGGGCCTTTCTGGTGCCCACGGCAAATAGGAAGATGTTGTCATCCTCCTCCACGACTAGTGATGACCCACAAGTGTAGGGGATCTATCGTAGTCCTTTCGATAAGTAAGAGAGTCGAACCCAACGGGGAGCAGAAGGAAATGATAAGTGGTTTTCAGTAAGGTTTTCGGCAAGCACTGAAATTGTAGGTGATAGATAGTTTTGTGATAAGATAAATAGTAACGAGTAACAAGTAAACAAAGTAAATAAGGTTCAGCAAGGTGGCCCAATCCTTTATGTAGCAAAGGATAAGCCTGGACAATTTCTAATAATGAGAAAGGAGCTCCCGAGGACACATGGGAATTATCGTCAAGCTAGTTTTCATCACGCTCATATTATTCGCGTTCGGTACTTTGATAATTTGATATGTGGGTGGATCGGTGCTTGGGTACTGCCCTTACCTGGACAAGCATCCCACTTATGATTAACCCCTATTGCAAGCATCCGCAACTACAACAAAATTATTAAGGTAAACCTAACCATAGCATGAAACATGTGGATCCAAATCAGCCCCTAACGAAGCAACGCATAAACTAGGGTTTAAGCTTCTGTCACTCTAGCAACCCATCATCTACTTATTACTTCCCTATGCCCTCATCTAGGCCCAATAATGGTGAAGTTTCATGTAGTCGACGTTCACATGACACCACTAGAGGAGAAGACAACATTCATCTCATCAAAATATCGAACGAATACCAAATTCACATGACTACTAATAGCAAGACTTCACCCATGTCCTCAGGAACAAAAGTAACTACTCACAAAGCATATTCATGTTCATAATCAGAGGTGTAATAATATGCATTAAGGATCTGAACATATGATCTTCCACCAAGTAAACCAATAAGTATCAACTACAAGGAGTAATCAACACTACTAGCAACCCACAGGTACCAATTTGTGGTTTTGGATACAAGAGATGAACTAAGGTTTGAGAGGAGATGGTGTTGGTGAAGATGTTGATGGAGATTGAGCCCCTCCCGATGAGAGGATCGTTGGTGATGACGTTGGTGATGATTTCCCCCTCCCGGAGGGAAGTGTCCCCTGCAGAACAGCTCTGCCAGAGCCCTAGATTTGTTCCGCCAAGGTTCCGCCTCGTGGCGGCGGAGTTTCGTCCCGTAAGCTTTCCCACGACTTTTTCCAAGGTAAAAGCGATGATATAGCAGAAGATGGACACCGGAGGCCCACCAGGGGGCCCAGGAGATAGGGGGCACGCCCTATAGGGGGGCGCACCCCCTGTCTCCTGGACAGGGTGTGGGCCCCCTGGTGTATTTCTTTCGCTCAGAAATTCTTATTAATTCCAAAAGGTTGTTTCGTGGAGTTTCAGGACTTTTGGCGTTGTGCGGAATAGGTTTCCAACGTTTGCTCCTTTTCCAGCCAGAATTCCAGCTGCCCGCATTCCCCCTCTTCTTGGTAAACCTTGTAAAATAAGAGAGAATGGCCATAAGTATTGAGATATAATGTGTAATAACAGCCCATAATGCAATAAATATTGATATAAAAGCATGATGCAAAATGGACGTATCAACTCCCCCAAGCTTAGACCTTGCTTGTCCTCAAGCGGAAGCCGAAATCTAAAAATATGTCCACATGTTTAGAGATAGAGGTGTCCATAAAAATAAAATACGGACATGAGGGCATCATGATCATTCTTATAACAGCAACATATAAAGATTCCATTATATAATTTCTTATGCTCAAGTAACAATCAATTCACAATATCAAGTATGGTTCACAAACTTCATTAAGAACTAACAAACTATAATCTCAGTCATTGAAGCAATCGCAATTTATCATAACTTCAGAAAGAGTCAACAATAGAGCTTTCCAGCAAGTCCACATACTCAACTATCATATAGTCTTCTACAATTGCTAACACTCACGCAATACTTGTGGTTATGGAGTTTCAGATGGACATTGAGAAATATAGGGGCTTATTGTGTTGCCCCCCAACATATTCACCTTTAGGTGATGTCAACAATAATAGCCCATGCTAATGAACATCCAATTGGATATGTATATCACGATCTTTCAAACACGAGGAGCTTGCCAAAGGATAAAATGAAAAAGGGAAAGGTGAAGATCACCTTGACTCAAGCACAAAATAAAAGCATAAAGTAAGAACATGAAGTAAAAGATAGGCCCTTCGCAGAGGGAAGCAGAGGTTGTCATGCGCTTTTAGGGTTGGATACACAAAATCTTAGTACGAAAGAACGTCACTTTATATGTCACTTGTGTATGGACCTTTATTATGCAGTCCGTTGCTTTTATTGCTTCCATAACAAGATCGTATAAAGCTTATTTTCTACGCACTAATAAGTCATGCATATTTAAGGAGCAATTTTTATTGCTTGCACCGATGACAACTTACTTGAAGGATCTTACTCAATCCATAGGTAGATATGGTGGACTCTCATGGCAAAACTAGGTTTAAGGGCATTTGGAAGCACAAGTAGTATCTCTACTTGGTGCTGGGAATTTGGCTAGCATGAGGGGGGAAGGCAAGCTCAACATGTTCGGAAGGTCAATCACAACATACTTTAACTGAGATGTGAGAAAACATAAACCATTATGTTGTCTTCCCTGTCCATCGTCAACTCCTTTCGCATGGCATCATGTCCTCCATTTCTCTACTCTCTACTTTCTCTACCTCTCTACTCCTTCTTCTCTACTCTTATAAAAAACAGAGTTGGTGATGATGGTATGCCTGCCATCCTGCAATATAGGCCGTCCGATTTATTTGTGACGGATAAGAAGGAAACTATGGCAATTTTGCAAAAAGATACCCACACCCCTCTCTGCATTTGCAAATAAGGCCTTCCCTCATTCATCATTTTCTCTCACAAGATAAACTACTCATACAAATGCATCTTGATGTTACGTGCAACACACGGGCATCTTATTAATGAGATAAAAAACAGAGTTGGTGCCGATGGTGTGCCTGCCATCCTGCCATATAGGTCATCCGATCTATATCTGACGGATAGGAAGGAAACTATGGAAATTTTGCAAAAAGATACCCACACCCCTCTCCACATTTGCAAATAAGGCATTGCCTCGTTCATCCTTATCTCCCACAACCACATTGTTGAACAATTAAAAAAGAAAATATTTGGAACAATCTGGCATGGTGGCCGCTGCCGGCGCCGTCCATCCCCATGCCTCCGCCCAGACCGACCACCAGTCACCACCATGCCCCACTCCTCCTCACCTTATCTCTCATCTTTCTCGAGATATCATTTTTTCGATGAAACTCTCAAGATACCATTTTTTCGATGAAATTCTCGAGATATCATTAGTTTTTACACATGGGATTACTCATGCATGGGTCAATCACAACACGTGGTTTGTAAAAAAATGCATCTTGATGTTCCGTGCAATGCATGGGCATCTTTCTAGTTTGCATATAATTCCAAACACCACGTAGACACGCTCTTTGTACATTTTATAACTATGTTAGTATAATTGTTAGTGGTCAGCCGGTGCAAGTTATAGCCTCGGGTGTGTTAACCTTTTTTTAAGTAATGATATCTGGCGATTGTTCGCCACGAGCCCAATCCTTGCGTATCCCACATAACCATCAGATTTCCTTCCGATAGTGGCCTGTTTATAAGCCATAGTATTTGAAAAAACTGCCACCCTTACACACGTACTATGACTGCGTCGCGGCATTTCCAACTGCCATGTCTCCCAGCAAACGTTTGATGTGGATTCGAGTTAGCACTGATGGCGGTTCTTAGTCGTTCCACACTCAGACATTGAAGTTTGTAACTATTTTAGAATATACTACTCCTCCGGTGCTAGCAGTAGAGCAAAGTCCTACTCCACTATATGCGAACTAGGGCATAGTAGTAGGTACTGTAGTTTATTGGAATAGTACTGTGATCTCTCAAGCAAATTGTCTGGCATCGATATGACCCTATGCTGCTGGGATGTGTCTCATAAGTCAAGCGGCATGTTGTTGTCATCATCACTTGTCCACTTCCTATAGCACATATTCGCTTCTCCATCATCGTCTGCACATAATCGTCCAATATTCCATCCCCGCTAGGCGCCTCCCCACTCTTGTGAAACCTAAGAACTAAGAATGGCAGAACCGAGCAGTGTCCGGTGAAAGAGTGGCTTGAAATCGCTCCTGACAGAGGTAATCAAGCTCATTGTTTCACGTGTGGACAATCTCAGTACCATGACGCTCGCCTCATGCTCGTCGAGGCTATACCGTTTAATTAAAGCCCTCAGGTCAGAGCTTTTTAAGCCAGCTCCCTGCTTGCTGATGCCGCCTGATCTTCAACAACTGCGTGTCACGCAGCATAACAATTGTAGGGTGGCGAGGATCAACCCCCTCGACTGCGATCCGATCCCCGTCAATGTCAACTACATTAACGGTATGTACTGGGTCGGTATGAACACGTCCTGGATGGTGCTTGTCAAGGGTCGCGGCAGCTAGATGCTCATGGAGGTCTACACCCGGTGATTGATCCCCTTCCTTCAATTAACACTGCACTGCTTTGGCAACGCGACCCAGAATACTCGGAATCTTACAGTAGCCAACATGATACCAAGTTTGATTTGCTCAAGGTTGTAATCTGCTAAGTGCCCACAAGATCTGCGAATTATAAAGACTTCAGGATAATTGTGTTCTTCAACTGTGGTCTCGCCTACCTTACAGGTCACTGCGGTAAGTGGATAAGTCTACACGTCCATCACAGGACCATACATCCTCCATGGTTCTCTGATGCCATTGAACACAAGGGCTTCATTTACATTGTGGACTCCTTCTATGGTTGGACGTATTACTGGCCTACTCTAGTCATCGCTACAAATGGCTATTACAGCAGTATGTTACTTTCCTATGATATCATGATGGCTTGCTTATGTTACTGTCAACGTTTACTGAAAAAGTATTCATGCTCATAACATGTTTTTCTTAAGATTGACTACACTACGAGCTCTTTTTTATTTGACTCCAACTTGATATGATGTTATAGGACACCTGGTGTCCATACCCTTCCTAATCCCAGAACCTTTTAAAGAAAAGCGGTATGGCAGTTGCAGGTGGTTCCTGGCTCGATCAGACGATGACGAATGATTGATGATCGTTCGCACATACCGGACATGTTGTTTCGCGGAATACAATCACAGTCACTGCAAGGTCTTTGAGCAGGATCCCAGCTTCTCTGGGTCTTCAGGAATTTTTCACTGCAGGCTGGTAAGTAGCCTTGGTACACGCTCTCTATTTCTCGGACTGAATTATCTGATTAACCAGGAGATAACTGACGGCAAGGATCATGATGGCAGTGCAGTTTCGTTCATTAGGCAAAACTATGTGTACACAGCGTATCATGCGTCTCTCCATGCACCATACCCTGATATGTGCTACCATACTCTGCAGCCCAAAGTAGGAGAGAGGGTTGCAAGTATCACTTCGACTTGTCAGCTAGAGTTTCCCCTGTCAGGCACCCATCTGGTTCAAGCTGTCAGCCAATCTTCACAGCTAATAAATAGAAACGTCTAACTGAGCAAGTTAGCTAATAAATAGAAACGTCTAACTGAGCCACTTGGTGTAGTAGGATCTTTATTTAGTTTGATGCATATACTTGTTCTTTTTTGGTAGCCCTTTTGTAATGATGGCTGATGTTTGGTTTGGAAGAGACAGTTGTGTCTTTACTCCTCTTGCCTGCTTACTGCTTCGGTTGCATCCCGTTGCTTGTGCTGCTGTTTTGAATGTACAATCAGTAGTATATTTTGTCTGTTGGTTGAATAAATGTGTTGTTAGAACGGCAAACACAATGTTTTGGAAGTCATTTCACGATCTGATCCTTTAGTGCCCCGTACGTAGAGCATACTATTTTTGGTACGAAACACATTTTCCACTTGTCGATAACATGCAGCCCACTGATGAAGGCCCAATAGAGGAGCCCATAATTAACTAGAAGGGAGGCTCTCACTTGAAGCTGGCCCAGGTATATGCTCATGGTCCCCTAAACATAAATAAGTAAATAAATAAATAAAGCTAAATGCTCATGCACCAGTTCTTTAAATTTACATTTGAAAAGTCAAATTTTAACACGAGGATATTATTTCCTATGAGAGTGTCGTTACATTCAGTCGATATTATTCTTAGGCAAAGATAGCGACCAGTCTTTTTTCTCCCACCATTTTCTTCATGTAGCCAGCGGACCCATGCAAATTGTAGTCAACGTCATAAATAGTTTTGGTACATTATTATTTTTTGATAAGAATGCCCAATCCAGCCCAACACATTGGCGACACCACTTTATCCCAGTGCTTCTGAATGTGCTCGGCTTCACACCTCAAGAAGAAAATTGTCTCAAAAAAACCCTCAAGAAGAAAAAGGTGCTCTGCAGCATTTTACAATAAGTTTTAGCCATATAAATTAATTCTTATAATCCAGCATAATGAGTTTTTGGGTCTGACTGGTCCAGCCGCCAAAACCAAACATGTGTCGGCAGGAGCGCCTGTTCCCATCTTCTATGGCTGGTTGTGCTGCCGTGCATGCATCGCCGCCCTATCGTACCCTGAAATGTTGGACATGCCATCCCTTTACTCCCCCCGACATCATATTCTTCTCCGGCGACGACAGCGTACCCCGCACCAGAACCAGTGAACCCTCATACTCCCCTCCGCCTATGGCCATACGTAATACCGCATGTTCCCTGGGGCCTGTTCATTCCCGTTTGAGGCCTCGCCATCATCCTCTGCCTTGGTGCGCTCGGCGCCGCCGTCCGGCCCTGTCAACATAGTGAATAGGGAGAGGACTATAGTTGTGAGTATGACGGTACGAACCCACCAGGTCCACTTTCGAACACAAGCAAGCGCCACTTTTACTACTCAGATGCACCTCTCGTTTTTACTCTAATCCACCATGCTGATATCTGGGACCCACATCATTGTCAATGTATAGTCAATTAACAACAGAATTGCACAAGATTTCTTTTTGAGGATTTTTTCAGAGGAGCAGGCTATAAACTGGGTTGTGCGGTCTCTGTAGCCCTACTAACAACATGACCAGCCCAACAGTTTTTTCTTTGGGAAAATAGGTAGCCCACTATTTCCTTTTGAAGAATACCCAAGCTAGGCCTATTTGTTTTCTCCGACTTATTGGGATGCAAATCTTTCAAGATGAGGACGGATGCATTCTGGCCTGGTCAAAGAGTATGGGCAGTAAATCATAAAAGTAATATGAAAGGGGTTGCAAATTCCAAAAAAACAGCAAATGGGCAATTAGTTTCGTTTTTTGTTTTTGTTTTTCACTGATATTTTATATTTTGTTGGATTTTAACATAGTACTACTTTATTTTAAAAAAATTAGTATGGCTACTAATTTTTGGATTAAGAATATTTTGTTTCCTAGCAAAAATATGTGAATTTTGAAAATTTTGCATATTTTTTAATTCAAAATTTTAACCATGGAACTGACCAAAAAATGGGCAGCAATTCTAAAAATGGAAAATGGGCTGCAATAAATTCCATATGAATTAGTAAATGGGCTATAAATTATAAAAATAATAGCAAAAGGGCTGTACACGCCACAGATTTCAAGGCTGACTTGTTTACGCAAGGCTTTGTCAGTCAACACACGATTCTAGCAGCAGTGACTGTTGGATGTCCATCCAACGGCCGATGTGCTTCTTCAATAACTGGTCTTCCAGCTCCAGCCGCCTAAACCAGTGCCAGTGGGACTGCCTGCTCCCTTCTCTTGTGGTCGGTTATGATGCCGCACAGGCTTCACCGGCCCACCCTACTCCCTCCGCTGGCCTGGCCATCCCTCTACCCACCCGGGATACGTCTCCAACATATCTATAATTTATGAAGTATTCATGCCATGTTTACAACAATTTTATATGATTTTGGTATGATTTTATTAGAACTAACCCGGACGGGCATTGTTTTCAGCAGAACTATCGTGGTGTCAGTTTTGTGCAGAAATAAAAGTTCTCGGAATGGGCTAAAAATTTACGATAATTTTTATGGACCAAAAGAGACCCCGAAGCACCGAAGTTGGGCCAGAAGAGTCCCGAGGTGACGACAAGGGTGGAGGGCGTGCCCACCCCCTAGGGCGGGCCCCCTGTCTTGCCGCTGCCTCGTGGACCCCCCCCTAACGTGAAACTGATGCCAAAAATTCCTATAAATCCATAAACTCCCAGAAAGAAACCTAGATCGGGAGTTCCACCGCCGCACGCCTCTGTAGCCATGAAAAACCAATCGGGAGCCCATTTCGGCACCCTTTCGGAGGGGGAAACCATCAACGGTGGCCATCTTCATCATCCCGGCGGTATCCATGACGAGGAGGGGGTAGTTCACCCTCGGGTCTGAGGGTATGTACTAGTAGTTATGTGTTTGATATCTCTCTCGTGTTCTTGATTTGGCACGACCTTGATGTACCACGAGCTTTGTTATTATAGTTGGATCTTATGGTGTTCTTCCTACCTATTGATGAATTGAATCTTTTCGTTTGAGGTTTTGTTATGACGGATTGAATCTTTGGATGTGAGAGCACTTGATGTATGTCTTGCAATGGGATATCCATGGTGACAATGGGATGCTCTATTGATCCACTTGATGTATGTTTTGGTTATGAACTTGCGGATTCTCGTGGTGACATTGGGGTAATCTATGCATAGGGGTTGGTACGCATTTTCATATTCCTTTCTCCGATAGAAATCTTCGAATACTCTTGAAGTTCTTTGTGTTGGATTGAATATTATGAATCTAAGATTGTGTGATGCATATCGTATAATTGACCCGCGGACACTTGTGGTGACATTGGTGTATCTAGGTGACATTAGGGTTGATTGATGTGTGTCATATGGTGTTATTTTACTACGAACTCTAGGGCTGTTTGTGACACTTATAAGAATAGCTCAATGGATTGATCAGAAAGAATAACTTTGAGGTGGTTTCGTACCCTACAAGAAATTTCGTCTTATGTTCTCCGCGATAGGAACTTTGGAGTGATGCTTTGTTGCACGTTGAGGGATTGCTATATGATCCAATTATGTTATCATTGTTGAGAGAACTTGCACTGGTGAAAGTATGAACCCAGGCCTTGTTTTCAAGCATTGCAATACCATTTTTGCTCACTTTTGCTACTAGTTACCTTGCTGTTTTTATATTTTCAAATTAAAAAGACCTATATCTATCATCCTTATTACACTTGTATCACCATCTCTTCGCCGAACTAGTGCACCTATACAATTTACCATTGTATGGGTGTGTTGGGGACACAAGAGACTCTTTGTTATTTGGTTACAGGGTTGTTTGAGAGAGACCATCTCCATCCTACGCCTCCCACGGATTGATAAACCTTAGGTCATCCACTTGCGGGAAATTTGCTACTGTCCTACTAAACTCTGCGCTTGGAAACCCAACACAAGTCTACAAGAAAAAGGTTGCGTAGTAGACATCAACCTGCACCTCATATTATTCTCCGGCGATGGAAGCCTCATGCCGCAGCCGAACTAGTCAACCGTCATACTCTCCTCAGCATCCCCTGCTGTGTCTTCGCCGGCACCGGGTCATTCCATTCCTAGGCCTCACCATCGTACACCGCGTTGGTGCTCTAGGCGTCGCGTGCTCACCATTCAACAAATGACAGCCATCAGAATAGGGATGTACGTGGAGAGGCTGACAGTAGGGACCCCCCTAGTCCATGGCCGCACGCAAGAAACTGCCTCCTTATTATGCAAAAATAATAATTCCTACCACTGACATCTAGGACGCACCGGTTCGGAGGCTGACCTGTGGGCCTAGTAAGTTGACGCGTACGTAGGGCTTTGTCAACTTAGTTAACAAACGATTCTAGCATTTGTGACGATTGGATTTTAATCGAACGGTCATGCTGGTTCTTTAATCGCTACTCTTCTTGCACCAGCCGCCCAAACCAGTGCCAACAAGACCGCCTGCTCCTGCCTCCAGTGGCTGGTTGTGCTGCCGCGTAGGCCTCACCGCCCACCCTACTCCCACTGCTAGCCAGGCCATCCCTCTACTCACCCACAACCCATGTTATTCTGTGGAGACGGTAGCCTCACACCGCAACCGAACCAGTCAACCCTTGTACTCCTCTCCGCATGGGCATCCACTGCCGCGTCTTCCTCGGCTTCGTGTCGTCCCCTTCCTAGGCCTCGCCGTCGTCCACCGCCTTGGTGCTCTCGGAGCGGCGTGGTCAACATGGACAAGGAACGACTTCCATGGGAAGAGGATTGTACATGGAGAGGCTGACAGTTGGGTCCACGGCCGCAGCAAGGAAGTGCCTCCTTATTACGCGTAAAATAATTATTCCTCCACCTGACAGTGGGGACCCATCGGAAGGGACTCTGTATTTTGCAGAGAACATTTCCTCCCTGACAGCTGGGACCTACCAGCTACATCTTCGCACACCAGGAAGTGTGTCCATATTATGGGCAAAAAAATGATTCTCCCCTTGACCGCTAGGACCCACCATCAATAACTTCGCACGCAAGGAAGTGCCTCCTTATCCCCCCTCACAGTCGGGACCCACCTGGTCAAAGTGTACGTAGGGTTGTCATTCTTGTCGCGAACGTGTACGTACATACTGGTCGATTGGTCTCTCTGCAACGATGAACCGTGGCCGAGCAAGCAGCGGTAGTAGTAGAGCCCCCGACATAGCAGTTCAGGCAGTCCAGTCAAAACTGTGTACATGTACGTACAACCAGATGCCAAAAAATACGACCACGTACGTACATATGGGCGGGGTCTCAAACGCCTACTCGCGCATTTGTACGACCAGGGCTCGAGTACATGGAGAGGCAACAGACGGCAGCGACATTGTCCTGTTCATCACAGCTAATCGGCCGGGTCAGAATGGAGGAAACAACATCCTATTCATCGGGAGTGAAGCACTGGGTTGGAACGCGTCATGTTCATCAGGAGCCAAGCCACTAGGTCGGAACGCGTCCTATTCATCGAGAGCCAACTGGCTTGGACGGAACAGCCGGAACAGGGTCTAGCGTACCGTAGAACGGAGGAAAACGGCCTTCTATTCAACCACGTACGGTCGAAATAGGGTCCTGTTCATTGGGAAGGGTCTGGTGTACTCCAGAACATAGGAAACGGCCTTCTGTTCGAGTGCCTACGGTCGAAACGGGGTGTTGTTGATCTGGAGGGTTCTGGCGTACCGCAAAATGGAGGAAACGGACTTGTGTTGGAGCGCCTACAGTCAAAATGGGGGTCCTATTCATCGGGAGGGGTGTGGCGTACCACAAAATGGGACTCCATGGGCTACTGTTCATCCACCATCTACTGCCTCGCTCCAGCCTCCACCTGCCACTGTTCATCCACCATCGACTTCCTCCAGCCTCCGCCTGCTACTATTCATCCACCGTCGACTTCCTCCAACCTCCGTGAGCTACTGTTCATCCACGGGGTCCAGTTCATCCAGCCTCCACTGGCTACTATTCAACCAGCCCTCCACGGGGTCCTGTTCATCAACCCCCCCCCCCCACCGGCTACTATTCACGGAGCCTCCATGGGGTCCTGTTCATCCACCCTCCACCAGCCTCCTTGGTCAGGGTCTTGTTCATCCAGCAGCAACGGCCTACTACTACAACGGAGTCCTATTCATCCAACCCCCACCAGGAACTGTTCATCCAACCCCCAACAATGGTCACTTTTCATCAAGAGGCAGCATGTTCGATTGGCTTCAGTTAGCAGCAGTAGCGAAGGATCCCCTGGTCGGGTTCGGTTAACAGCCAGGGATTGATTGATCACACGGGTTCAGTAACGTGTACCCAATGCAACCGCTCAGGTTCAGTAAGCGAATGCCTCGCTTGGGTTCAGTTAGAGCCCAAAGCCTCGCACCCACGCGTGTACGTGTATGAGAGAAACGTGCAATCCCTCTGTGCATCGCTCGGCCCCGGCCACCCACTGTAACCAGGAACTACCCGATATTTTCCTCGCCCTCGCTTCTACCATGATTTTTCCATCATGGACGGCCTAAAGAATGTCATGCAGCTTCGTCTCCGTCCCGCCCAGGACGAGAGCCCATTTTCTGTCATGATTTTTTGTCATAGAAGTAGGAGCCCACCACATCTATGACGATACCGGGTTTTGTCACAATTACCGTCATAGAAGTGTCATAAACATGACAGGAAAAAATTCCGTTCGGCCCAAAATGTCATGGATGTGTCTTTTTTTGTAGTGATAACTAAGGCAATGATCATGAATATAGGCATCATGTCTGTGACAAGTAGACCGACTCTTGCTTGCATCTACTACTATTACTCCACGCATCGACCAACTCATGCCTGCATTTAGAGTATTAATTTCAAGAGAACGGAGTAACACATTAAGCAAGATGACATGATGTAGAGGGATAAACTCAAGCAATATGATATAAACCCCATCTTTTTATCCTTAATGGCAACAATACAATATGTGCCTCTCTACCCCTACAATGTCACTGGGTGAGGACACCGCAAGATTGAACCCATCACAAAGCACCTCTCCCATTGCTAGACAAATCATTCTAGTTGGCCAAACCAAATCAATAGATCGGAGAGAAATACAAAGCTATTTAAATCATGCATAAAAGAGTTCAGAGGAGACTCAAATAATATTCATAAATATTCTGATCATACATCCACAATTCATCGAATCTCAACAAACACACCACAAAAGAAGATTACATCGAATAGAACTCCAAGAACATTGAGGAGAACATGGTATCGAAGATCAAAGAGAGAGAAGAAGCCATCTAGCTACTAGCTATGGACCCGTAGGTCTGTGGTAAACTACTCACACATCATTGGTAGGGCAGAAAGAGTGGTGTAGAGGCCCTCTGTGATTGAACCCCCCTCCGACAGATCACCAGAAAAGGCCCCAAGATGGGATCTCACGAGAACAGAAGCTTGCGGCGGTGGAAAATTATTTTTTGTGGACAATTCTGATGTTCGGGGTATATTTGAGAATATATATAGCTGGAATTAGGGTTAGAGGACCCTCAAGGGGCCCATAGGCCAGGGGCGCCCCCCTAGGGCGCTCCCTAGAGGTTTTTGGCCTCCTCGGGACTCTTCTGGCCCTCTTTCCAAGTCACGTAGGTGTCTTCCAGTCCAAGAAAAAGCATCATAAATTTTTATTCCGTTTGGACTCGTTTTATATTCCTTTCTATCAAAGCCAAAAACAAGGAAAAAACGGCAACTAACACTGGGCACTAGGTTAATAGGTTAGTCCCAAAAATGATATAAAATAGTACCAAAATGCATGTAAAACATCTAAGATAGATAATATAATAGCATGGAACAAAAAAATTATAGATACGTTGGAGACGTATCATCCAACAATTACGGTTGGAGTGGTTAGCAGGTTTATCTGCGGTGCCATGTATATGGCATGGCCTATCCAAGATAACGTCCAACTTGGAGGGTCTGTCTTGGTTTCCTTTACACGGCTTTTTTCGGGGTCCAGATTTGGAATTGCGGAATCTGGCATTTACTGTCGTATCGTCGGCCTTGGTGCAATTATGTCAAAGTTTATTTTTTTATGCCTTGGCTTTCCATTGCCGTCCCGGACTTTCGAAGTGTGGGGGTCATCTGGGTTGGTGCTTCTACAAGCCAACCAGCTGTCTTCACCCTCGTAGAAGCGGGTCATGAGGGAAGTAAGGGCCGCCATGTTCCTCGGCTTGTCCTGGCCGAGATGGCGGGCGAGCCATCCGTCCCAGATACTATGCTTGAATGCGGGTATGGCTTTAGCATCTGGGTAGTCGACTATTTGGTTATTTTTAGTTAAAAACTTGTTCCAAAATGGTCGGGCCGACTCACCGGGCTACTGGACCACATGACTCAAGTCGTCGGCATCTGGAGGCCGAACATAGGTTCCCTGGAAATTTGCTCAAAAAGCATCCTCGAGCTCTTCCCAACTCCCTATGGAGTCCTCGGGGAGGCTGTTCAGCCAATGTCGGGCCGGTCCATTAAGCTTTAGTGGAAGATATTAGATGGCGTGGAGGTCGTCTCCTCGTGCCATATGAATGTGGATAAGAAAATCTTCAATCCACACGGCCGGATCTGTAGTTCCATCGTATGGCTCGATATTCATGGGTTTAAACCCTTCCGAGAATTGGTGTTGCACCACTGATGCGGCTTGAACTACGTCGGTATTTCCCCAAAGAGGAAGGGATGATGCAGCACAACTATGGTAGGTATCTCCCTCAGTGATGAGACCAAGGTTATCGAACCATTAGGAGAACTACGCAACACCACGTAAACAGCTCCTGCACACAAAGAACAAATACTTGCAACCCAACGTAAGAGAGGGGTTGTCAATCCCTCACGGGTAAAAAGATAGGTAAAATTGTAGTAAATTGGATAAATAGATCTCGCAGGAACGTGAGATAAAATAAATAAATAAAAATTGCAGCAAGGTATTTTTGTGTTTTTTGGATTAATAGATCTGAAAATAAAAGCAAATAAAAATAGATCTCGAAGGCAAATATAATAAAGAAGAGACCCGGGGGCCGTAGATTTCACTAGTGGCTTCTCTCGAGAAAAATAGCATATGGTGGGTAAACAAATTACTATTGGCCAATTGATAGAACTTCAAATAATCATGACGATATCCATGCAATGGTCATTATATAGGCATCACGTCCAAGATTAGTAGACCGACTCCTGCCTACATCTACTATTATTACTCCACACATCGACCACTATCCAGCATGCATCTAGTGTATTAAGTTCATGGAAAAACGGAGTAATGCAATAAGAACAATGACATGATGTAGACAAGATCTATTTATGTAGAAATATACCCCATCTTGTTATCCTTAATGGCAACGATACATACGTGTCGGTTCCCCTTCTACCACTGGTATCAAGCACTTTAAGATCGAACCCATCACAAAGCACCTCTTCCCATGGCAAGAAAAATTGATCTCGTCGGCCTAACTAAACCAAAGATTCAAATAAGAAATACGAGGCTATAAGTAATCATGCATATAAGAGATCAAAAGACTCAAATAACTTTTAAGGATAAAAACATAGATCTGATCATAAACTCAAAGTTCATCGGATCCCACCAAACACACCGCAAAAAAGAGTTACATCAAATAGCTCTCCAAGAGACCATTGTATTGAGAATCAAAACAGAGAGAGGAAGCCATCTAGATACTAACTATGGACATGTAGGTCTACAATGAACTACTCACGCATCATCGGAGAGGCATCAATGAGGATGATGAACCCCTCCGTGATGGTGTCTAGATTGGATCTGTGGTTTTCGGAACTTGCAGCGGCTGGAATTGATTTTCGTCGATGCCCCTAGGATTTCTGGAATATTGGGGTATTTATAGAGCAAAGAGGCGGTGTGGGAGGCCATCGAGGTGGGCACAAGCCACTTGGGCGCGCCTGGACCCCCAGGCGTGCCCTGGTGGGTTGTGCTCCCCTCGGAGCACCCCTCAGGTACTTTCTTGGCCCATCGTGTGTCTTCTGGTCCAGAAAAAATCACCAAAAAGTGTCACTGTGTTTGGACTCCATTTTGTATTGATTTCCTGCAAAGTAAAAAAACAAGCAAAAACAGCAACTGGCACTAGGCACTATGTCAATAGGTTAGTCCCAAAAAATGATATAAAGTTGCTATAAAATGATTGTAAAACATCCCAGAATGATAATATAACAGCATGGAACAATCAAAAGTTATAGATATGTTGGAGATGTATCAGCATCCCCAAGCTTAATTCCTACTCGTCCTCGAGTAGGTAAATTATAAAAACAGAATTTTTGATGTGGAATGCTTCCTAACATGTTCATCACATATTCTTTTCTTTGTAGCATGGACATTTGGACTTTTATATGATTCAAAGCAATAGTCTAGTTTTGAAATTAGGATTTCAATACTCAAGCATATCAACAAGCAATCATGTCTTTCAAGATATCAACACTAAAGCAAGTTATCTCTAGCCCATTATGCTCAATCATTGATCCATTCATGAAACACACTCGCATATTAGCTAAACCCAATGCTCAAGTACAATCATAGTGCCCCTTAGTTGGTGCTTTATCAGAGAGCATGGAGACTCAAAATAAAAATAAAATTGCATGAATTAAATAGAAAGGCCCTTCGCAGAGGGAAGTAGGGATTTGTAGAGGTGCCAGAGCTCAAAGCGAAAAAAGTAGATATAAAACATTTTGGGTGGCATGATTTTTATGTCAACAAAAACGATCGAGTAGTTCCCAATACTTTCCATGCTAGATATATCATAGGCGGTTCCCAAACAGAAATTAAAGTTTATTCCTTTTTCAACCATAATTTCACATTCCACGGCTAACCAAATCCACGGGTGTTGTCCATACCAACACTTTCCAAGGGATTTATTATTTGACAACATAAAGTGAATTCATTTTTCATTTCGAGACTGGGCATCCCTAATACCTTTGTTGTAATCTCGTGCAATGACAAGTGAATAAACACTCATCTTGAGAATAACACATCTAGCATGGAAAAATATCAGCCACCCCCTACCGTTTCATGAGCGATACGAGCACAAAAAGAAAATTTTATTTTGAAATTTAGAGATGGCACATACAAATTTGCTTAGAACGGCAAAAGAATACTGCATATAGGTAGGTATAGTGGACTCATATGGCAAAACTGGGTTTCAGGGTTTTGGATGCACAAGTAGTGATCATACTTAGTGCAAGTGAAGGCTAGAAAAAGATTGAGAAGCATCCAACCAAGAAACGAAAAATCTCATAAGCGAGCACTAAGCATAACTAACACCAAATAGTGCACCACAAGTAGGATGTAATTTCATTGCATAACTATTGACTTTCGTGCTTGCATAGGAATCACAAACCTTAACACCAATATTCTTACTAAAGCATAATTAGTCATCAACATGACTCACATATTATATCAACATATTGCAAAACTATTATAAGGAATCAAGTTTATTTTGTCCAATGATCTTCATGAAAGTTTTTATTATATCCCTCTTGAATATCTATCACTTGGGATAATTTCATATGTTTCTTTTGATAGCTCAAACAAATCTAAGTGAAGAACATGAGCATAAAATTTTCTTCTCTCAAAAAAATTTAAGTGAAGCAAGAGAGAATTTCTTAAAAAAATACAAAATCTCAAATAAATCTAAGTGAAGCATGAGATAATTTCTTCAAAAATAATAAAGTACACCGTGCTCAAAAAGATTTAAGTGAAGCATAGAGAGCAATTCTAACAAGTCATAGCATAATTTTGGCTCTCTCAAATAGGTGTGTCCAGCAAGGATTCATGACTAAAAATAAAAAATAAAACAAGAAAAGACTCATATCATACAAGACGCTCTAGCAAAACTCATGATGGTTGTTTGAAGAAAGAGGGGATGCCACTCGGGCATCCCCAAGCTTAGTTGCTTGCTTCTCTTTTAGATAATAGCTTGGGATGCCATGGGCATCCCCAAGCTTAGGCTCTTCTTACTCCTTATTCCTTCATCCATCATATCTCATCCAAAACTTGAAAACTTCAATCACACAAAACTCAACAAAACCTTCATGAGATCCGTTAGTATAACAAAGCAAATCACTACTATAAGTATTGTTGCAAACCCATTCATATTTTATCTTTGCATTATATCTACTATATTCAGACTTTTCTATAGCTTGTTGTAGCGACCCGACCTCAGAAGGTCAAGTCTCTGTGCTTAAGTGTGATCCCTGGATCGGTATGTTGACACACAGTACTCGAGGATTTATAACAGAGGTAAATCCCATCTATAAAGTAACATAAATACTATTACCTCAATCCATAAAGCGAAAGAAACAACAAGGTTGTGGATTCCCATCAACACCAACGGCAAAGCTGAGTGTAGAAATTGTAACCCTAACATATCACTTACTCGTCGTAAGAATCCTGCAACATGAGACGTTGCAGCCATGTAGGTTAGTACATTGAATGTACTGGCAAATTCACACCATAGGATAATGATGAATAATAGCTATCACTACATGCATATTTGGCTGGTGGAAAGCTCTAAGTTTATTTTTGCATAAAGCCAATTTTTCCCTACATCAAAGGAATAAATTTTATTTAACTACCAAGTTGGTTGAAAATATTGAGAAGGTTCCTCCAACTCAATTCCAAATTAACATCAATAACCCAACAAATTATTTAAGTAACATGATGAGATCAACATGATAATCCAAGAACCAGATACTCAAGATGTCCATAAGCGGGGACACGGCTAACCATGATTACTTTGTACACTCTGCAGAGGTTTGCGCACTTTTCCCCACAAGACTTGATCTCCTCCGTTGGATTTCTCGCACTACATGATGTTTGAGAAACGGATGACCGAGACACAGTCTTTCAGAAACATTAACTCTTTACTCTAGATAGACAGTACCACCTACACCCCTACATCTGCTAGCCTACCTCTTCAAGATCTCACGAACATACTCAACTATGCCAGAGCCCATAATGGCTTGTGGATGCACATGGAAGTTTCTAGCATGAATAATCTTATGATCCCTTTGAGCCTGGGTGGCATTCCATAGGGTAATCACACGGGTCCTCCGGGATTCCCTTGGGAAAGCACTGAGTTCTCCAGGTGCCCGGGCAAACCACTGGGTGCTCCAGGGTGCCCCTACCATTCCACCCAGATGTGTATTAAAGTAGCCACCTTAAGTTAACCTTTAATTAACAATACTCACATCGGTCATGGATACACTCACCCAATCCACGTCTACGAGCATAGCATAGCAACCCTGAGCATAACGTAGAAGTAACTCCCAAAGGTTTGGTAATAAAAAGGGCAATAGGTTCTACCTCATCAGCTACTTCCCAGTACCACATGTTATCAAACCTACTCATGCAATGTTTGAGGGTTGAGACTAATGCATAAAAACTGAGTATGAAAAATATGATCAAAGTGTGAACTTGCCTTGTACTGTTGATGAAGATGATTCATAGTCATAACTCCTGATAGTTATACCCATCTCACAATCCGGTCAATCTATCGTGAGCAACTAATAGT
This sequence comes from Triticum aestivum, assembly GCF_018294505.1. Taxonomy (NCBI): domain Eukaryota; kingdom Viridiplantae; phylum Streptophyta; class Magnoliopsida; order Poales; family Poaceae; genus Triticum; species Triticum aestivum. Next base: position 186,289,005 of record NC_057813.1, on the reverse strand, counting down.
AACCACACATAAGCAATCATTCAAAAGATCGGAAAGAACAAAGAAAATAATTCAGAAAACTTCAAAACCAAGCAACTGACTCTTGCAACAGAAAATAATTTCTAACAGTCCCAAAATTAAGTTAATTTGGCCTTATCAGAAAGTTTAGGTCAAGAGCTTCGATTTGCAAAAAGAATCAACTAAATCGGAATTATGGAACTCAAATTACGATCAAACGAAGTTCGAATACAAATTTGTTTGAATTCAATATTTAAAACTTTCAAAAGTATGTTTGAGTTGGATTAATGGATAGAGGGGATCATTATGAAGATTTAGGCATTGGTTTCATTGGATTTGGATAAACGAGCAAAGAGTTGTGAGTGTTTGAAAACCAGGGGCTAAACTGTAAAAAAAACTAATTGCATCTAAGTCCCTGGCCGAAATAAAAATAGAAAAAGAAAAAATCCTATCTAATGAACGTTTGCTACAGAACGCTAATAGACGAATCCGCTCGCTATGAAGACCTAACCAGCGAACGTTCTCTAAATAACTAGGTTAAATAAGAAAAATCATTTTTAAAGGAAAAACCGAGAAACACCCTAAATAAACCGGGTCGAAGCAGCGGTTATACCGGTTCGGTCACCGCCGGCGGCGGAATCCAACGGGTTGAGCGGCGCTACGCGACGGCGGTGGTGGAAGCGGTGCGGGGCGGCGAGGCGAGCAGGCAGCGGCGAGGGCAGCGAGGTGCGCGGCAGCAGCGGCGGCGAGACGAGCAGGTGGCGGCGGCTTCGCCGTTGAATGGGGAAGCGGCCCTGGTGGTCGGCAGCGATGGTGAAGTGGCTGGGGAGGTGCGGTGCTACGAGGGGAGTCCGAAGGGGGGGGTGGCAGCGGGCGTAGGTGGCAATGGAGCGAGGCGCAACGGCGGCGGATCTCATCGGAGCTCAGTCTCCGACGAGGGCGGCTACAGCGGTGCAGGTGTGGGGAAGGAGAGAGAGGCGGGGCCCAGGGATTCAAAATTTATAGGAGGGAAGGGGCGAGGTGGCGTGGAGGAGGGGCAGGAGAGGCGGCGACGGGACAGAGTCCCGGTCGGACTTGGTGGCGCGGCGGCGGCGGTTTCCTGCAGCAGTCCCGATCGGGGACGGGAGGAAGGCGGCGCGCTGGGTGGGCTTTGGCCTAGCCCGGTTTGAGCTGGGTCGGCCCAGTCGGCGAAAGAGAATTGTTTTTTCTTAAAAAACAGTACAACAAAATCTAATAAAATAAAAACGTAGTATAGGCATATAATATATGAAAATTTGCAAAAAAAAAAAGATTTTTCTACAACATGAACATTTTTATAATGTCAAATAAAATCCACAAAAAAATTTAAATAAATCAAGAAGTGCTACTCTTGCAATAAAACCTCATAAAAATCATTTTAAAAATACCGATTTCAAATTTATTTCTCTCCAATTTTCTATTATAGGGAATAATTTTACCCTAATTTCCATATATTTTATTTTTGGAGAAAAATAATTTGAATAAAACCCAAATAACTTCAATTTGAAAATAATTTCCAAAAGAACTTTTAATTTGATCCTTTTAAACTTGCAACTCATATTTCATTTGTTTTGAAGAAGTCATTTTATCTTCTCTCATGAAAATCATTGAGTTGCTTAAAGTTTCTGAATTTGAAAATAGTTCCAAATGAAATTCAAATATTTTCAGAACCCTTTTCATGGAAGAAGTCATGTCATCTTCTCTCTAGGGTTTGGTATCTGAAATGAATTTGAATTCATGGAGATCATAAATGCAAAAATGGAAGTTTGGGAAAGTCCTTTTATTCCCTCTCATTTAACTTTCAAAAGTTTCAATTTCACTCACTTTCAGTCAATCAATCACGCAAAAATCAAGAAATCAGTCAAATCTATCTATTTAATATAGCATTCCAAAATTTAGAATTTTGGGATGTTACACTTGTACCCTCCAGTAAAAACCATAGATTTATCAACATAAGCACACAACACAAAGAAAACAGAATCTGTGAAAAACAGAACAGTTTGTAGCAATCAGTGAACTTCGTATACTTCCGTAACTCCAAAAATTCTGAAAACATTAGGACAGCGTGGGCAATTTGTAAATCAATCTTGTGTAAAAAATTCAGAGCAAAAGTGTGTTTTTGTGATTTATTGAAATTACTTTTCTGAGTGCAAAACTTTCTGTTTTTCAACAAGATCAAATCAACTATCACCCACCATGATCCCAAAGGCTTTGCTTGGCACAAGCACTAATTAAAACACAGAAAACACAATCATGACAGTAGTATAATTTTGCAAACACTCAAGAATAGAAAGAAAAGGACAAAAATAAAGTTTATTCATTTGGTTGCCTCCCAACAAGCTCTTTCTTTATAGCCAATAAGATAGGCTTAAGATTTCAACGATGCTCACACTAAAGATAAGAATTGAAATGCAAAGATAGCATCATGAAACATATGGGAACACATTTATAACATACTTCCCATGCATAGGAATTTTATAAGCAAAATAATTATCAAGACAAGAAACATCTAACATATGCAAAGAAGAGGAACAAAGCATTGGCAATCTCAACATAACGAGAGGTGATTTAGTAACATGGAAAATTCTACAACCATATTTTTCCTCTCTCATAATAATTACATGTAGGATCATAATCAAGTTCAACAATATAATTATCACATAAAATATTCTCTTCATGATCCACATGCATGCAAAGTTGACACTCTTCCAAAATAGTGGGATTATTTTTAGCTAAAGTTGACACTCTTTCAAACCCACTTCTAATATTACCGCAAGCATATTCATCATGAGGTTTAAATAAATTTTCAAGATCATAAGAATAATTATCACGCCAATCATGATCATTGCAATAGTTATGTGCATAGCAATATTAGCATCCCCAAGCTTGGGGTTTTGCATATTATTAGCACAATTGACATTAATAGAATTTATAATAACATCATTGCAACCATGCTTTTCATTCAAGGAGCTGTCACAAATCACTTTATAAATTCCTTCATTTAAAACTTCATCAAAAAATTTAGATTCATAAATCTCAAGCAATTGGTTCATCATAATTGGATCTTTCGAAAAGATTAGCAAGTGGATGAGGATCCATATCAATAAATTTTTAGCAAGCAAAGATGCAAGCAAATAAAAGGCACATGGCAACACAAGCAAACATGAGATCTAACGAGAAAATGGGCGAATGAAAAATAGGGCGAATAAAACGGCAAATGGTTGTGAAATGGGGGAGATGAAAACGAGAGGCAAATGGAAAATAATGTAAATTGTAAGGAGATGAGATTTGTGATTACGAACCTGGTAGATGTTGATGATGTCTCCCCGGCAATGACAGCAGAAATTCCTTTTTATGCGGCTTGAACTACGTCGGTATTTCCCCAAAGAGGAAGGGATGATGCAGCAAATCTACGGTAGGTATTTCCCTCAGTGATGAGATCAAGGCTATCGAACCAGTAGGAGAACCACGCAACACCACGTAAACAGCTCCTCCACAAAAAGAACAAATACTTGCAACCCGACGTAAGAGAGGGGTTGTCAATCCCTCACGGGTAAAAAGATAGGTAAAATTGTAGTAGATTGGATAAATCGATCTCACGGGAACGCAAGATAAAATAAATAAATAAAAATTGCAGGAAGGTATTTTTGTGTTTTTGGATTAATACAATTGAAAATAAAAGCAAACAAAAAAAGATCTTGAAGGCAAATATAATAAAGAAGAGACCCGAGGGCCATTGATTTCATTAGTGGTTTCTCTCGAGAAAAATAGCATACAGTGGGTAAACAAATTACTATTGGGCAATTGATAGAACTTCAAATAATCATGATGATATCCAGGCAATGATCATTATATAGGCATCACGTCCAAGATTAGTAGACTGACTCCTGCCTACATCTACTGTTATTACTCCACATATCGACCGCTATCATGCATGCATCTAGTGTATTGAGTTCATAGAAAAACAGAGTAATGCAATAAGAACGATGACATGATGTAGACAAGATCTATTTATTGAGAAACAGACGCCGTCTTGTTATCCTAAATGGCAACGATACATACGTGTTGGTTCCCCTTCTGTCACTAGCGTCAAGCATCATAAGATCGAACCCATCACAAAGCACCTCTTCCCATGGCAAGAAAAATCGACCTAGTCGGCCTAACTAAACCAAAGATTTGAAGAAGAAATACGAAGCTATAAGAAATCATGCACATAAGAGATCAAAGAAGACTCAAACAACTATCCTGGATAAAAACATAGATCTGATCATAAACTCAAAGTTCATCGGATCCCAACAAACACACTGCAAAAAAGGGTTACATCAAATAGATCTCCTAGAGACCATTGTGTCGTGGATTTGTCACGGCAGATGTCCTCGTGTAAGGACTTAGTCGCGAGGCCAACGCATCTATGTGGTAGCTTGAGAGGGGTTGAGTGGGATGAGAGACGCAGGGCGGATCAACACACAAGACGAGGATTTAGACAGCTTCGGGCCCCGGGAAACATCATCCGGTAAAAACCCTACATGCTGTTTGAGGCTAGGTCTCATTATCATCACGAGGGAGTCACTGTAAACCGGCTCTCCTCTTTGTGTCTAGCCCTAAGATTGTTTCTTCTTGCTTGTAGCTTGTCCTTTCTAACTTGTCCCTCTTTGGGGAGCCCTGCCCCTCCTTATATATGTTGAAGGGGCGGGTTACATGTGGAGTCCTATTAGGATAAGGACTAATCTATCTCTAATACAAACCGGATACAAGTCCGGGTCTTCCTTGAAAGGTAAATATTCCTCCTGCCTTTCCTCTTAAACCGGCCCACCATAGTATGAACCGGCCTTCTGGGCCATGGGCCTCGTCATCCATCTGACCCGCCCGCCGGGTTACTGATGAACCGCCAAGACCGGGCGGGTAGCCGGTGAATCATCCAGTCCTGGCCGGTTTATACTCCTGGCCGGTTTACGCCACGGGGTATATCCCCGACATTAGCCCCCAGTTTAATTTGGATTTATCCATGTTAAACTGATCCTGTAAAACAAATACAAGAACAAATTTGATAGACTATGCTCCGGGTTAAGAATTCTTGTAAACTGGCATCTGATCATTCTGAAGTCCTTGTCATTTCCTTCTTCTAGAAAATCCGGATCAATAACCAGCTTCATACTCAAATTGTTGATGTTGGCTTCTTATAAAAAATATTGTGAAGAATAATCCACTTGAATCGGCTTCCAGAGCGCCGGTTTAAGAAATATTGGTCTTGAAATACTCATCTGATATTCGGCCGGTTTGAAGATGTAGAACTTGCCGGTTTATGATTAAAAACTGATAATTCTGGGTCATGATTGTTCCCAACGCCGGTTTAATCTGGTTTACTCCAAACTGAAAATTTGGAAGATACTTCTCCCTTATATCCATATTACCTGTAGCCCCCAAGTCTTGAACAAAACAAAGTTATGGTTTAAGACTTGCTTCAATATCAGGGCCGGGTCATTATGCAATAATGAGCAGGGACTTTGTAAATATAATCATGTAAACTTTGAACAGCAACGTGTAGCCCCCAAGGGCTGGCTCAGTAAGATAATATTGAGCTGAGACTTGATATATACTTCAATGAAAATAACATCATATGATGTAACCCCCATCATGGGGCTTGAATCCATGTCCACAAGGTTAAGAGTCTTGTGCTTTACCAACTGACCAGTGGACCTTGCAATATAATGGATAAAAAGCTTTGTACCTTGAACTGCTGATAGGAGCAATTGGTAGCCCCCAAGGGCCGGCTCATTATAATGTGATGAGTCGGGTCTTCAATAAGATGAACAAAGAATGACTTTGCATTAGCCCCCAAGTGTCATGGTGCATGCTTGCAGCGACATGAGACTTGCATGTAATCTCAATTTGAATAATGTAGCCCCCGAGTGCCGGGTCGTGAGCCTGCAGCGACTCGGGACTATTCCTTCCATTGTAGAATAAATCATATCCTTTGATAAAATAATAACTGTTTCGCTAAAGCGACTTTGAAAACTCAATAATACCGGTTACTAATAACCATAAAAATCCAGCCATGTTGGCTATTCAAGATAATATAATCCGGTATGAAAAATTCATCCAATATCATAATGAAAATTCAGCCAAATTTGGCTATTTGAATAATATAACCCAATCATTTATAAGCGCATGACTCCAATGGCGCAATACAAATATATACTGGCGACGTATAGTCCAAAGCCAGGCCGGTTTAATAAACTCCGGATAATTTCCCATCATATACTGGCGACTTATCGTCTTAAAGCCAGGCCGGTTTAATAAACACTGGACAATTTATCATCATGCTTTATTCAACCTGTCCCTGCATACAACAAGTTTAAAGTGTCCTGGCGGTTTACCGCCGGACGGGTCATAATGCCCAACATATAACCCAGGTTTATAACCAAGGCTGCATTTAAGAATAATCAATGAAATATATCATACCTGTGATATTGAATCACATCATTGGTTTACCAATTTTTTGTAGTAAGAGTGATAACCCCAATCTTGAGTAATGATAACTCCTTTCATATTGTGCCAGTTGATGATAAACCGTACCGGGTTGTGATAAACACCGGTTTAACCATATACAATACTGGCGACTCGTAGTCAAACCAGACCGGGCTGATAGTCTCCGGATTATAACTTGATCCTGTATTGACAACTTGTATTGAAAGTCAAGCCGGGTGGATAAACACCGGTTTACTCCATAATAGGATGGCAACAGAAAATCAACCGGGCAGGTGGCCTCCGGATTAAAGGGGAATCAAATCTATCAGCTGAATCAGAACAAAGGTGTTTGTCGACATAAAAGAAGTCCGACAAAAGCAAAGAACAAACAAACCATGAAAATAACATGGAAACAAAGGCAATGATAAAAATCATTTGCAAAAATATGCTATACTGAGCTGTTCAGATGGTATTACCATGGTTGGACAGGATCAAGGCCCCCAATAGGAGTGACAATGATTCAAGTTAGCCAGGTCCCCAAATGACTCATGGCATATATGCCAGATCAAGAGGCGTGACAATGGTTCGGGTTCGACCATGCCCCCAAGTGATTTTGTGGCCTTAGGCCGACCAAGAGGCGTGACTGGTTCAGACTTGACCATGTCCCCAAATGATCTCATGGCTGTCGCCTATCAAAGGGTGTTCGTTGGTTCGGACACGACCAAGGCCCCCAGTGATATATAAAAAACAAATGTAAAGGGGTAAACCGGAGGCCGCTTTAAACAGAACCACTCCGTGTAACCTCGCATGATGAGAAAGACAGAGACCCCGCTTTATGAAGCAGAAGCCCCCATGTGATCAATAATATGTTAGGCCAATAAGGCAGGATACCCATGTTTGAACCGCGCATCATGGTAGCAGGTCCTCTTTGGCACCCTTTAACTTTTTGCAAGAGATAAATTCTTCTTGAACCGGGATTTTGAACCGGATTTGAGAGCTTCAAAGCTTTGTGGGAGATATCTTCCCCTTGAGCTGGATTTTAAATTGGAATCCCTCTTTTTAAGCCGGAAATTTTCTGACGGCCTTTAAATTTGCACCAATATGGCGGTTTAGGGTCCTACATTAGACAACTTTGCAAGCCAAAGTAATTGCTCTTTTAAAGAAGGCAATATACAATATAAAATATATTGGATGGATTTCACCTGATATATCATGCCAGGGGTTATTCACCGTGGAGTTGATGATCACCATGGTAAAGCTGAAATTAATGACGACCGAGTTGGCCGCGGCATTGTAAATCGGTGCGGACGAGCGGATCAATCGCAGACGCGGTAAGCCGCGCAGATGGGCGAGTAAACCGCAGGCGTGGTCCCGGCGAATTGATGTAGACTGGACCGCGGGGGCGGCGGCTTATTTACACATGCCCATCGAATAGCAAGGCATAGACAAACGCTGGCGCAGAATGTTGCTAGTGCGTGCTCTATACCCGCAGTATGATAATAATTTTACCTGTATATAAAAATATACAAATCAAAGTAATTTATCCTTTGATAAATATAGTATGTGTTCAATAAAATAAATTGTAGATGGATATCACCTGATGTTTGCGGATGGCAAACGGCTTTGGATGATGAATAATCCGCTCACCGCAACAGAAGCGGCGGCTTAAAGCACTGCACCGGTCGGCTCAGACGGATCCTCCGGATCATGTTGACCCTCTTTTTCTTTTTTTCTTTTTTTTCAGCAGGCTTCAGTCGTGTGCCTGCAGGGTGAACGCTGGCCCAAACTCCATCAAGGACGCATGAGACTTAGGCTTCAGCTGGTTTATTTGACAGCAGATGAAAAACTGACGACTCCTTGGTTTTCTCCAGACGAAATAGTGCTCGGGCTCCACATTTGATGATAGGTAGTTGGATCCATTGTCTTTGTCCGCTTTATAAAATAGTACTTTGATCTCTCGTATGGGATACTTGAAAACCAATTGTTGTGGTCAAAACACAGGCTAGCACTTGGAATACTAGTGCTTCCAACGGTCCCCTGGATTGCTCTTTGCATGCACATGGGCGCTCGGGCACGGCAGGTTTAACGAGGCCACAGAGTTGAGTACGACAGCAGCCTTACGGCAGAAACGGGCCGGCCGTGTGACTTGACAACAGTCGACGAGTTGAAAATGGGCGGCTCTCCAGCGGTCTGACCACTGGGTGGTGACCAGTTTAGTGGTGTAGCAACATGGAAGCAAAACGGCGAGACGGCGTCTGTGGCGATTCACACCACCCACAGCGGCCGAGCGGCGACGCGGCCGTGGCAAAGCGGCCCGTAGACAACCCCGCAAAGAACAACGGCGGTTTAGCGCTGCGGAGACGGGGGTGATCCGGTGACCTGACGAGGCCGGTTTTGAAGAGGCAAGGCCATTCAGGAACGGGAAGCCCGAAGCACAGGCAGCGATTTGTTGTGTCAGCGGTTCACGGCACGGCTGCGGTCACCGGTAGTGGACCGGCGAGGCGTGGCGAGGAGAACCGCGGCCGCTCGGTGAAACGACAGCGGAAGCGGTCCGCAGCGGTGGCCGGCCGGTTTGGTGCGGCGAAGGCAACTTGGTGAGACAGAACGAGTCTGACTTGGAGGCGAGGCGAGACCACCCACGAACTGGACCCGCGGCCATTCTTGCTGAAGGAGCCGGCGGCGGATTCAGGCTGGGGTGCTGGCGGGTTAAGGCGTCGGCGGTCTGCAGATGCAAACCGGTGAACAGTAGCAGGGCCGGCTCTCGCGGCCAACAGACTCCGGTCGGGGCAGAGGTGGCAAGAGCGACACGAAGATCGGGAGCCGGGTCGCCTGAGCGGAGGCGCGGCGCAGAGGGCCGCGGCGGTCTGAACATCGAGGCGGCCGGCGACTCACCGCGGCAGAACAGCAGCAGGCTACAACAGATCTGCAACAGGTGATGCCGACTCTGAGGCCAGGTGAAGCACGGTCGGCGGTTCAAGGTGCGGCGGTTCAATCGAGTCCAGCAGAGGCGGCCGACGGTTTGCCAGCGAGGCAAAGGCGAAGTCAGGCCGGCCACGAGCAGCTCTCAATCGGGGACAGGTCGGCCGAGGCTGGCGGCTTCAGCATGGGTGGTCCGGAGACCTGAGTTCTTGGTTGAATCAGCCTCCGGCTCGTGCGAGGTCAGAGATGGATCCTGGCAGAGGCGTCTCACAAGCGGCAGCTCGGCGGCCGGCGGATGGTAAACCGGCGGATTTGGCTTGGTGATTTGATTAGTCCTGCTCGCAGTCGGCGACCTGCGCGGTGATAGGTGTTGCAGGCAGGTTTGAAAACGAGGCCGGCCCGGTGCGGCCTTCGCCGAAGACATGAGGCATACGGCAGCGCGAGACATTAAGCACCGAGACACCGGGGTGGTTCAGCATCGGCTGTGGGGCGGCCTGATGGTGACTTTGCGGAAGAGACCCGAGGCCATGGGCCCGCTCACAGCAGCAGGAGCAATCCGTGGCGGATCGCGGTATGGGCGGGCTGTCCTGGCACAGGCGACGACTCGGCGGTCCACGGCTCAATAGGCTGGCAATCGTAGCCGCAGTGGTGACTTGTCCGTGGGCGTGCACTTCAACGGCGGTGGTTTGGCTGCAACTTTGAGGGCGATGCCGACTCAGAGCCGGGGCATGTTGATGGCAGCTCGAGACCGGTCACGTCCACGATGGAAGGCCATAGCGGCAACTCGGCGGCGAACCTGCTAGTCTGTTTTTCGGGTCGTATTCAATTTGACCATCAGTCTTTCTCCAGCAGTCCTTGACCTCTTCTGACTCGGATGGATGTAACAATTAAGGACAAAATATATCTGAGGTACTAGTACTCGAGTAGTACTAGCCCTCTTCCCAAAAAAAGGAATAGTTGGTGTTGGCTCTCACGTGGCAAAGTGTTTAGTTTAAGCGGTACTAGTACTTCGCTTTGATCTTTCGTCACGAGACTGTGGCCGGTCAGAAAAATAGCCTTGGGACTTGAAACTATATATATACAGCAGCAACACAAACATGGCGGACCGGACCGATGCTTGTGGCATAGTAATCGGCCGCTGATTGTGGAAAATCCTTAAAGGCTTCAGTCAATCTCGGCGGATCAAAAAGTGATCAGATAAACCGCCGGACAGTAGCTACGATGGGACCGTAGCCCTAACTTCTTTGACTTTGGACAAATCTTATATCTGTCGCTCTGACTGCTTGATATTGAAACAATATAAATCTTCCGTTGATGATTCTTCTTCATCTGAAAAATCACGAATTTATTGATCCTTCAGAGATATCCCTCCAAGAAATCAACACCACCGTGCGAGGGCCCCACGGTGGGCGCCAACTGTCGTGGATTTGTCACGGCAGATGTCCTCGTGTAAGGACTTAGTCGCGAGGCCAACGCATCTATGTGGTAGCTTGAGAGAGGTTGAGTGGGATGAGAGACGCAGGGCGGATCAACACACAAGACGAGGATTTAGACAGCTTCGGGCCCCGGGAAACATCATCCGGTAAAAACCCTACATGCTGTTTGAGGCTAGGTCTCATTATCATCACGAGGGAGTCGCTGTAAACCGGCTCTCCTCTTTCTGTCTAGCCCTAAGATTGTTTCTTCTTGCTTGTAGCTTGTCCTTTCTAACTTGTCCCTCTTTGGGGAGCCCTGCCCCTCCTTATATATGTTGAAGGGGCGGGTTACATGTGGAGTCCTATTAGGATAAGGACTAATCTATCTCTAATACAAACCAGATACAAGTCCGGGTCTTCCTTGTAAGGTAAATATTCCTCCTGCCTTTCCTCTTAAACCGGCCCACCATAGTATGAACCAGCCTTCTGGGCCATGGGCCTCGTCATCCATCTGACCCGCCCGCCGGGTTACTGATGAACCGCCAAGACTGGGCGGGTAGCCGGTGAATCATCCAGTCCTGGCCGGTTTATACTCCCGGCCGGTTTACGCCACGGGGTATATCCCCGACACATTGTATTGAGAATCAAAAGAGAGAGAGGAAGCCATCTAGCTACTAACTACAGACTCGTAGGTCTACAATGAACTACTCACGTGTCATCGGAGAGGCACCAATGAGGATGATGAACCCTCTGTGATGCTCTCTAGACTGGATCTGTGGTTTCGGGAACTTGCGGTAGCTGGAATTGATTTCCATCGACTCCCCTAGGGTTTCTAGAATATTGGGGTATTTATAGAGCAAAGAGGCGGTGTGGGAGGCCACCAAGGAGGGCACAACCCACCTGGGCGCGCCTAGGGACCCAGGCGCGCCCTGGTGGGTTGTGCTCCCCTCGGAGCACCCCTGAGGTACTTTCTTGGCCCATCGTGTGTCTTCTGGTCCAGAAAAAATCACCAAAAAGTTTCACTGCGTTTGAACTCCGTTTGGTATTGCTTTCCTGCAAAGTAAAAACAAGCAACAAAAAGCAACTCGCACTGAGCACTACGTCGATAGGTTAGTCCCAAAAAAATGATATAAAGTTGCTATAAAATGGTTGTAAAACATCCAAGAATGATAATATAACAACATGGAACAATCAAAATTATAGATACGTTGGAGACGTATCAACCACCTCATCGGTGAAGCACATTGAGTGTGCAGCGCCCCTTCTCTGGGGCATGTTGCGTCGAACTTGGGAATCCATTAGTGCCCGGTGTCGATAACGAGCTCTATCATTTTGGTCGAGCCATGTTTAGTATTTGTTTCTTCTTTCGGGAGGGTAGTCTCTTGATCCATAAACGGACCTTGATTGACCCGCTCTAACGGTCAGGTCGTGTCGCAGATCATATTAATATGCTGGTTGTGTTGCATCCTTGCCTTTATGGCGAGGGGGGCTGGTGGGTATTCGGACTTTTCAGCCGGCCTGTCTCTTCCACGAGGGGGGCGGTCAGGCTGGTCGTCTTGAGTCCATCTAGGTAGTGCGGGCTCGAGGGCCTCATCGTCGAACTATGGCAACAGTTTGCGCTTGGGATAGCTCTTTGTCTGTCACTCATAGCCGTTCCCTTCTTCAGCTTCTAGGAATTTTGTCCATCTATCGTTGAGGGTGTATTGTTCGGCTTTTATCTATTGCTGCTTCTTCTTCAAGCTTCGTGCGGTAGCTATTAGCTGTTGCTTGAACCTCCTGTGCCCCAATGGATCTTCTGGGACAATAAAGTCCTCAGGTCCAAGGTTGATCTCCTCCTCAGAGAGGGGCATATAATTGTTGTCTTCGGAATCATTGGGGTCCTCGGGAGTATGCCGACCCTCATACCCCTCTAAGCCATCCTGTTTGTGTTCGGGGGCGGGGTCACCGAGGTCTTCCGCATTGTCTGGGCTGTCGCCTTCTGCGGGTGCCCGTGTTGCTTTCCCTGTTGTGTCGCCCCTTGGAATGTTGGCGTTGGCATCGGCACTTGGGGGGCTCCTCTCCAGGGTTACCATCCCTTCTGGGGGTGCCATCCCCATTAGCACCATCACCGCCGTCCTTGGGGGTGTCAACCATGTAGATGTTGTAGGTAGATGTGGTCGTCCATCGGCCAGTGACGGGAGGGGCCGTGGCCTCACATTCTTCGTCCATGTCATTAGCCTCCTCGAAGGCATAGTACAGCATGTTGGTTAAATCCTCGACCATGGCTATTAAGTGGGTGGTGGGTGGGACGTAAAATTTCCTGTGGCCTGCCTTGAGGCTCTGTTGAGCATGAGCCGAGGACAGGTCATCGACAATAGTCATGGTCTGGATCCGATCGAGCGCTTCATTTAGCAGAGTGAGGCTAATCGGATCGGTGGGAGATATTTCTTTGGAGCTGACCTCCGTTACAATGGTGGGGAGAGGCTGAGTCCGGTCAGGGCGAGATCCTGGTCTTCGGATGTTGTATTTGTAACGAGTCCGTCTAGGGTTGTCTCCCAATTTTCCTGCGCCGAACTCCCATTAGGGCCCAAAGCCGGATCCTCTACGGGGAGGAACGGTACATATGGAATTAATTCCCGATCTTCAGACGTAAGGGCCGCACCCGAGCTCGAAGCTGACAGTGCGGTAATAGACGATCTGGAGATCAGATTGGAAAGAGGCGACGAAGTTGAAGCTTTGGGAGCCGTGGTGGTTCCAGGCAAGGCCGAGAAACCGGTGAAGATCAGGTCGCCCCGAGCGTCGGCGTATTCGAAGTTACCAATTCTAATCTGATGCTCGGGGGCGAAGCTGTCGACTGGGTTGAGATGACCGGCTGAGTCGGCGTGCAAGACAACGCTGTTGAACGCGAAAAGTTGCCCGGGGACGAAGATGTCCCCGGTGCTAATGTCATCTCTGATGATCAGGCGCACCATCGACCCTTTGGCGATCCAACAGCAGAACTCTCAATGAAAGCACCAATGTCGGTGTCAAAACCAATGGATCTCGGGTAGGGGGTCCCTAACTGTGGACCTTAGATCGATGGGGAACAATCGACGTGGGACACGATGTTTACCCAGGTTCAGACCCTCTCTAAGAGGTAAAACCCTACGTCCTGCTTGATTATATTGCTTGTGTATAAGCGGGTTATAGAGTAGATCTACCACGAGATCAAGCGATCTAAACCCTAGCTAGTAGGATGGTGATTGTTCTTCTAGCCTCTACGGACTAAGCCCCCTGGTTTATATAGAAACCAGGGGTATTAGGGTTTACAAATATTCGGTTACACGAAGGGAACATCGGATCTTCCATCTTGACATGGCGTGCACTCCAAGGCACAAAACGTCTTCAGTCCGGATATGGTGCGGCCCAGCAGTCCGGCCCATAAGAGATAGGTCGCCCTCCTGAGGACCCCCTAATCCAGGACTCCCACATCTCCATGGCGAGTGGCTCGAACTTCAACTTTGGATAGTGGGCCTGGATGGCTACAAATGCAGAGCCTTGTAGAGGTCCTCCATGGCCGACTTCGTCGCTCGCTCCAACTCCGCCAACTGCTTCAATTAGTTCCCGAGGATAGGAACACTGGTCAACTCCTTGAATTGCAGCTAGAAGGACTTCTGCTTCACCGCATCTTCGCGCGAGCTAAAGTACTGGCATGCATCGTCCATGCTTCACGGGAGATTCGATAAGGCGCCTAGTAAATGCCAATTTTACGTTAGCTTGAGGAAGGGTTGCTGGCCCAATACACACCGTAGTAAGTATGGTTTACCCATGGCTATCTTGGTCGCCTGCTGCAGTTCCTCCTTTGTAGCATTTGCTCGGGAGGCGGCTTCTTGATGCTCCACGGCGAGCTTCTTGAGCTCGGAAGCATCTTTTTCCTGAAAGGCCTTTAAAGCGCCACGTTCAGTGACAATGAACTCCGAATCTTCCTCCACCTCGGAAATCCCAAATTGGGCAGCTTGCCGAGTCTTTTGCTCCTCAGCAAGGGCCTCGGCGCTCTTCTGCGCCACAACCTTTTGCTGCTCAGCCTTAGCCCGAGCCCTTTCGAGCTTGGCCTGCAAATTGGCCAGATCCTTCTCAGTCGCTGCATAGTTCAGAATGCAAGATTAAATAGACATAAATCTATTGAGAAGATGAACCCACAAACTATGTATGTACTTCTCACCTTGCCCTTTCTCCGGTGCCTTGCTGGAGGTGAAGTTTGTCCTCCTTGGATTGCACAAGTCGGTGCTTTAACTCCTCCAACTCTGATAAGTTGTAGGTGGCATAAGAGGTGGAAACTTGCACAAATAAAATGCAGAAGCAGGTAAGGTACTAGATCTCGTCGGCTCTTTTAATCCAACAAGAGTCTCGGGGGTTACTACATATTCATGTTTGGTTAAAATCAAAAGCTTTAAGCTATGTATTGACCCTCAAGCCAGTTTGGTTAACTAACTTAAGGCCGGGGAGCAACTATAATTGCGCTTTTGAGCAAAGTTTTTAAACATTTTTTGAAGACTTCAGAAGATGCCTCAGCATCCACCTTGAGAGCTACTAGATATACCCAGCGTATTATTCAAACCATAAATAAACTATTAAAATACTCAAACAAGAATAAATTTGTTACCTCAAAGCCTTTGATAAGGATGAGGAATGCCTTCGGGATCCCAACCCCGGCGGACCGAAACTGGATAAATGTCGTACCCAATAGGGCATGGTGGTCGGGAAGGAGGGAGGCACTGTTTAAAGCAGCCTCCATCGCCCGATGGTGCTCCAACAACTCAGCCACTTCTTGGCCAAGCAGCATAGGTGTTATTTTCGGTGCCCCATCCTCGGTAGACGGAGGAAGGGGCGTCCCCTCATAGTCCCGTGGGCGTTGAACCACACGGACTTAAGAAGTCGAGTAGCTAGGCACCAGGTCTTTATGACCAGAGGGGGATTGGTCGCCCCGGTCCTCGGTAGTCATCTCCTCGGTCGAGGTTTGAACCTCGACCATGGAGACATCAATTTCCTCTCTAGCGCCAGGTGCTGGAGGAGTAGGGTGCGACGTCACCTCCTTCAACCCAATTTGAGTAGGGTGGGGGATTAGGCACCGATTCAAAGGAGCTCAAGGCCAGCGAGGGCCTCGGGACGCCCTTGTCGGAGTCTTCCTCACCAGGAAGATTGTGTGGCACTCTACAAGAAATGAGAAAGATGAAAGATGAAGTTTATGATTTAATCACCTTACTGATCAAAGTAAGTATGTAAAATACTCGCCTGTGGGCAGATGGACACTCATGAGGACGAGTCCTCGGAGGATCCTGAGCTGATTTGCTCAATTGGTGCCGATGATTGACCCGTTAGGGCGGCATGGGCTTTTCGCATATGCTTGCAAATTCAAGGAGGAGCCAACTCCTTGACATCCTCGGATGCCTCCCTCTCCCTCTTCCCACCTTGGGAGGAGTGGACCCTGCTGGATTCTTCCCTTTGGTCGGGGCTGGAGTCAGACTCTGAGTTCTGCTGGCTCTCTCAAGAACATCCAAGGTATTTCCTTAGATGGTCAGGTTCTTTGCCCTGGTCTTATTTGTCCCCTTCTTCTTTTTGGTCTTGACTGAAACCTCATAGGGGTCTTGGGCCAGCAGCCCCTCTAGCACAGTACTCATGGGTTCTTCCTATTGAGGTATCGGACACTTGATCGCCTTGTGCATTTGCACTAATCCTGCAAAATCAAAACATCTAAGATGACCATTCAGTTAAAGGATGTAATGGAAGCTTAAGTAGCAGATTAAAGTGTTAAAAAGAAAATTTACCTCGATGGCGAGGCATTCTTGGCAGTAGTCCATGTCATCCTCTTTGGTCTGGAACTTGTTTTCCTTGGTGTTTAAGAGGATCTTCAACATCCTGCTGAGGTCCTTTCCTTAGAGAAAGTTCTGGATTACTGTTTCCTAACCCCTCGGTGTATACCTCCATAGTGGAGATGCACG
This sequence comes from Triticum aestivum, assembly GCF_018294505.1. NCBI lineage: Eukaryota > Viridiplantae > Streptophyta > Magnoliopsida > Poales > Poaceae > Triticum > Triticum aestivum. The sequence goes on along the minus strand of NC_057813.1, from coordinate 186,272,231 downwards.
ATCTTAAAGGGGATGGACCCCACAATGGAGCATCACGTGGATCACTGTTGACTGTAACTTACCTAGCTGACCAGTACATGCACTAATGCATGCATGTGCCCACGTACTAACCCACTCGCACACGATGCGCCTCTGTAACCTGCGCACATTGCGCCTGTTATACTCCGGCTATTTAGCCTCGACTAATGGCATACGCAGCACCCAAGGTGCCTTGCTCCCTCCTCTCTCTCGTCTTCATGGTATCAGACGTCGGCCTTGTCCAGCGCCTGTGATCGCTTTCCGCTGCCGATCTTTCTCCTCTGCGGCGCCATGGCTATTCCGCCGCCGCCACCACCACCCCCTCCTCCCACCCCTCCCGGTCGTGGCCTCCACAGCGCCTTCGCTGCCGCACCCTCTACCACCAGCACCGCTCTGCTCACCCCGTCGGCTCTGGCCGCCACCACCCGCAACGGCGCCCTTGTCCCAGGGACCGGCACCTCACCAGTGGCCCCTGCCGCGCTGCAGCCCTCCCACCTCGCCACCATCTTCATCAACCAACATGTCCCGGTGGTTCTTAGCCTGAATCCGAGTTAGTATGCAAAAGTTATGCCCATTTTTACAAATTCTCAAGAGATTTTGCAAATAAAGTCGAAATTCACATTTGCAAATTTTCCCAACAACTAGACCACATATCACATGGGAAACTTATTTTCTTTTATTTTTTTGACATTTCCATCATTTTCTTTTATTTTTTTTAAATTTGAAAAGGCGATCCACAGGGGGGGGTAGAGTTTGAAAATGGGACCTTTAGTACCGGTTCATGGCACGAACCGGGACTAAAGGTCTCAACCCCATTAGTCCCGGTTCGTGCCTCAAACCGGGACTAAAGGTCTACTCTTTAGTCTCGGTTTGAGGCACGAACCGGGACTAATGGGCATCGCTCCCTTTAGTCCCGGTTTGAGGCACAAACCGGGACTAAAGGGCACAGGTGAACCGGGACTAATGCCTTAGCCGCACGAACCGGGATAAATGCTCACATTAGTCCCGGTTCTGGATTGAACCGGGACTAATGGGCTAAACTGGCCTGGACAAAAGCCCTGTTTTCTACTAGTGCTTCCCTCCGGGAGGGGGAAATCATCACCAACGTCATGACCAACGATCCTCTCATCGGGAGGGGGTCAATCTTCATCAACATCTTCACCAGCACCATCTCCTCTCAAACCCTAGTTCATCTCTTGTATCCAATCTTGTATCCAAAACCACAAATTGGTACCTATGGGTTGCTAGTAGTGTTGATTACTCCTTGTAGTTGATACTTATTGGTTTACATGGTGGAAGATTATATGTTCAGATCCTTAATGCATATTATTACACCTCTGATTATGAACATGATTATGCTTTGTGAGTAGTTACTTTAGTTCCTGAGGACATGGGTGAAGTCTTGCTATTAGTTGTCATGTGAATTTGGTATTCGTTGGATGTTTCGATGAGATGTATGTTGTCTCTCCTCTAGTGGTGTTATGTGAACGTCGACTACATGACACTTCACCATTATTTGGGCCTAGAGGAAGGCATAGGGAAGTAATAAGTAGATGATGGGTTGCTAGAGTGACCGAAGCTTAAACCCTAGTTTATGAGTTGCAGTACCCAAGTGTCGGTCCACCCACATATCAAATTATCAAAGTACCGAACGCGAATCTTACGAACGTGATGAAACTAGCTTGACGATAATTCCCAATGTGTCATCGGGAGCTCCTTCATTATTATTAGACTTTGTCCAGGCTTATCCTTTGCTACATAAAGGATTGGGCCACCTTGCTGCACCTTATTTACTTTATTTACTTTTGCTCGTTACTATTTATCTTATCACAAAACTATCTATCACCTACTATTTCAGTGCTTGCAGAGAAAACCTTTGTCGTGGGAAAACTGTCGATCCACGAACACCTATGGGACCGAAGCCCCTTTCGGTTCGGCGGGGGGCGGAGATCGCACGAAGAGCAGATCGAGGTGAAGCACACGAGCAGTTTTACCCAGCTTCGGAGCTCTCCGGAGAGATAATGCTCCTACTGCTGCTTGTTTGTGTATATTCAGTGTTTCGAATGTTCAGAACCTAGCGTGAGCGCTTCTGCCTCTCAGGATCCGAACCTCCGAACCTCCGCTACGTTGCGCATAGGCCTCCTTTTATACGCTAAAGGGGTCACCGACAGGTGGCAACGTAGGCGAGGGTAAAAGTGGAAAAGGAAGTTGCGGTTGGTGCAACTACCTGAACAGTGCATCCTACCTAACCCTGACGGCAGGGGACAAGGGCATTAAATGCCCGTCTATGTTGCCAAAATAGTGCAAAAAGGACCGTCAGGGGCGCCACCGTTCGCCATGATGGCAAATTTGCCAGCGTCGCTGGCCACCATGCACCCCTGGCCGCACAGCCTCTCGCCACGCGCCCCTGGAAAGAGCCACAGGGTGACACGTAGGTGGATGTGCTGGAGCACGGGAACAGGTTGCTTGCCGCGGCAAGTGCCTTGCCGCTGTTGTTGTCTTGTCGCACCCGGGAGCTTGGCGCTCGCCGGTCCTTGCCGGGACGCGTGGCGCGTCGCGGCAAGTTCCTCGAAATGCGTTGGTCGGCCTTCCCGGCAAGCTCCTCTTGTCGGGGCCTTGTCTCTTTGACTTTAATATTTTGCTCTTGAATGGCAGGTCGGCCTTCCCGGCAAGCTCCTCTTGCCGGGGTCTTTGCGTCCTTGAATGGTTCCAAGGGAACCCTGGAGTATCTTGGCGGTCACCTGGCAAGCCATGCCGCGGGGTGATGCGACTGCCCGTGCACAAGTTCAGGATACTATAGTACCCCTACTCTAGTACACCGACAGGAGCCCCCGGGCCTGGGCCACATACGGTGCCGAGCGTTGTTGGGCCAGGCCCAAAACAGTGCACGGGCACTCGCGGCTTGGGTTACGCCGCAACTTACTCTGCCCCCACCACGCCCTCCCCAACGGCACGCGTCGAATGCGGCATCGTGGGAGCGATCGTGGGGGGATTCTTTAATCAGAAGGGCGAAACATCCGCCCCCTCCCTCTTTATAAGCAGGGGAAAACAGGGGCAGTCCGTCCACCCTGCCGTTGCTGCTTCCAACCTCAAAAGCTCCGCCGCTCTCCCCTTCCTCTCGAAGCCAAGAGAGAGCAGCGCTCCGCCTCCCATTGCCACCAGCACCATCAACTCCGTCGGCCTCCCTCACCACCCCTGCCATGGCTCCGAAAGCCGATAAGGGGAAGGGCGCGAAGTCGGCCGAGGCGCAGCGGCTCGCGGCGCTGCGGAAGGAGCGGGCGATCTTCTCCCCTCAGCTCGGCGCGAAGGAGCTGAGGGAAGACTTCTATTTGTTCTGGTCGACGGAGACGCGGGCGCATCCGCGCACGAGGGTGCTCCCGGCCACTGCATCTGAAGTAGCGCCAAACGGGTACCCATTCTTCGCATTGTTCTTTTATTGCGGATTGTGCCCACCCTTCTAGGAGTTCTTCTGCGACATCATGAACACGTACGGGCTCCACCTCTTAGATTTCGCCCCCAACGCTGTCTTGACCATGGCCGTTTTCGCACACCTATGCGAGAACTTTGTCGGAGTCCACCCCAATGTTGCCCTTTTCCGCCATTTCTTCATGCCTCGGGTCGAGAGAGGAGAGCCGCTTGCCGGAGGGATAGCCTGGATCTCGAGAGTCTGCAAGAAGGAGGCGTATCTGGAGGGCGAGCTCCGCAGCAAGTGGGAGGAGTGGAGAACGGAGTGGTGTTGGATCGTTGAGGAGAATCCGCGGCCGTTTACTGCCGTGCGCCAAGCCCCAATAGTGCGCGGCAATGATTGGAGCAACGTGGCCCCAGAGGATGAGAGACTGAAGATTGCCGTTACCAGAATCCTCCGCCTCAGGCTTGCCGGGCTCACAGTAGGCGCAGTTGGCGCAGATTTCCTTCGCTGCCGCATCGCCCCCCTGCAGGAGAGGGGTAGGCCCTCCTGAGAGTTCAAGAACTCGGCGAACATCATGAGGCTGCGGCCAGGCCTCAATTTCAACTTCACTGTCATGGAGCTGAACGCGACGCTGTCGGAGTTGTTCAAGTGTGACCCCTAGCACCCCTTCACCTTGCCGCGGGCCGTCGTCCCACTGTGCAACAACTCGTCACTCGATCGCATTCGCGCTATCATGCCGTTGTGCGATTCACACGGAATCGTACCAACTTGGCAAGAGCCTGCGGATGACGTGGTGCGGGCGTTCTTCGACAGCTTAGAAGAAGTGCCGATCTGCGCCGACGAGCAGAAGAGCCTCACCCGCGACACCACTGACGCGGAGCTGCAGTTCATTGCCACCAGGGCGGAAGAGGCTGCGGCAGCAGCTGCCGCAGGTGCGTTTGGGTTCACTATGGAAGAGGCCGAGGCAACAGAGGCGACAAGCTTGGCGGAGCGAGAGGAGTTCGCCGGCGAGGAGGGCCTTGCCAGGCCAGAACTCGAGCCGAGCGAGCCTGCCGAAGGCGCGGACGACTCGTTGGAGGCCGGCTCTTCTTCCTTCCCGTCGTCCAGCAACTTGCCGCAAACGGAGCCCCCAGCCCTGCCAAGAAGGCGCCTCTGCCAGGCCGGGCATGCAGCGGGTCGACAGGCGGATCGACAGCCGCCGCAGCGCACGACGCGCTCCACCGCGGCAAGCAATGTTGCCGCGGGAGTGCCTCCCGCTGCTGCAGCAACCGGAGGGGGGCCCTCCCAGACCACCGCTTCTGATCCCGCCAAGCGGCCCCGGGAACCTACTCCTCCGCCTCGCCGCTCTGGAGGTGGGCCAGGCTTTGACCTCTCCGCACTGAGCTCCGACGAGGAAGAGGAAGAGTAAGTTTCTTCACGGCATTTGTAATTCTTCAATCTTGTTATTTTTGTCTTGCTTCTGACTTGCTTCAATCTGAACCTATCCCTTTTCAGGACGCTGGCCCAGAGAGCAGCGAAGAGAGCCAAGGCCCCGGTGATTGTCATCGAGGATGATATCACCGTGTCAGCGGGGGGTGCATCTGAGACCACCTTGACGGACCCGGCAGCTACTCCTCAGAGCAGCCCCCAGCGCAGCCCCCAGCGTAAGTTTATAGTTTGCTTCTTGCTGACGGGTGCTCATGGGTGCTGTTTCTTTGCTGATATCTTGTCTGTTGGGTTTGTGTAGGAGCAGAGCAGCTTCATCAAGAAGGCCCAGAGACCGCTCCCGAAGCGCCATCTGCTTCGACTATGCCGCCGAGGGAGGGCTCTCCGACAAGGGAGCGCTCCCCGGCAAGGGAAAACTCTCTGGCAAGGGATAGTTCCCCGGCAAGGGACGGCACCGGTGATCCCTCGGTGGTTGAGACCACAACTGCAGATCCCGGCCCAGGTAATCCACTTACCCGAGAACCTCCCTTGAGTTATTCTTCTTCTGATTTCTTCTCTGAGTATTTGCTTGACTTTTCTCTCTCTTCCGTTCTTCGAATGTATCTGTAGAGCCGATGGAGACCGAGGCCGCCGACGAGGGGAGCGCACGTGGCAACACTAATGACGCCGCCGCCACCGAAGGAGAGGCCGGTGCCGACGAGCCCGTCGGCGAGGAGGCCGCCAAGGCTGCCGCCGCAGATGCAGGCGAGGGGTCCGGCGGTCGTACTGACGGCCCCGAGGCCGCAGGAGCGCCAGGCGCTGCGCCGACTGCCGAACCCTCTGCCGCTGCTGCGATGCCAGGCTCCGAAGAGGCCCAGCCCGGCGTCTACTTGAAGGCCGGAGACGGTATCTTCATCAATCTTCCCTGGGCATCAAGCTCCAGGGCGCCGGTTGAAGGAGAAAGCTTCGACGAGGAGTTGCTGGCCTCCGCCGGGCTATCGTTGGTTGACACGCCAGGCAGCAGCGACGAGCCCGAAGAGGAGAGGCTGCTGCGGAGGTTGACTTCGCTCTACCGCGCCCGGCAGGCCAAGCTGGCCTCCCGGGAAGCGCTTGTCGCGAAGGCTGGCGTGGACTTGGAGAAGCGCGCGGAAGAGCTCCGAAGCGCCAACCGAGAAGCTCTCCGGTCGGTGGTGCAGGAGCGGGAGCATCTTGCCGAGGAGCGCACGGCCTACCTCCTTCAGAAGGCCGAGGCTGAAGAACAACAGCGGCTGGCCGCCGAGAAGCAGGCTACGCGGGAAGGCGAGCTGGTGCAGTAGAAAGCCTACCTCGACAGCTATGAGGAAGAGCTTGTCGGGCGCGAGCAAGCACTCGGCGGGGCGCTCAAGGAGGCAAAGGACGCCGCCGCAGCTGCTGAGGCCACCAAGAAGGAGTTGGATGTGAAGGTGACGCAGTTGGAGGCTGATCTGAAGGCGAGCGGCGAAGAGCTTGCCGCGCTCAAGCGTGAGCGCGAGAAGGATGCTGCCGCTCATGGTGAGCTGCAGGGTCTTCTCGCTGAGAGGAGCAAGGAGCTCAGCGCCGCCAAGGACTCCAATGCTGACCTCGAGCTGAAGCTGGCCACGCTGACCCGGACGCTGGATAGCGCCAGGGAGCGAGAGGTGACCTTGGCGGAGAAGGTCAAGGCTGACGCAGAACTGCTGGCGAGTATTGCCGTCACCCAGAACTCATTCAGGGAGACGATAGAGCACTGGACCGAGGGTCTGGTGAACATCGCCACAGTCATCGATGGAGAGTTGGCGCAGCTGGGGATGGAGGACTTTGGATATCCTTCCGACGAGCATCTCTAGCCCAGCGCCAAGCTTAGCTTATTCTTCAAGGGCGTGGCGACGGCCCTCCAGCGGCTCCAGGAGAGGATCCCAAAGCAGCTGGCTGACGAGTCACGCCAGATCTACGCAGGGGCTCTCTAGAAGGTGTTGGTGAAGGTGGCCTATCGCAACCCAGGCCTCAACCTCACCAACGTCCTCAAGTCCCTGCAGGCAGATGCTGATCTGGAGGCGCTCAAGGCCCTTGTCGCACCCATTGTGGACAAGGTGAGCGAAATCAAGAGGGTTGAGGGCGACCATGTAGACTAGGCCACCATTTGTATCTTTTCCTTGTCGCTGCAACGTTATGTTACGAGAACCATTAGTTAGGGCTGCGACAAGCTCATTTTATGTAATATGACTCTGTTTTGGATATCAATTGCAAAGTTATTTCCTTTACTTGATTCCAAGTTTTGTATGTTTTCACCCTAAGCTTTTAGGTAACTTGCCGGTGTAGGCACCAGAGCCGCGAGCGCTGAGTGCGGAACATCAGCAGCCTGCTGGCGGTGCCGCTTCCGGCAAGAAACCTTGTCACGAACTAGCCGCAGCTCACTTAAGTTGTTGAGTGGACTCGAAACAAAATAAGGGCGCGACTAGCTGCGAGTTGGTTCCTCCGCGCACAGGTTTTCCATACAAAGCACGATCGTTCAAGGAGAATAACTTAAAAATTTAAAAACTGATTGCTCAAACTTTGGCAACTTAGCTTTTCTGTCGTCTGCTTCCCGGCAAGGCGAATCTTCCTTGAACAAGACCCTGTCCACACCATTATCTTCTCCTTCCCCCCCGGCAAACTTGTGTGCGAGGGACTCTTCCTTTCCTTTGAGAAAAAGAAAGAAGAGAAAATAAAGGCATGGAGCCTTATGGCTCATTATTGCTTACCGGAGCAGGTGCTGCACAAAGTGTCAAATAACATATGCAAAAATAGAAAGCACATAATTGACAAGATGTGCGAAGCACATCAGTTTTATTTATGCACGGGGTCTGCGCCCGGCTTCGTACAAAGGATTACATGCAACAGCGGCAAGACTTGTACAAAAGGTGGTTGCCGGAACAGGTTCCGGCAACCGCGCCCTACGGGTAAAACTTACGAAGATGCTCGATGTTCCAGGAGTTGCTCACCGGAATGCCATCTTCGGTCTCAAGGCGGACAGCGCCAGGCCTTGTGACTCGTTTCACCCGATAAGGGCCTTCCCACTTCGGCGTCAACTTGTTGGAATTCTTGGCGGACTGAATGCGCCGAAGAACAAGGTCGCCTTCCTCGAGACTTCTGGAACTAACTTTGCGGCTATGGTAGCGGTGCAAAGCTTGCTGGTATCGAGCAGCTCGTACAGCAGCCTGAAGACGGTCTTCCTCAAGGAGCAGCGCGTCATCTTGTCGCAGCTGCTCTTGCTCGAGCTTGTCATAAGCGAGCACTCGAGGTGACCCGTATACGAGGTCCGTGGGGAGAACTGCCTCCGCTCCATAGACTAGAGCAAAGGGTGTCTGTCCAGTGGCTCGATTTGGCGTCGTCCTGATCGACCAAAGAACCACCGGCAGCTCCTCGATCTAGTTTCTTCCGCACTTGTGCAGCCTGTCGAAAGTTCTGGTCTTGAGCCCGCGCAGCACTTCAGCATTTTCCCTCTCCGCTTGACCATTGCTTCTCCGATGAGCAACAGAAGCGAAGCAGACCTTGGCGCCAAGATCTTGGACATACTGCATGAAGGTGCGACTCGTGAATTGTGTGCCGTTGTCGGTGATGATCCTATTAGGGATCCCAAAACGGCAAACAATCGACCTGAAGAACTTGACTGCTGACTGTGCCGTCACCTTCCTCACTGGCTCTACTTCCGGCCACTTTGTGAACTTGTCGATTGCGACGTACAAGTACTCAAAGCCCCCGACAGCTCGGGGGAAGGGGCCGAGAATGTCGAGCCCCCAGACCAAAAATGGCCAGGATAAAGGGATCGTCTGGAGAGCTTGAGTTGGTTGGTGTATCTGCTTGGAATGAAACTGGCATGCTTCACACTTGGTTACTTGTGCAGTTGCATCCTGGAGGGCTGTCGGCCAAAAGAAACCTTGCCGGAACGCCTTGCCGGCAAGCGCTCTGGCGCCAATGTGGTGACCACATATGCCTCCATGTATCTCTGCCAACAGCTTCTGTCCGTCTTCCCGATGAATACACTTCAATTTCACACCGTTGAGTCTTCTTCTGTACAGTGTGTTGTCAACAAACTGGTACATGCTTGACTGCCGGGCTACTCTTTCCGCTTCTTCTTGCTCTTCGGGAAGTTCTCCTGTCTGAAGGAAGTGGACAATCTGCTGCGCCCATGCTGGAGCTTGCGGCTCGACAACAAGGACTAAAGGCACATCTGCTGCTGCGGGAACACCCGCTTCTACGGCGAGAACCTATGGTTCAGCCGGAGCTTGATGTTCCCCGGCAAGCTTGCCGGGGCAAAGCTTGTCGGGAGCGTCTGCTTCAACGATACAAGCCCTAGGACTTGTCGGAGCAGACTGCTCCTCAGCACTCTTGGCGTTGATCTTGGGGACTCTCTTGGCGGCGGCTTCAGGGAGCTCTGCCGGAAAGTAGTCACCAGAAATCAACTTCCTCTTCTTGCTCTGTCCAGTCGATGGCGTCACGGATGGTTGAGTTAGCTTGAGCACAAAGACCCTGGTTCCACAGGTAACTTTAGTGCAGCGCACTTTGACAGGCCATCAGCAATGTCGTTCTGGGCTCTTGGAACATGTTCCATCTGTAGGCCGTCAAAGTGCTCTTCTAGCCTTCTCACTTCATCGACGTAAGCTTCCATCAACGGACTCTGATAATTCTTGTTGACTTGTCGAACGACAAGCTGCGAGTCACCCCTGACAATAAGCTTCTTGATCCCAAGTTCTGCTGCGATTCTGAGGCCGGCAAGCAAACCTTCATACTCTGCAGTATTGTTCGTTGCTTGCTCCTTGGGAAAGTGCATCTGGACTACATACTTGAGGTGCTTTCCGGTGGGTGCGACAAGCAGCACGCCCGCACCGGCGCCTTGCAGCGAGAAGGCACCATCAAAATACATCAGCCACTCTTTGCTCGCTTCCTTGACTGGGATGCTTGTCTCTGGAATTTCTTCATCTGGTGTTGGCGTCCACTCTACTATGAATTCCGCCAACGCTCTGCTCTAGATAGTTGCAGTACTCTCAAACTTGAGGCCGAAACTTGACAATTCCAGTGCCCACTCGACTATCCTACCCGTTGCTTCTGAATTTTGCAGTATCCTCTTCAACGGGAAACGAGTGACAACTGTTATCTCGTGTGCTTGGAAGTAATGGCGCAGCTTTCTCGAGGCCATGAGGAGGCCAAAAAGCAACTTCTGCACACCAGAGTACCTTGACCTAGCCCCCTGCAGAAGGGAACTGACAAAGTAAACTGGGCGCTGCACCATCTTCTTCTGCACCTCATCAAGTGTCTGCGCAGATCTATCCTTATCGGGACCAGAGCTTGCCGGTGAAGCCCCCTGCTTGTCACCGGATGCATCTGCCTTGGTTGCTGGCTCATCATCCGCCTCCCTCTCCGCTACTAACGCAACACTAACCACTTGATAGGTTGCCGCTATGTACAGCAGCAACTTCTCTTGTGGCTTAGGTGCGACAAGTATTGGAGTGGAGGACAGGTACCTCTTCAAGTCCTGCAGCGCAACCTCCGCTTCCGGAGTCCATTCCATTGGACCTGCCTTTTTTAAAATTTTGAAAAACGGCAGGGCGCGCTCAGCAGATCTAGAGATAAACCTGCTGAGAGCAGCTACGCAACCGGCAAGCCTTCGCACATCCTTGACGCGCTTTGGTGCTTCAATCTGCTCAATGGCCTTGATTTTGTCGGGGTTTGCTTCAATTCCTCGCTGCGACACGAAGAACCCGAGAAGCTTGCCGGAGGGGACTCCGAAGACGCACTTCTCGGGGTTGAGCTTGAGGTTGATCTTGCGCAGATTTGCAAAAGTCTCGTCCAAATCTTGAATCAGTGTAGCTTTGTCCTTGCTCTTGACCACTATGTCATCCATGTAGGCTTCTACATTTTTGTGTATCTGTGGCTCAAAAGCATGATGGACTACCCTTGCAAATGTTGAACCAGCATTCTTTAACCTGAAAGGCATCCGTACAAAACAGTACGTGCCACACGGGGTGATGAATGCGGTCTTCTCTTCATCCTCTTCTGCCATGAAGATCTGATGATATCCTGAGTATGCATCAAGAAATGAAAGCAAATCACATCCGGCCGTGGAGTCAACAATCTGGTCGATGCGCGGCAAGGGAAACGGATCCTTGGGACAGGCTCTATTGACATCGGTGAAGTCTATACAAAGCCTCCATTTTCCATTTGCTTTGTGCATGACTACAGGATTGGCTAGCCACGTAGGATGGAGCACTCCTCTGACAAGGCCTGCTGCTTCCAGTTTCTTGATTTCTTCTGCTATGAATTCTTGGCGCTCCACTGCTTGTTTCCTGACTTTCTGCTTGACGGGCCGCGCATGAGGGCAGACGGCAAGGTGGTGCTCAATTACATCCCTGGGAACACCGGGGATGTCAGACGGTTGCCATGCAAACACGTCGACATTCGCCCGCAGGAAAGCAACGAGCGCGCTTTCCTATTTAGGGTCGAGCGTGGCACTGATGGTGAAGGTACCACCAGTGCCGTCCTCCTTGGTGGACACCTTCTTGGTCTCTGGTGGAGCTGCCATCACCTTCTTACACTTGCCGGTGGAGCTCGATGGTGCGTCCTCGACGGTAGCGCAGCACTCCGAAGAGGTGCGCTCGCCGGAGTGGGCATCAGAGTTCTTGCCGGACTTGGTCTTCTTCGCCCCGGGAGCTTCAACGGCAAGTGATCTGCGATCTGCTGCGGCTGCTGCCTCCCGGTAGATCTTGTCGGCGCAGATAAGAGCATCTTTCTTGTCGCTAGGGACAGAGATGACACTTATCGGGCCTGGCATCTTCAGTACATTGTAAGCATAGTGAGAGGCTGCCATGAACTTGGCGAGCGCTGGACGGCCAAGGATTCCATTGTAGGGCAATGGAAAGTCAGCGACATCAAACGTGACCCTCTCAGTCCTGAAATTCAGCTCGCTGCCGAATGTTACTGGCAATGTGATCTTTCCCTTCGGCTTGCTCCTTCCCGGGTTGATTCCTTGGAATGTGCCGGTCTCTTCGAGCTCGCTGTCAGGGATCTGGAGTTTCTGGAGCACCGCGGAGGAGATCAGATTCAAGCCGGCCCCGCCGTCAACTAGCATCTTTGTGACCTTGAGGTTGCGGATTGTTGGTGAGACCAACATCGGCAAGCACCCAACCGCAGTTATGCGATCAGGGTGGTCCTCAATATCAAAGATGATAGGCGTGCTGGACCACTTCAGAGGCCTGCGTGACTCAACGGGCGGTTCTGCTGCATTGACTTCCCGGGCCCACTGCTTGAGCTGTCGGTGTGAAGTATGCAGAGAAGCACCACCGTCAACGCACAGGACCTCTGTGGCTTTCTGGAACTCCTGCTCATCGGTCTCATCATCCTCCATGTCTTCATCTTCATCTTCATCATCCTTGTCGCGGCCGCGGGGAGGCCTGTCCCCTTGCCGCTGCTTGGCCTTGCCGCGGCGTCCTCCCCGGCCGGGACGTTTCTTGCTAGTTCCTCCAGCACCTTCCTGGGCCTTCTCCTTGTCGCGTCGCTCGTATTTGGCTTTCTGCAGTTCGACAAGCTGCTCAACCTTCTTGCAACTCTGGAGATCATGGCCCTTGGTGCGGTGGATCTTGCAGTACTGCTTGTCGTTGCCGCCCTGCTTGTCGGTGGCCGCGGCAACCTCCTTGCCGGAGCTACCAACTTTGGCTTCCTTGGCGCTGGCTCCATTGCCGGACTGCTCAACGACTAGCACGTCTTTGCCTTTCTTCTTCCTGTTGTTGCGCCACCGGTTTCTCTTTGCCGGGGCGGTCCCATCACTGTCAGATCCTGCCGCTCCTGTATTCTCTCCGGGGAGCCTCCTCCCCTCTTCAGCACGTGCGCACTTGTCGGCCAGGGCATATAGCTCACTGACGTCTCTGATCTTGCACATCGCCATCTCCTCCATCATCCTGCGGTTCCGCACGTTCTGATGGAACGCGCTGATCACCGCGGCAGGGTAGACATCTGGGATGTTGTGCTGCACGCGGCTGAATCTCTGAATATACTTGCGCAGGGGCTCTCCTTCCTTCTGGGCAAGCAGATGAAGGTCACTCTCTTGGCCATGAGGCTTGTGGCCGCCTGTAAAGGCGCCGACAAACTGATGACAGAGATCTGCCTAAGAAGATATGGAACCGTCCGGCAAGTGCATGAGCCAGGATCTGACGTTGGGCTTGAGTACCAGAGGGAAGTAGTTGGCCAGGATCTTGTCGTCCCGCCCCCCAGCAGCTTGCACCGCGATGGTGTAGATGCTGAGGAACTCCGATGCATGCGTCTGGCCGTCGTACTTCTCTGGTACGTCTGGCTTGAAGTTCTTGGTGCTGGGCCACTGGACTTGCTGCAGCTCACGAGTGAACGCAGGGCAACCTACCGCGTACGGCAAGTCGCCTGGTTCCCCTGGCGCATGCATGTCGACAGCGGGCCCAGCGCGCTGGTCGGATTGACGCCGCGCTTCCCTTCGGCGCTCGATGCGAGTTCGAGTGTCTTCTTGTTGTCGTTCATGAAGAACTTGGCGCTGATCGCGGCGAGCTCGTGGATCCGACGACGCGGTGGAGTCGCTGTCGACGTGGATCCGACGAGTTGGTGATCTTAGCCTTCGGGATGGAGAGTGCATGGTGGTTGCACCCCCTCTGGTTTCGTCGCCATCGGCTCGCGCCTGGCAACCTTGCCGCGGCAGCGATGCGCTCGGTTGCCGTGGAGTGTCGCCATTGGCGAAGCCGATGAGACTCTGGATGGTGGCCCTCCATTCGTTGATCTTGTCTGACGTCGGAGGGTAATCTAGGAGCAGTTGAGCTCGCACCAAAGCTTCTGCTCGAGTGGTGGGTCGCACTGGCGAACGGTGCGAGGAGCGGGATATGCTCGGACTTCTAAGTTAGAAGGAGCAGCATCCCGTCCTGGCGACCGTGCCGCGCTCGCGCCAGCATGCTGGTGTGCATGCTGATCTTGAGCCCCCCGAGATCCACCAGCTCGGTCCTGGTCCAACGAACATATGGTACGGCGAATACCATGACGCTGTTGGTCCCGCGCCTCCTGAGACGGGCGTGGTGCATCGACGGACATCGAGGTCTGCGGAGCCTTGTCCTTGGACTTGGCAGCACCGTGGACTCCCTCGCCGATGTCCATTCTTCCGCCGGCGTCTACCCCACCACCACCCGTTTGCTCCGGTGGTGGTGGGTTTGACGTGGACGGGACTTCTGCCGCCGAGGTCTTCTTCTTCGGTGGCATGTTGATGATGAAAATGAAGATTTAGCCCGTGTGAACGCCGGATCAGGTTCACACAACCTCGACGCCCCCTACCCGGCGCGCCAAAGATGTCGTGGGAAAACTGTCGATCCACGAACACCTATGGGACCGGAGCCCCTTTCGGTTCGGTGGGGGGCGGAGATCGCACAAAGAGCTGATCGAGGCGAAGCACACGAGCAGTTTTACCCAGCTTCGGAGCTCCCCGGAGAGATAATACTCCTACTGCTGCTTGTTTGTGTATATTCAGTGTTTCGAATGTTCAGAACCTAGCGTGAGCGCTTCTGCCTCTCAGGATCAGAACCTCCGAACCTCCGCTATGTTGCGCATGGGCCTCCTTTTATACGCTAAAGGGGTCACCGACAGGTGGCAACGTAGGCGAGGGTAAAAGTGGAAAAGGAAGTTGCAGTTGGTGCAACTACCTGAACAGTGCATCCTACCTAACCCTGACGGCAGGGGACAAGGGCATTAAATGCCCGTCTGTGTTGCCAAAACAGTGCAAAAAGGACCGTCAGGGGCGCCACCGTTCGCCACGATGGCAAATTCGCCAGCGTCGCTGGCCACCATGCACCCCTGGCCGCATAGCCTCTCACCACGCGCCCCTGGAAAGAGCCACAGGGTGACACGTAGGTGGATGTGCTGGAGCGCGGGAACAGGTTGCTTGCCGCGGCAAGTGCCTTGCCGCTGTTGTTGTCTTGTCGCGCCCGGGAGCTTGTCGCTCGCCGGTCCTTGCCGGGACGCGTGGCGCGTCGCGGCAAGTTCCTCGAAATGCGTTGGTTGGCCTTCCCGGCAAGCTCCTCTTGCCGGGGCCTTGTCTCTTTGACTTTAATATTTTGCTCTTGAATGGCCAGTCGGCCTTCCCGGCAAGCTCCTCTTGTCGGGGTCTTTGCGTCCTTGAATGGTTCCAAGGGAACCCTGGAGTATCTTGGCGGTCACCCGGCAAGCCTTGCCGCGGGGTGCTACGACTGCCCGTGCACAAGTTCGGGATACTATAGTACCCCTACTCTAGTACACCGACAACCTTACTGAAAACCGCTTGCATTTCCTTCTACTCCTCGTTGGGTTCGACACTCTTACTTATCGAAAGGACTATGATAGATCCCTATACTTGTGGGTCATCAAGACTCTTTTCTGGCGCCATTGCCGGGGAGCGTAGCGCTCTTGGTGAGTGGAACTTGGTAAGGAAACATTTATTTAGTGTGCTGAAATTTTCTGTTACTAGCCACTATGGAAACTAAATCCTTTGAGTGGCTTGTTTGGGGTATCTTCACCCCAACCATAGGAGCAAAGAGATGCTCCTCAACCTACTAAACTTTATGAAAATATTCACCTTGAGATTCCTTCGGGTATGATAGAAAAACTGCTAGCTAATTCTTTTGCAGGAGACGGAACTTTGCATCCCGACTTACACCTTATCTTTGTGGATGAAGTTTGTGGATTATTTAAGCTTGCAGGTATTCCCGATGATGTTGTCAAAAGGAAGGTCTTCTCTTTATCTTTTAAGGGAGATGCAATGACATGGTATAGGCTATGTGATGACACGAGATCTTAGAATTATAAGCGATTGAAATTGGAATTTCACCAGAAGTTCTATCCTATGCATCTTGTTCATCGTGATCGTAATTACATATATAATTTCTGGCCTCGCGAAGGAGAAAGCATCGCTCAAGCTTGGGGGAGGCTTAAGTCAATGTTATATTCATGCCCCAATCATGAGCTCTCTTGGAAAATGATTATTCAGAATTTTTATGCTCGGCTTTCTCTTGATAATCGCAACTTGCTCGATACTTCCTGTGCTGGTTCCTATATGCTGAAGACTATTGATTTCAAATGGGACTTATTGGAAAGAACTAAACGCAACTCTGAAGATTGGGGTTCCGATGATGGTAAGGAGTCAGGTATGACACCTAAGTTTGATTGTGTTAAATCTTTTATGGATACCGATGCTTTCCGTGGATTTAGCTCTAAGTATGGACTTGACTCTGAGATAGTAGCTACTTTTTGTGAAAACTTTTGCTGCTCACGTTGATCTCCCTAAAGAGAAGTGGTTTAAATATAATCCTCCTGTTCAAGTGAAAGTAGTTGCACCTATTACAATCGAAGAAAAGACTATTACATATAGTGATCCTATTATTCCTACTACTTATGTTGAAAACCCTCCTTTTCCTGTTAGGATAAAAGATCATGTTAAAGCTTCGACTGTTGTTCGTAAGAGTAATACTATGACTTATACACCTCCTGAGCAAATTAATGTTGAACCTAGTATTGCTATGATTAAAGATCTCTTGGATGAAGACTTAGATGGGCATGTTATTTCTTTCGTGGGTGAAACTGCTAATATTGCTAGACCCGATACTAAGACACGTAGACCTGTTATAGGCACGCCTGTTATTTCTGTTAAAATAGGAGATCATTGTTATCATGGATTATGTGATATGGGTGCTAGTGCTACTGCGATACCTTATAATCTTTATAAAGAAATTATGCACGATATTGCACCGGTTGAATTAGAAGATATTGATGTTACAATTATTTCTCGGTTCCCCACAAGATGATTTTTGTCCCATTATTTTTGGTAGACCTTTCTTGCATACTGCTAGTGCTAAGATTGATTGTGAAAAGAATATTGTCACTGTTGGCATAAATGGTATGTCTCACGAGTTTAATTTCGCTAAGTTTAGTAGACAACATCGTGAAAAGGAATCATCTAGTAAGGATGAGATTATTGGTCTTGCTTCCATTGCTGTTCCTCCAACTGATCCGTTAGAACAATATTTTCTAGACCATGAAAATGATATGTTTATGAAGGAAAGGGAAGAAATAGATGAAGTGTTCCTTAAACAAGAACCTATGCTAAAACATAATCTTCCCGTTGAAATTCTTGGGGATCCCCCTCCACCCAAGTGTGATCCCGTGTTTGAACTCAAACCCTTACCTGATAATCTCAAGTATGCTTATCTTGATGAAAAAGAAATGTATCCTGTTATTATTAGTGCTAACCTTTCAGAGAAAGAAGAAGAAAGATTATTGAAAACTCTGAAGAAGCACCGAGCTGCTATTGGATATACCCTGGATGATCTCAAGGGCATTAGTCCCACATTATGTCAACACAAAATTTCAGTGGAGAAAGATGCCAAACCTGTTAGAGATCCTCAAAGACGATTAAATCCCAAAATGAAGGAAGTGGTGAGAAAGGAGATACTAAAACTCCTTAAGGCAGGTATTATTTATCCCGTTGCTGATAGTGAATGGGTAAGCCATGTCCATTGTGTCCCTAAAAAGGGAGGTATTACCGTTGTTCCTAATGATAAATATGAATTGATCCCGCAAAGAATTATTACAGGCTATATGATGGTAATTGATTTTCGTAAGTTAAACAAAGCCACTAAGAAAGATCATTACCCTTTACCTTTTATTGATCAAATGCTAGAAAGGCTATCCAAACACACACATTTTTGCTTTCTAGATGGTTATTCTGGCTTCTCTCAAATACCTATGTCAGCGGGGGATCAATCTAAAACTACTTTTACCTGCCCTTTTGGTACTTTTGCTTATAGACGTATGCCTTTTGGTTTATGTAATGCACCTGCTACCTTTCAAAGATGCATGATGGCTATATTTTCTGATTTTTGTGAAAAGATTTGTGAGGTGTTCATGGATGACTTCTCTGTCTATGGATCCTCTTTTGATGATTGTTTGAGAAATCTTGATCGAGTTTTGCAAAGATACGAAGACACTAGTCTCGTCCTGAATTGGGAAAAGTGTCACTTTATGGTTAATGAAGGCATTGTATTGGGGCACAAGATCTCTGAGAGGGGTATTGAAGTTGATAAAGCCAAAGTTGGTGCTATTGAAAAGATGCCATGTCCCAAGGACATAAAAGGTATAAGAAGTTTCCTTGGTCATGCCGGTTTTTATAGGAGGTTCATTAAGGACTTTTCTAAAATCTCTAGGCCTCTAACTAATTTATTGCAAAAAGATATTCCTTTTGTCTTTGATGATGATTGTGTAGACGCATTTGAAACACTAAGAAAGCTTTGATCACAGCACCTATTGTTCAGCCACCTGATTGGAATTTACCTTTTGAAATTATGTGTGATGCTAGTGATTATGCTGTAGGTGTTGTCTTAGGGCAAAGAGTCGATAAGAAATTGAATGTTATCCATTATGCTAGTAAGACTCTTGATACTTCCCAGAGAAATTATGCTACCACTGAAAAAGAATTCTTAGCAGTTGTGTTTGCATGTGATAAGTTTAGACCTTATATTGTTGATTCCAAAGTTACTATTCACACCGATCATGTTGCTATTAAATATCTTATGGAAAAGAAAGATTCTAAACCTAGACTCATTAGATGGGTTCTCTTGCTCCAAGAATTTGACTTGCATATTATTGATAGAAAGGGAGCTGAGAACCCCGTTGCAGACAACTTGTCTAGGTTAGAGAATGTTCTTGATGACCCACTGCCTATTAATGATAGCTTTCCTGATGAACAATTCATGGTTGTCAATGCTTCTCGTACTGCTCCTTGGTATGCTGACTATGCTAATTACATTGTTGCTAAATATATACCGCCTAGTTTCACATACCAGCAAAAGAAAAAGTTCTTCTATGATTTAAGACATTACTGGGATGATCCACACCTTTATAAAGAATGAGTAGATGGTATTATTAGACGTTGTGTGCTTGAGCATGAACAGGAACAAATCCTACGCAAGTGTCACTCTGAATCCTATGGAGGACACCACGCTGGAGATAGAACTGCACACAAGGTACTACAATCTGGTTTTTATTGGCCTACTCTTTTCAAAGATGCTCGTAAATTTGCCGTATCCTGTGATGAATGCCAAAGAATAGGTAACATTAGTAGACGTCAAGAAATGCCTATGAATTATTCTCTTGTTATTGAACCGTTTGATGTTTGGGGCTTTGATTATATGGGACCTTTTCCTGCTTCCAATGGTTATACACATATTTTAGTTGTTGTTGATTATGTTACTAAGTGGGTAGAAGCTATTCCAACTAGTAGTGCTGATCATAACACTTCTATTAAAATGCTTAAAGAAGTAATTTTTCCGAGGTTTGGAGTCCCTAGATATCTTATGACTGATGGTGGTTCACACTTTATTCATGGTGCTTTCCGTAAGATGCTTGCTAAATACGATGTCAATCATAGAATTGCATCTCCTTATCACCCGCAGTCTAGTGATCAAGTAGAGTTGAGCAATAGAGAGCTCAAATTAATTTTGCAAAAGACTGTGAATAGATCTCGGTTTCCGCTTGAGGACAAGCGAGGTCTAAACTTGGGGGAGTTGATACGTCCATTTTGCATCATGCTTTTATATCAATATTTATTGCATTATGGGCTATTATTACACATTATATCTCCATACTTATGGCTATTCTCTCTTATTTTACAAGGTTTACCATGAAGAGGGGGAATGCTGGCAGCTGGAATTCTGGCTGAAAAAGGAGCAAACATTGGAAACCTATTCTGCACAACTCCAAAAGTCCTGAAACTCCACGAAACCACTTTTTGGATTTATTAAGGAATTATGAGCAAAAGAAATAGGCCAGGGGGCTCACACCCTGTCCAGGATATAGGGGGCGCCCCCCCCCCTATAGAACGCGCCCCCCTATCTCCTGGGGCCCCTGGTGGGCCTCCGGCGACCATCTTCTGCTATATGAAGGGTTTTGTCCTGGAAAAATTCGTGGGCAAGCTTACGGGACGAAACTTCGCCGCCACGAGGCGGAACCTTGGCATAATCAATCTAGGGCTCTGGCTGTCACGCCCAATATGCGACCCTATCCAAAAGGAACTCGATGGTCCCACCAAGGATAGACCCGCATATTGAGACGCTTTTGCAAGGTGGATATCATTACATCAACATTACATAATAGAAGGGGGTACATACATAAGGCATACAATGCCACATGAATACAACATCAACAATACATCAGAGCATCATCCAGCTACGGATGAAACACAAACAGAAACTCAAACGACATCCACCCTGCTAGCCCAGGCTGCCAACCTGGAACCTATCCCCTGATCGAAGGAGAAGCAGAAGCAGAACTCAACGCAAGCAAGCGGCGCTCTCGCGTCATGATCATCGCGTGAACCTGTACCTGCAACTGTTGTTGTAGTAATCTATGAGCCACGAGGACTCAGCAATCCCATTACCATGGGTATCAAGACTAGCAAAGCTTAAAGGGAAAGGAAGGGGTAAAGTGGTGAGGCTGCAGCAGCGACTAAGCATATATGGTGGCTAACATACGCAAATAAGAGCGAGAAGAGAGCAAGCGGAACGGTCGTCAACTAGTAATGATCAAGAAGTGATCCTGAACTCCTACTTACGTCAAACATAACCCAAAGACCGTGTTCACTTCTTGGACTCCGCCGAGAAGAGACCATCACGGCTACACACGCGGTTGATGCTTTTTAATTCGGATCAGGTGTCAAGTTATCTACAACCGGACATTAACAAATTCCCATCTGCCTATAACCGCAGTCACGGCTTTCGAAAGATTATACCCTGCAGGGGTGTCCCAACTTAGCCCATGACAAGCTCTCGCGATCAACGAAGGAATAGACCTTCTCCCAGGGAGACCCGATCAGACTCGGAATCCCGGTTTACAAGACATTTCGACAATGGTAAAACAAGACCAGCAAAGCCTCCCGCTGTGCCGACAAATCCCGATAGGAGCTGCACATATCTCGTTCTCAGGGCACACCGGATTGTCCAGACTTCCGGTAGGCCAGCCTAGAGTTGCCCCACCGGCGGCCGACAGTTCGGACCAACACTCGCAACGAGCACTGGCCCGGGGGGATAAAATAACAATGACCCTCGAGAGAGCGACTCCCAAGGGAAAAGTAGGTGGTGGTGAGGCAAATGGTAAAACCAAGGTTGGGCCTTGCTGGAGGAGTTTTATTCAAAGCGAACTGTCAAGGGGGTCCCATAAATCACCAAACCGCGTAAGGAACGTAAAATCCGGGAACATAACACCGGTATGACGGAAACTAGGGCGGCAAGAGTGGAACAAACACCAGGCAAAAGGCCAAGCCTTCCACCCTTTACCAAGTATATAGATGCATTAATAATATAAGAGATATTGTGATATCCCAACCAAAAATCTGTTCACCATGGAGCAATCTTCAACTTCACCTGCAACTAGCAACGCTATAAGAGGGCTGAGCAAAGCGGTAACATAGCCAAGCAATGGTTTGCATAGGTAAGGTGTCAAAGGTTAGAGGTTCATGGCAATAAGGGATGGCTCAATAAACAGATGATAGGTAGCGCAGCAAAGCGATAGAATGAAGCAACTAGCATAGCAATGATAGTAGTGAGATCGAGGGTAGCGGTCATCTTGCCTGAAATCCCGCAAGGAAGAAGAACGAGTCCATGAAGAAGACGAACGGATGAAGCCGAACCAAGAGTAGACGAACGAATCCTCACGATCGCAACGAAACAGGAACTATCGAAAAGAATCACACAACATAGTAAACACACCACACATGAACAAGACATGATGCACAACCACGCATGATGCATGACAAGGCTACATGAAGCTACTCATGGCAAGGGATGATGCAAACAAGAGCAACACACCAAGGCAAGTTTAAATGGGGCCGGGAACAGCATATAACAATTCCGGTAAGTCCTCATATGCATATTTCGAAGTTGGTCCAGATCTGAAGAAACATTATGTTCAAGTTGTTAAACAACAAGTTAAGATGCACAACGATGATCTACACGAGATTCTAGTCAAGTTACAAATAAAGTTCATTTAGTTCGGAGCTACGGCCTAGAAGTTATGAGCAACATAAGTTAAACATGGCATTGATGCAAAATGCATACAAACATCAAGCAAACACCTCAAAACATGGATGCAACATGATAATATGAAACTACATGCAATTCTAAGCAAGTTTCATATAGAGCACACTCAAAACGGAGCAACGGTTCAACACACACACACATGAAACAAGTTTAAAGGACAAGCTGTCCAAAACAGCAACTAGGCATATTGCAAGCATCAAAACAATATGCTACAGCACCCAAACATAATAACAAAAGGCATGGACATGATGTACAGGTAAAGCATTACAAAACATGAACACTGAGCTATCTCTAGAAATCACTAGAACTTGCTCAAACACACATGGTAAGATTGCAAGTTTCAACAATTTCAGACTTTGCAGAAAATAACAGCACGATGCAATGTTTAGAGCTATCAAACAACATGTTACAGAAACTTATCATGGCAAACAAAGGCATGGCATGAATCTACTAATTGCATAGATCAAAAGTCCCTTACTGACCATAAGCCAAAAAGGATCAGAAAATATAATGGCACCCACGTAAACATAGCAAGTTTTTAATACAGATTTCAGCAAACAAATCATGGCATTGGAATAAAAATGAAGGCACCTTCGCGAGCTCGATGCACTCACTACAGAGCTCCTCATGATAAACTAAGCATACATCCATCAAGAAGACATGACATAGAAGCTATAAATGGCAAGAAACAACATCATAGCATACCCAGACCAACAACAATAACCCCGGCAAAATTGAATAACATGTAAACAATCTGCCAGGAAACAATTTGAAGCAAAAGTAGATCACGAAAATGACATGCTAGACTACTCCATAATTGCAACCAGGACCATGGATGGATAGAGCATAACCAATTGTTCAAAACACCCTTACTGAAGTATCTCAAATTATGCATGGATCACTCTGTAACAACATGCTTACATGGCATCAAATTTACAGCAGAACAGGGACTAAAATCAGCTTTAACACGAAGCCTAGTTTGCATGCTAGTGCTAGTCACCACATTGATCACAAAAATACATGGCAAGCACCCCTGTAAAGAATACATAGCCTAGTTCAAAACACATGTAGACATCAACCTCATAGCATGCACACATCAATCATGGCAAAAATGACAAAAGAGCTCGGTCTGATAACAGACAGCAGATAACAACATGAAGCACTCTTACAATGATGATTCGGGCATATAAATGACCTCAAATGAATATGATGCAATGGAATGAAATGATGTACTCTTTGAGGCGAACAATTTGACATATTACACGCACGAAACGGAGCTACGGATGCAGAGTTACGGCAGGTCAAACATGGAATGATTTTTACTGAAATTAGGGACTTAGCAGAAATTACAGAAAAAAAACGGGATGAGCGTTAGAAAACTATATCTCGCATGGGGCGGGGTTTAGATGGTGCTCACATTGGGCTTCGGGCCATGTCGCGGAGGGGATCGGGTCGGGTGAGGCCGGCGCTCTGGGCAGGGGCCCATGCACGCGACGGGCGGAGGCGGCGGCTGATGGGATCGGGCTCCTGCCGATCCATCTGGAAGGCGGCAGCGGCAGCTTGGTCCGCTTCTGGCAGCGGCGGAGCTCCGACGAGCCTAGGAGAGGCCGGGAACGAGGCGAGGGGCTGAGGAGGTCGGGGCGAGGCGGGGCACGCAGGGGTGCGACGGTGGGCGCTCGGGACAGCGCGGCGCCAGCGGGGCGACGGGACGCCGGAGGCGGACGGAGCAGGGCGGCGGCGCGAGGAGGCAGCGGGGGACCTCCGGTGACCGGCGCAGGGCGCGGCCGGGCGGCGCGGCCACCGGGCGGGAGGCGCGAGGGACGCCAGGCGGCGGCGCAGCGCCTGGTCGGCGGCGGACGGCGACGGGCTGCGGCGGGACCTCCGGCGAGAGTCGCGGGCGACGGCGGCGCGACGCGCGCGGGCTTGTCCGGGCCCCGATGGGCTCGGGCGGGCCCCGATCTGGGCCGAGAGGGCCGCCGCGATGGGGGCGAAGGGCTGGCGGCGGAGTGGGTGAGGTGGCGAGACGCGGTTGGCTGAGGCGGCGGGGTTGACGACGTGGCGCGATCTGATTGGGCCGGGCGACGTGGAGGCTGGACGTGTCCGGCTGCGGGATGGACATGTCCGGCGGCGAGAGGTGGAAGAAGACTAGGGTTTGGACGAAAATTTTGGGGGAGGGGACTATTTTATAGGTAGAGGGAGCTAGGAGAGTCCAAATGAGGAGCGGTTTTCGCCCACACGATCGTGATCGAACGACCGAGAGCATGGAGGGGAGTTAGATGGGTTTTGGGCCACTTTGGAAGGGGTGTTGGGCTGCAAAGAGAGAGGGGCTTTAGGTTACCCGGTTAACCGTTGGAGTATCAAACGACCTCCAAATGGCACGAAACTTGACAGGCGGTCTATCGGTGTTACACCAAGGCCACTTGGCAAGACTCGGGCCATTCCGAGAAAGTTTAATACCCGCACACGAAGAGAGAGAAGAGGGGGACGCCGGAGGGCATAGGAGTGCCGGATTGCAAAACGGACAACGGGGAAAAGGCTCGCATGCATTAGACGAACACGTATGCAAAATGAAATGCACATGATGACATGATAAAATGCAACACGCAAGCAAATGACATGGCAACGATGATGAATAACTGGCTGACACCTGGCGCATTGGATCTGGGGCGTTACAACACTCCACCACTACGAGAGGATCTCGTCCCGAGATCTAGGATGGCACCGGAGGGAAAAGGAAGAGAAAGATAAGCGGTAAAGCTAAGTTGCTTCTTCGACAAAAGAGTGAAACCAAAGAACCTTGAGAGGTTGAAAAGTTGAAAGAAAGAACACAACGGAGTTGAGCACAATTGAGAGCAACTGCGGTAGAAAATAGAAACAAGGAACACCATCTGAACCTTGGAGGTTGCAAAGCTATGAATGACGAGCACAATGGGCAAGAGGGAATTGAAACCACTCTGGTTGAACAAGATAAAAATGAATAAGAATGATATAATTTTGACAGCACTCCGACTATAAATGGAAGTAATTGAACATGAACTTGAGAAGAAGGGGTGATACTTGATGATGACATGACACAAAACCTCCGGAAAGAATTGAAAGAGTATTCAATGAAAAGAATTTAGAAGGATTGAATGGAGTTGTTGAGAAAATCAACCACGAAAGAATAAGCTTGTTGTGGACTTATGGATAACATCTCAGAAATTATGAGGTGATAAACAGCCGCAAATGGAAATGATTGAATAGCTAAGAAGAACGAAGAAATGCAAAACTCCACTTCAAAAGAAAATGAAGAATTAATTGCACTTCGAAAGGCAAAAAGGAAAGATACTTGAACTCCACCGACAAGAATCTTGATGAACACTTTGAGAATGGGTTAAATCTTTAGCGAACCACCATATAGAGCCTCCATGAAGAATTCTGGTAATAAAAGAATGATAGAAAGAAAGAGAAGTTGAAAGAACAAGGTGAGCCTTGTGATAATTTAGATGAAGCTTCGCGACGAGATAATTGAGAAAACTTGGAACTCCGGAAAAAGAAAAGGTGAAACACTAGAACCGAGAATTACTTCATCATGAACAATCTCCGGAAGAAAAGAATTGAATCACCTTGAGGAAATAAGAATAAGATTTATTGTGTGCTTATCCTTCATCAAATTTAATTGATGACAAGCAATGGATTTGGCATACTACTTATTCTTCTTGAAAATGATTGAGAAGTGACATATCGCAACTTGAGAAGGTCTTCATGAACCACCGGTAGGATTGGAAAAAAAAATGAAAGAATTAGAATGATAATCAAGGAAAAAGAATCTTGAATGAACCACCGTTAGAATTCGAAAATGAATGACGAAAGAGAATGAATCACCGGGAAGAATTAGAAGAACCAATAAGCTAGAGGGAATTTAGATGCACAAGAACGAAGAGATGACGAGCTGATCAAAGAATACTTGAACAAAGCACCGGGATAATTGTAAAATGGTAGCTAAAATGATGAGGGCAAAGAATTCTTCTAGAGCGATGGCCTCCGGTGAAATGAAAAAGAAATCAACTGTTGAAATACTCCGAATGGGTGAAAAGAATTCTCACAATCGAAAACAAATATGAGAGGATGGCAATAACGCTAGAACCATGAATCTTGAAGAGAATGGAACAAGATTTAAGAGAAACTCTTCTTCGGTCTTCAAAATCCGAGAATGACGAGGAGAAACACCACCATGAATTACTGAGATACTCTGGGAGAATGAAAAGCGAAGGGGGTTGAGCCAACAATGAAAATGATTTGAAATTGATCTTGGAAAAAAGGCATGTGACTGATGGGATCCATTCTTACGTCACGCTTGAAAAGAATTTGAGAATAACTCTGGGAGAATTAGAAGAGTCAGGTAAGATCCTGGGAAAAGACCTGTGGGTTAGGGCCCACTCAAAATAAAACACCGTTGGAAATGATTTTAAAGTGAGATTGCACCGGTTGAATAAAACGACTTGAATGAGATAATAATCTCCAAATATCCTGAACAGATTGAGAATGGAAACACAAGTCTTCCGAGATATCTTCAACACTCTGGAACAAATGAATAGCAAGAGGTGAGTGATTAAGAGATACACCGGCATGAGAAAGCATTAGACACGAGGAAAGGAATATGATCAACACTGAAAGCTTGAATTGGATCCACCGGAGAAGAATACGAGAATGAAGAATGATGAACTTGAAACTGTTGAGCATCTTCACGAGGGATCACCAGATCAAAACATTGATTGAAAAGAATGAAGAGACTTCATATGAATAAATGGATACTTGATTAAGAAATCTGGGTCCTTGAAGAAAAAGGGTGGGAGGGTGGGGAAAAACAAAGACAACTTGGGACAGATGAAATAAACACCGTTGAGAAAATTGATCTTGCAAATATTCAAATGATTGGATCCACTTGAAGAGAAACACACCGGTTGGAAAAGAATTAACATGACAACCTCGATGATCAAAAGGATTAGCACTCCCATAGCAATATGAGAACACCGCTTGAAAGGTATGGAATCAACATTTGACATTGAAGCAACTAGAATACCACAACTCAAAACAAAACAAAGGATTTGGCTTGCAGAATAAGCCGGAAACATACATATGATAGATCCCATATCGTATCATGTGTCTGTTGGAAAGATATTCTAGGAGCTACTTGAATTCCCACCTATAAAACTCCCGAAACATTCTGGTTATGCAATCTGGTGTTGGGGATACAGGGGAAGCAACATAACTCACCCAAACTAACAATACCTAAATCCAGCTGTATCCATCCGTCAACACATAACCAAGAAACCTTCGGAAATCGTGCACCTCAACCTTCAAAAAGCATCCGTTATACGAGTTATGGCAATACTCCCGAACTGCCCAGTACTGGGTGACGTCGAGGTTATCTCACCAACAACTGCATAAAAGAGATTTTTGATGTCGGCAAAACTCAGGTATTCCAGAACTACAATGATAAAATTGTGACGACAACACCTCAGAGCTCGACTCCCCGGGTCAAAGCCACAAAAATAGACAGGAGGCACCAAGAACAATGTTCTCGTCACAAAACCATCGAAATGATTCCAAGATACCCACGTGATCCTAAAAAAATTTAGTGAAATTTGAGGAGAGGAAAGACAAAACATCTACGTCAGGAGACCTCACCAGAGCGATGAAGGGGCTGAGGAGTAAAAAGAATCCTACTCTCCAATATATAATCCTAAGACTCAAAATAGTTTTCTTCTAGACTCAACAATGGCCAACAAACAAGGGGGCTCCTATGGTCGGTCGAGGCTCTGATACCAACTTGTCACGCCCAATATGCGACCCTATCCAAAAGGAACTCGATGGTCCCACCAAGGATAGACCCGCATATTGAGACGCTTTTGCAAGGTGGATATCATTACATCAACATTACATAATAGAAGGGGGTACATACATAAGGCATACAATGCCACATGAATACAACATCAACAATACATCAGAGCATCATCCAGCTACGGATGAAACACAAACAGAAACTCAAACGACATCCACCCTGCTAGCCCAGGCTGCCGACCTGGAACCTATCCCCTGATCGAAGGAGAAGCAGAAGCAGAACTCAACGCAAGCAAGCGGCGCTCTCGCGCCATGATCATCGCGTGAACCTGTACCTGCAACTGTTGTTGTAGTAATCTGTGAGCCACGAGGACTCAGCAATCCCATTACCATGGGTATCAAGACTAGCAAAGCTTAAAGGGAAAGGAAGGGGTAAAGTGGTGAGGCTGCAGCAGCGACTAAGCATATATGGTGGCTAACATACGCAAATAAGAGCGAGAAGAGAGCAAGCGGAACGGTCATCAACTAGTAATGATCAAGAAGTGATCCTGAACTCCTACTTACGTCAAACATAACCCAAAGACCGTGTTCACTTCCCGGACTCCGCCGAGAAGAGACCATCACGGCTACACACGCGGTTGATGCGTTTTAATTCGGATCAGGTGTCAAGTTATCTACAACCGGACATTAACAAATTCCCATCTGCCTATAACCACAGGCACGGCTTTCGAAAGATTATACCCTGCAGGGGTGTCCCAACTTAGCCCATGACAAGCTCTCGCGATCAACGAAGGAATAGACCTTCTCCCAGGAAGACCCGATCAGACTCGGAATCCCGGTTTACAAGACATTTCGACAATGGTAAAACAAGACCAGCAAAGCCTCCCGCTGTGCCGACAAATCCCGATAGGAGCTGCACATATCTCGTTCTCAGGGCACACCGGATTGTCCAGACTTCTGGTAGGCCAGCCCAGAGTTGCCCCTGGTGGCCACCGGCGGCCGACAGTTTGGACCAACACTCACAACGAGCACTGGCCCGGGGGGGATAAAATAACGATGACCCTCGAGAGCGCGACTCTCAAGGGAAAAAAGGCTAGGTGAGGCAAATGGTAAAACCAAGGTTGGGCCTTGCTGGAGGAGTTTTATTCAAAGCGAACTGTCAAGGGGGTCCCATAAATCACCCGACCGCGTAAGGAACGCAAAATCCGGGAACATAACACCGGTATGACGGAAACTAGGGCGGCAAGAGTGGAACAAAACACTAGGAAAAAGTCCAAGCCTTACACCCTTTACCAAGTATATAGATGCATTAATAATATAAGAGATATTGTGATATCCCAACCAAAAACCTGTTCACCATGGAGCAATCTTCAACTTCACCTGCAACTAGCAACGCTATAAGAGGGCTGAGCAAAGCAATAACATAGCCAAGCAATGGTTTGCATAGGTAAGGTGTCAAAGGTTAGAGGTTCATGGCAATAAGGGATGGCTCAATAAACAGATGATAGGTAGCGCAGCAAAGCGATAGAACGAAGCAACTAGCATAGCAATGATAGTAGTGAGATCGAGGGTAGCGGTCATCTTGCCTGAAATCCCGCAAGGAAGAAGAACGAGTACATGAAGAAGACGAACGGATGAAGCCGAACCAAGAGTAGACGAACGAATCCTCACGATCGCAACGAAACAGGAACTATCGAAAAGAAGCACACAACATAGTAAACACACCACACATGAACAAGACATGATGCACAACCACGCATGATGCATGACAAGGCTACATGAAGCTACTCATGGCAAGGGATGATGCAAACAAGAGCAACACACCAAGGCAAGTTTAAATGAGGCCGGGAACAACATATAACAATTCCGGTAAGTCCTCATATGCATATTTCGAAGTTGGTCCAGATCTGAATAAACATTATGTTCAAGTTGTTAAACAACAAGTTAAGATGCACAACGATGATCTACACGAGATTCTAGTCAAGTTACAAATAAAGTTCATTTAGTTCGGAGCTACGGCCTAGAAGTTATGAGCAACACAAGTTAAACATGGCATTGATGCAAAATGCATACAAACATCAAGCAAACACCTCAAAACATGGATGCAACATGATAATATGAAACTACATGCAATTCTAAGCAAGTTTCATATAGAGCACACTCAAAACGGAGCAACGGTTCAACACACACACATGAAACAAGTTTAAAGGACAAGCTGTCCAAAACAGCAACTAGGCATATTGCAAGCATCAAAACAATATGCTACAGCACCCAAACATAATAACAAAAGGCATGGACATGATGTACAGGTAAAGCATTACAAAACATGAACACTGAGCTATCTCTAGAAATCACTAGAACTTGCTCAAACACACATGGTAAGATTGCAAGTTTCAACAATTTCAGACTTTACAGAAAATAACAGCACGATGCAATGTTTAGAGCTATCAAACAACATGTTACAGGAACTTATCATGGCAAACAAAGGCATGGCATGAATCTACTAATTGAATAGATCAAAAGTCCCTTACTGACCATAAGCCAAAAAGGATCAGAAAATATAATGGCACCCACGTAAACATAGCAAGTTTTTAATACAGATTTCAGCAAACAAATCATGGCATTGGAATAAAAATGAAGGCACCTTCGCGAGCTCGATGCACTCACTACAGAGCTCCTCATGATAAACTAAGCATACATCCATCAAGAAGACATGACATAGAAGCTATACATGGCAAGAAACAACATCATCGCATATCCGGACCAACAACAACAACCCCGGCAAAATTGAATAACATGTAAACAATCTGCCAGGAAACAATTTGAAGCAAAAGTAGAGCACGAAAATGACATGCTAGACTACTCCATAATTGCAACCAGGACAATGGATGGATAGAGCATAACCAATTGTTCAAAACACCCGTACTGAAGTATCTCAAATTATGCATGGATCACTCTGTAACAACATGTTTACATGGCATCAAATTTACAGCAGAACAGGGACTAAAATCAGCATTAACACGAAGCCTAGTTTGCATGCTTGTGCTAGTCACCACATTGATCACAAAAATACATGGCAAGCACCCCTGTAAAGAAGACATATCCTAGTTCAAAACACATGTAGACATCAACCTCATAGCATGCACACATCAATCATGGCAAAAATGACAAAAGAGCTCGTTCTGATAACAGACAGCAGATAACAACATGAAGCACTCTTACAACGATGATTCGGGCATCTAGATTACCACAAATGAATATGATGCAATGGAATGAAATGATTTACTCTTCGAGACGAACAATTTGACATATTACACGTATGAAACGGAGCTACGGATGCAGTGTTACGGCAGGTCAAACATGGAATGATTTTTACTGAAATTAGGGACTTAGCAGAAATTACAGAAAAAAACGGGATGAGCGTTAGAAAACTATATCTCGCATGGGGCGGGGTTTAGATGGTGCTCACATTAGGCTTCGGCCCATGTCGCGGAGGGGATCGGGTCGGGTGAGGCCGGCGCTCTGGGTCGGGGCCCATGCGCGCGACGAGCGGAGGCGGCGGCCGATGGGATCGGGCTCCTCCCGATCCATCTGGAAGGCGGCGGCGGCAGCTTTGTACGGCTCCGGCGAGCCTAGGAGAGGCCGGGAACGAGGCGAGGGGCCGAGGAGGTCGGGGCGAGGCGGGGCGCGCGGGGGCGCGATGGCGGGCGCTCGGGACGGCGCGGCGCCAGCGGGGCGACGAGACGCCGGAGGCGGGCGGAGCAGGGCGGCGGCGCGAGGAGGCAGCGGGGGACCTCCGGTGACCGGCGCAGGGCGCGGCCGGGCGGCGCGGCCACCGGGCGGGAGGCGCGAGGGACGCCAGGCGGCGGCGCAGCGCCTGGTCGACGGCGGACGGCGATGGGCTGCGGCGGGACCTCCGGCGAGAGTCGCGGGCGACGGCGGTGCGACGCGCGCGGGCTTGTCCGGGCCCCGATGGGCTCGGGCGGGCCCCGATCTGGGCCGAGAGGGCCGGCGCGATGGGGGCGAAGGGCTGGCGGCGGAGTGGGTGAGGTGGCGAGACGCGGTTGGCTGAGGCGGCGGGGTTGACGACGTGGCGCGATCTGATTGGGCCGGGCGACGTGGAGGCTGGACGTGTCCGGCTGCGGGATGGACATGTCCGGCGGCGAGAGGTGGAAGAAGACTAGGGTTTGGACGAAAATTTTGGGGGAGGGGACTATTTTATAGGTAGAGGGAGCTAGGAGAGTCCAAATGAGGAGCGGTTTTCGCCCACACGATCGTGATCGAACGACCGAGAGCATGGAGGGGAGTTAGATGGGTTTTGGGCCACTTTGGAAGGGGTGTTGGGTTGCAAAGAGAGAGGGGCTTTATGGTTACCCGGTTAACCGTTGGAGTATCAAACGACCTCCAAATGGCACGAAACTTGACAGGCGATCTATCGGTGGTACACCAAGGCCACTTGGCAAGACTTGGGCCATTCCGAGAAAGTTTAATACCCGCACACAAAGAGAGAGAAGAGGGGGACGCCGGAGGGCATAGGAGTGCCGGATTGCAAAACGGACAACGGGGAAAAGGCTCGGATGCATTAGACGAACACGTATGCAAAATGAAATGCACATGATGACATGATAAAATGCAACACGCAAGCAAATGACATGGCAACGATGACGAATAACTGGCTGACACCTGGCGCATCGGATCCGGGGCGTTACACTGGCGGAGCAGTTCTGCCGGGGACACTTCCCTCCGGGAGGGGGAAATCATCACCAACGTCATCACCAACGATCCTATCATCGGGAGGGGGTCAATCTTCATCAACATCTTCACCAGCACCATCTCCTCTCAAACCCTAGTTCATCTCTTGTATCCAATCTTGTATCCAAAACCACAAATTGGTACCTGTGGGTTGCTAGTAGTGTTGATTACTCCTTGTAGTTGATACTTATTGGTTTACTTGGTGGAAGATTATATGTTCAGATCCTTAATGCATATTATTACACCTCTGATTATGAACATGATTATGCTTTGTGAGTAGTTACTTTAGTTCCTGAGGACATGGGTGAAGTCTTGCTATTAGTAGTCATGTGAATTTGGTATTCATTCGATGTTTCGATGAGATGTATGTTGTCTCTCCTCTAGTGGTGTTATGTGAACGTCGACTACATGACACTTCACCATTATTTGGGCCTAGAGGAAGGCATAGGGAAGTAATAAGTAGATGATGGGTTGCTAGAGTGACCGAAGCTTAAACCCTAGTTTATGAGTTGCTTCATTAGGGGTTGATATGGACCCATATGTTTAATGTTGTGGTTAGGTTTACCTTAATACTCCTTTTTGTAGTTGCGGATGCTTGCAATAGGGGTTAATCATAAGAGGGATGCTTGTCCAAGTTAGGGCAGTACCCAAGTGGCGGTCCACCCACATATCAAATTATCAAAGTACCGAACGTGAATCTTACGAACGTGATGAAACTAGCTTGACGATAATTCCCAATGTGTCCTCGGGAGCTCCTTCATTATTATTAGACTTTGTCCAGGCTTATACTTTGCTACATAAAGGATTGGGCCACCTTGCTGCACCATATTTACTTTATTTACTTTTGCTCATTACTATTTATCTTATCACAAAACTATCTATCACCTACTATTTCAGTGCTTGCAGAGAAAACCTTACTGAAACCCGCTTGTTATTTCCTTCTGCTCCTCGTTGGGTTCGACACTCTTACTTATTGAAATGACTACGATAGATCCCCTATACTTGTGGGTCATCAGGGCACCCAGAGGCCACAAGCCCCGGGGGTGCGCCCACCCCCTAGGGCATACCCTGCAGACTTGTGGGCCCCCTGGAGCTCCTCCGACCCTAATTCCAATGCTATATATTCACATCCATGGAGAAAAAAATCAAAGAGAAGGATTCATCGCGTTTTACAATACAGAGCCACCGCCACCTCCTGTTCTTCCTCGGGAGGGCTAATCTAGAGTCCATTCGGGACTCCGGAGAGGGGAATCTGTCGCCATCATCATCAACCTTCCTCCATCGCCAATTCCATGATGTTCACCGCCGGGAGTGAGTAATTCCTTCATAGGCTCACTGGTCGGTAATGGGTTGGATGAGATTTATCTTGTAATCGAGTTAGTTTTGTTAGGGTTTGCTCCCTAGTATCCACTATGTTCTGAGATTGATGTTGCTATGACTTTGCTATCCTTAATGCTTGTCACTAGGGCCCAAGTGCCATGAATTCAGATCTGAACCATTTATGTTTCCATGAATATATTTGTGTTCTTGATCTAATCTTGCAAGTTGTAGACACCTATTACGAGTTATGATCCACATACCCCAAGGTGACAATAATTAGGATTCTTTCCGATGATTACCGTAGTTTGAGGAGTTCATGTATTCACTAAGTGTTGATGCTTTGTTCCGGTTCTCTATTAAAAGGAGGCCTTAATATCCCTTAGTTTCCATTAGGACCCCGCTGCCACGGGAGGGTAGCACAAAAGATGTCATGCAGGTTCTTTTCCATAAGCACGTACAACTATATACGGAATACATGCCTACAATATATTGATTAATTGGAGCTAGTTCGGTGTCACCCTGTGTTATGACTGTTGCATGATGAATGCCATCCAACATAATTATCCATCACTGATCCCATGTCTACGAGCTTTTCACATATTGATCTTTGCTAAGTTACTTTGTCGTTGTTGCAGTTACAATCACTACAAAACTGCTACTGTTACTTTTGCCACCGTTACAGCTACTTCCATACTACTTTGCTAATAAAAACTTTGTTGCAGATATTAAGTCTTTCAGGTGTGGTTGAATTGACAACTCAGATGCTAATTCTTGAGAATATTCTTTGGCTCCCCTTATGTCAAATCAATAAATTTGTGTTGAATACTCTACCCTCAAAAACTGTTGCGATCCCCTATACTTGTGGGTTATCAAGACCTTTTTCTGGCACCGTTGTCGGGGAGCATAGCTCTATTCTCTAAGTCACGTGGGATTTATATTTGTTGATCACTATGAGGAATCTAAAAGATACTAGAACCAAGATTTTTCCCTCTACTACGAGGGGAGGTAAGGAACTGCCAACTAGCTCTGCACTTGATTCACCTTCTATATTGAGTAAGCTTGCGACACCTACGCCTGCTATTGATTCTGATATGTCACAAGTAATTGATGATGCTACTTCTGCTATGCATGATGCTTATGTTGATACTACTGCTTTGCATGATACTATGCCATTGGGTGAATTTCTTGATGAACAAATTGCTAGAGTTAATGCTGAAACTGGTGATATTTCTGAAACTGATGAAATCATTGAAACTAGACACTTTGAAACAACTATTAGACCTAGCTCTCCTAGATATGAATTGTCTGTTATGCCTGAGGTTTATGTTATGGATGGAGAAGTAGCTAGGGACTTTCTTGCTTGTAAGGATAGAGATGATCTTAAGAAACTATTATGCAAGCGGGAAGAAAAATCTTTGAATGCTAGAATGCAGTATGGTCCTAAGTTTGCTACTTCACCTATCTTTGTTACTGATAAGGATTATGAATTCTCTGTCGATGTTGAGTTAATTACTTTGGTTGAATCTAATCATTTCCATGGTTATGAATCTGAAACTGTTATGGCACATCTTACTAAACTAAATGATATAGCCACGCTATTTGCTCATGAGGAAAAAAATTCCCTATTACTATATTCCTAAGTTGTTTCCTTTCTCATTAAAGGGTGATGCTAAGATATGTTTTAATTCTCTTGCTCCTGGTTGTGTGTGTAGTCCCCAGGATATGATATATTACTTCTTTGAAAAATATTTTCCTACTCATAAGAAACAAGTTGCCTTACAGGAGATATTTAACTTTGTGCAAATTGAATAAGAGAGTCTCCCCACAAGCTTGGGGGAGGCTTCTGTAATTACTAAATGCTTTGCCTGATCAGCCTCTCAAGAAAAATGAAATACTTGATATCTTTTATAATGGACTAACTGATGCTTCTACGGACCACCTAGATAGTTGTGTTGGTTGTGTTTTCAGGGAACGAACTGTTGAACAAGATGAAGTACTATTGAATAATATACTAAGTAATGATAATGATTGGATTCTTCCAAAACCACCTCCTAAGCCAACTTTGAAGAAAAAAGGTATTCTATTTCTCAGTCCTGAAAATATGCAAGAGGCAAAGAAATCCATGAAAGAAAAATGTATTAAAGTTGAAGATGTTAAAAATTTACCGCCTATTGAGGAAATACATGGTCTTAATAACCCAACGCAGGTAGTAGAGGTAAATTTTTCTCTCTATAGGTTTGATGAAGGTGATATTCCTTATACTAAATCTGCTCGTCAATGCATCAATGAATTTAATAACTTTAATGTTAAACAAGAAAACTTCAATGCATATGTTAGTAGATAGTTGAAACGAAATGTTTATATGCTTGAACGCTTGAGTGATCATATGTGTAGAACTGTTAATGATCTCAAGATTATTAGCAAACATGCTTACATGGTTAAAACTCAAGTAGAACAAGTTCTCAATGCACAAAATGATTTTTTGAATAAGATGAACAATAAAACAAATAATCATGCTGTTAGAGTTATGACTAGAGGTGGTAAAATGACTCGGGAACCTTTGTATCTTGAGGGCCAACCTAAGACAGTTGAACAAGATTCTCAGAGAATTAATATTGATGCACCTAGTTCGTCTAAGAAAAAGAAAGATGATAGGACTTTGCATGCTTCTAGTGAACCTGTTGTACACACACCTGAGAATCCAAATGATATTTCTATTTCTGACGCTGAGACACAATTTGGTGATGAACATGAGCCTAGTGATAATGCTAATGATGATGTTCATGTTGATGCTCAACCTAGTAATGATAATGATGTGGAGATAGAACCTATTGTTGATCTTGATAACCCACAACCCAAGAATAAAAGGTATGATAAGAGAGACTTCATTGCCAGAAAACATGGTAAAGAAAGAGAACCATGGGTTCAAAAACCCATGCCCTTTCCTCCTAAACCATCCAAGAAAAAGGATGATGAGAATTTTGATCGCTTTGTTGAAATGCTTAGACCTGTCTTTTTGCGTATACGTTTGACTGATATTCTGAAAATGTCTTCTTATGCTAAGTATATGAAAGATATTGTTGCTAATAAAAGAAAAATACCGGAAGCTGAAATTTCCACCTTGCTTGCTAATTACACATTTAAAGGTGGAATACCAAAGAAACTAGGAGATCCAGGAATACCAACTATGACATGCTCCATTAAAAGAAACTATGTTAAAACTTCTTTATGTGATCTTGGAGCCGGTGTTAGTGTTATGCCTTTCTATTTGTATCGTAGACTTGATTTGAATAATTTTAGACCAACTGAAATCTCTCTACAATTGGCTAATAAATCAACTACTATACTCATCGGTATTTGTGAGGATGTGCCTGTTGTAGTTGCAAATGTTACTCTTTTAACAGATTTTGTTATTCTTGATATACCTGAGGACGACAGTATGTCAATTATCCTTGTTAGACCCTTTTTGAATACTGCAGAGGTTGTTATTGATTGAAACAAGGGCAATGTCACTTTTCTTGTTAATGGTAATGAGCATACGGTACACTTTCTGAAGAAACAACCTCAAGTGAATAGTATCAATTCTATTGGAAAAAAATTCAAAAATTACTATCGGAGGTTTTGAATTCCCTCTCCCTACTGTCACAAAGAAATATGATATTCTTATTGTTAGGGAAATGCAGATCCCCGTTGAGGTAACCTAGTGCTATATCAAGACTCTCCGGTTTCATGTCATTCGGAAGAAGTTTCTTAATAAGACAACCTTGTTAATGGATTCCTTTTGACGGGCATGAGATGGATGAATTTAGTAAACACAACTCTCTTTACCATCTTTTTACCTTCTGTTATTCAGAGTACATAAAGCAAATTTTCTGTTTTCTGAATTATCCATGCAATAGAAAAATGACCAGAAAATAAAAGTTCTCAAATTCCCTGAAAATTTACTATGTTTTTTCTAGAATATTTAAAAAAAATTGGCACTGAAAACACATCGGGGGGTGCACCAGTGGGCCACAAGCCCACAGGGCACACCCACCCCCTTGGCATGCCTACGGGGCTTGTGGGTCCCACGTGGGTCCCCCTCACTTATGCCAGCACCCATCCACATCGTCTTCCTCTAGGAAAAACCCCACCATTGCTCAAACCCGTGTTCTAGCTCATTTTGCTGCCATTTTTTATCTCCTTGCTCAAAGTTCCATCCGCAAAACTGTTTTAGGGGATTGTTCTTCAAGAAAAAGAAATGATGAAGAGGTGGTTAAGGGGCTCCTCAAGCCAGAATTCATATGAAAATGAGAATGAGGAGAAGAAGAAGCCTAAGTACAATCTTCCTCGCACCGCGGAGGTTTGGCCATTTGAATGGCCAAGTGATACATTCTTGAGGGCGTATGAAACTTATGATGATTTCTATTTCTTGACAGAGAATGTCGGCATCACTGACTTCCTCCACGATAAGTGTGACCAATACCTCCTACTCACTAACACCTTTGTGCAAAATTTTCACTTTCATTCTAGGAAGGATCCTCCTGTGGTAGAATTTCACTTATATGATGTGCCTAAGCGAATGTCACTTTATGATTTTTGCAATGTTTGAAGAATACCTTATGAGGGCAGCGTCAGTGAACCACTTTCTAGAGATGTGGAGGACTTCATTGTTGAAACTACTGTAGGGGAAGAGAGAGGGGTGTCGGAAGCGAGAGTGGCCAGTTCACATTTTTCCTGTTTTACGCTATTATTCATTATTTGCTGGGAGATGTTTGATTGGTTGTGGGGAGAGTGGAGACCTTAGTGCCCCTGACCTTGCTATTTTGCGACATGCTTTATATTCGGATAGAACTTTTAGTTTGGATGCTATTGTTGCTCGATGGTTGAACACGAACCATTTGAAGGGGGCTATCTTTGGAGGTATCTATGCCTCCGGCCTTGCTAAACATTTTGAAATACCCATTAGGCATGATGAGGAGGAACAGATACTACTACCTGTTAAGTATTTAAACTATTCTAGTATGGTAGCACATGATTTTATTAAGAAGGATAAGGACAAGAGGCTTCTCTACAACCTAGTACATAGTTAGGATACTTGTGAGACTATTGATCTGCCTGCTTCTTCTTTGTTTGATATTCATTCAGGCGGGTACACTATTATGCCCGGCGACATCAAATTTTAGGGTCTTTCACAACCCCCAGCACATGAGCCAGCACTAGTTCCTGATCCATATCAGGAGCCTGTTTTTCAATGGGAGCCACAGGAGCTCGCCAACTAGTGGAACCCTCAGGACCCTCTCAAGTATCGAGGAGAGGATTATTTCGAGCCATGGCCCTAGACCAACTTAGGCCAAAAGCCTAAGCTTGGGGGAGTACTCTTTCTCACCGACATTGCGTTCATGTTCACACATTCATTCCAGTTGTCGGTGTTCATACTTTTCCATTGTATTATCCATGTTAGTTTATTTTTCTTTCTTTCTTCTTATGTGTTTGAAAAACTTTGAGAAAATTCAAAAAAATGATTAGTTCTCGCTTCTTTTTAGTTTTTCTTTCTAGTTTTTTTATAGTTGTATTAAAAGAAAAACCCAAAAAGATTTCTCGTTCTTCTTTTGCTTGTTGGGAGTTTTCCCGTGCAAATAGTTTTTCTTGTTCTTGTTTTACTTTCTTCGGGAAAACAAAAACTCCCAAAATATTTCAGTGTGTTTCTTTGAAATTCTTTTCTTTTCTTTGGGTCGTAAGGAGAAGACCACGATGAAACTATTGAGTGGCTCCCATATGCATTATTCTTGATCTAACAAAGAGCTCATATTACCGTGTCTTCTCCTTTGAATAAATGTTTGCAGATTCCAGCTTAGTCCAATGCACGTGCACTCTTATTATTATTCACTTCGTTTGGTCATGCAAGTGAAAGGCAATAATGACGATATTTGATCAAATGATTGAGATGAAGAAAAGCTGGTATGAACTCGACCTATTTTGTTTTTGTAAATATGATTAGCTCATCGTTCCTGATTCAACTTATTGTGAATGAAACATGTTTGCAATGACAATTAGAGATTATAGTTACTAATGTCATGCTTAATTAGCTAGGAGTGTATAATGGTTTGTCTTGAGTGCAAACATGCATTTTAAAATGGTTATGATGTGGTATGATAAGATGATATCCTCCTTTGAATGATTCAAGTGGCTTGACTTGGCACATGTTCACACATGTAGTTGAAATAAAATAAACATAGCTTCCACGATATTTATGTTCATGGTGATTTATATCCTACTCATACTTGCATTCAATGTTGATTAATCTCAATGCTTGTTTATGACCGTTGTCACTCTCTAGTTGGTCGCTCCTCAATATTTTGCTAGCCTTCACTCGTACGAAGAGGGAATACTGCTTGTGCATCCACTTCCTTAAACCCAAAGTTGTTCCATATGAGTCCACCATACCTACCTATATGTGGTATTTACCTGCTGTTCCAAGTAAATTTGCATGTGCCAAACTCTAAACCTTCAAATGATAATATGTTTTGTATGCCTGAATCGCTCATGTAGTGACTAGGGGCTGTCAGTATCATCCATGCTAGGTGGGTTATTCGCACAATGAGTGTTTATTCACTTGCCATTCATGAGAACGTGGCTGGTATTTGGGATGCCTAGTTCCATGCTCGAAATCAAATCAAAATATAATCATAAAACAAAACTCCCACGGGACTGTTGTTGGTATGGATGGTACCCAAGGATTCGGCTAGCCATGGAGTGTGATTGTTGGTGGAGGGGGAGTAAAAACTTTACCATTCTGTTTGGGAACCACCTATAATGTATCTAGCATGGAAGATAGTGAGATCTCTTGGTTGTTATGTTGACAATGAAAGCATACCGCTCAAAATTATATTCATCTCTGTTTTAAAAGCTTCAACCTCTGGCACCTTTGAAATCCATGCTTCCCTCTACGAAGGGCATGTCTATTTATTTTTATTTGTTGAGTCGTCGTCCTCTTATAAAAAGCACCGGCTAGAGAGCACCACTGTCATTTGTATGCTTTGCTGTTAATTGATGTTGAGTATGAGTGTGACTGGATCTCTTTTGCCATGAATTATAATGTCTAGTCAGTCCTTGGTCTTTAGAGGTGCTCTGCATTTATGTTTTGTGGTCTCAGAAAGGGCTAGCGAGATATCATTTATCATATTATATCATGATTGCTTTGAAAAAGTGTTATCATCCAAGACTTATTATTATTGCTCGCTAGTCGATTATGCCATTGATATGAGTAAATGTGAGACCGAAATGTTATTGTGAATATGGTTAGTTCATAATCTTTGTTGAAAACCTGAACATCAGTTAAACATATTTACAACAACAAGATCAAATAGAGTTTGTAAAAGTTTTTCTTTGTCACTTTTAGTTTGTCAACTAAATTGCTTGAGGACAAGCAACGGCTTAAGCTTGGGGGAGTTGATACGTCTCTGTCGTATCTACTTTTCCAAACTCTTTTGCCCTAGTTTTGGAGTCTAATTTGCATGATTTGAATGGAACTAACCCGGACTGGCGCTGGTTTCAGCAGAATTGCCATGGTGTTATTTTTGTGCAGAAACAAAAGTTATCGGATTGGCTACTGAGAATATTTTTGGAATTAATAAAAATACTGGCACAAGAATTAACTAGAGGGGGCCACCCAGAGGTCACAAGCCCTGGGGACGCCCACCCCCCTGGGGCACACCCTGCAGGCTTATGGGCCCCTTAGAGCTCCTCCGTCCCTAATTCCAACACTATATACTCACATCCATGGAGATAAAAATTAGAGAGAAGGATTTATCACGTTTTATGAACGGAGCCGCCGCCGCCTCTTGTTCTTCCTCCGGGAGGGCTGGTCTAGAGTCTGCTCGAGGCTCCGGAGAGGGGAATCCGTTGCCATCACCATCATCAACCTTCCTCTATTGCCAATTCCATGAGGCTCAGCGCCGGGAGTGAGTAATTGCTTCATAGGCTTGTTGGTCGGTGATGGGTTGGATGAGATTTATCATGTAATCAAATTAGTTTTGTTAGGGTTCGATCCCTAGTATCCACTATGTTCTGAGATTGATGTTGATATGACTTTGCTATGCATAATGCTTGTCACTAGGGCCCGAGTGCCATGAATTCAGATTTGAACCCTTTATGTTTCCATGAATATATTTGTGTTCTTGATTCGATCTGCCAAGTTGTAGACACCTATTACGAGTTATGATCTGCATACCCCAAGGTGACAATGATTGAGATTCTTTCCGGTGATTCCTGTAGTTTGAGGAGTTCATGTATTCACTGAGTGCTAATGCTTTGTTCTGGTTTTCTATTAAAAGGAGGCCTTAATATCCCTGAGTTTCCATTAGAACCCCGCTACCACGAGAGGGTAGGACAAAACATGTCATGCAAGTTCTTTTCCATAAGCACGTATGACTATATACGGAATACATGCCTACATTATATTGATGAATTGGAGCTAGTTCTATGTCACTCTATGCTATGACTATTGCATGATAAATGCCATCCAACATAATTATCCATCACTGATCTAATGCCTACGAGCTTTTCATATATTGATCTTTGCTAAGTTACTTTGTCGTTGTTGTAGTTACAATCACTACAAAACTGCTACTGTTACTTTTGTCGCTGTTACCGCTACTTCCATACTACTTTGCTACTAAAAACTTTGCTGCGGATATTAAGTCTTTCAGGTGTGGTTGAATTGACAACTCAGCTGCTAATACTGGAGAATATTCTTTGGCTCCCCTTGTGTCGAATCAATAAATTTGGGTTGAATACTCTACCCTTGAAAACTGTTGCGATCGACTATACTTGTGGGTTATCAATGTGTTTCATGATGTTGGTCTTGGTAAAACGATGCACAAATGGCCTCCCCAAGTAGTGCACACTTGATGGTAGGATTGCGATGAGTTTGGCCTTCTCATCCTCATTAAGCTCTTTCATTATTTGAGAGAAAATTGCATGATTGAATGGATCATCATCGTCATCATCTCCGCTACCCTCATCATCATCATCATCCTCATCCTCATGCTCGTGGATGCTATTGTCATCCTCGCTAGCATCATCATCATCTTGGCTCTCATGATCATCATCATCATCATCCTAGGAATCCTCAACATCATCCTCATCGAGCTCATCATCTTAGTCGGAGAAATACTTAATTCTTAACTTGTTGACCGCTTTGTTTAAGTAAAAGCCTATGTACTCTCCCCCTGTGAGATTATTATTTGAAATGTACTTGTTCCATCTATCGCCTCCTATGATGGTTTTGTCCTTTTGTTTCCAAATGTCAATTTTGTACGATTGCCCTTGACCATCCGAAAAGTTGAAACTATCACCAATTAAATTATTGAATTGGACCCTTATGTTGCATGGGATACACTATGTAACAATTAGGAATAATACAGTTAATAATTAATGGTATGCACAGTACAACAAGCGGTTAGAACATTGTTACCACCGATTTTTTGAATCCATCCCTCAAGAAGAGCATGAAATCTACCGCATGGGATAATCTATCCCTACAGGGATTTTTGAAGACATTGAAGACCTTAAGCACCATGACCTCCTTCAAAAAGTTAAACAATGTTATCATTGCTACTATGACATGAAAGTTATATATATATGTACATATATATATACATATATATATATAGGACAACACTATTCTAATCCCGGGATCAGAATAGTTATTTGGATCACAGCAGCCCATATAAGGGCCCTGAAGGGCCCTCCGAACTTCCCTGAACTGCCCGGCCCGACCCGTGACGCCCCAAAAGAATCCCACCCAATCCCGAGAAACCTCGACAGGATCCACCTGATCCCCTCGATCCCGAGCCGCCCCAGCCCCCCTCGTCACCGCTCCTCCCCTCGATCCGCCGCCTTCCCCCCAACTCTAGCTCCTGGCTGGACGGATCCGCCGTCTCCCCTCCGTCTCCATAGCCTGGTCGACCGGATCCGCCGCCACCCCTCCGTCCCACCTCCTGGCCGACCACCGGCGCGAGCGAGTGAGTGACGGAGGAGGCCGGCGTGAGGGAGCCCGCGTCGCCTGGACGCGGCGAAGCCGCCATGGACTTCCGCAAGCCGCATCCTCCTTCCATCCTCACAGCCCGGCGCC
Organism: Triticum aestivum; assembly: GCF_018294505.1. Lineage (NCBI taxonomy): Eukaryota > Viridiplantae > Streptophyta > Magnoliopsida > Poales > Poaceae > Triticum > Triticum aestivum. The sequence goes on along the minus strand of NC_057813.1, from coordinate 186,228,292 downwards.
TTGGCAAAGTAGATGACAGCCCCGACGAGAGCTATGGTGAATGGCGCGGCCAACAGGGCAACTCTACGGCGGAGGCGGCATCGGCGGCGCCTTGAAATCCAGCAACGGTACATGAACTTCCTCCCACTTGTTGCCTTCTTCTTCAATCTTCCTTTGCCTGACCTTCTTGCTTCGTGTAGATGAACTTCACGCCCTATGCAAGACATGGATTGCCATGCGGTTCCTCTCCTAGCTCTCCGACAAATTGCTCACAAGGTGGCCTATCATCTGCTAGAAAAAGGTTGGCCGAACTTCTAGCGAGGGTATGGTTGAATTTCTTCCCTCTGCTTGTTATTTTCTTACTGCCATGTGAAGTTCAGGTGGTGTGTAGCATCAGTCTAGGCTACAAAAGCTTTTTTTAAATCTGCCTACTTACATCCATGTGAAGTTCAGGTAGTCTGTGAGCATCAGTCCAGGCTACAAAAAAAGTAGTAAATCTGCCTGCTTACATCCATGTGAAGTTCAGGTAGTCTGTGAGCATCAGTCTAGGCTGCAAATAGTAGTAAATCTACCTGCTTACATCCATGTGAAGTTCAGGTAGTCTGTGAGCATCAGTCCAGGCTACAAATGGCTTTTTTTAAATCCGCCTGCTTACATCCATGTGAAGTTCAAGTAGTTTGTGAGCATCAGTCCAGGCTGCAAATAGTAGTAAATCTACCTTCTTACATCCATGTGAAGTTCAGGTAGTCTGTGAGCATCAATCCAGGCTACAAATGGCTTTTTTAAAATTTGCTTGCTTACATCCATGTGAAGTTCAGGTAGTCTGTGAGCATCAGTCCAGGCTACAAAAAAAGTAGAAAATCTGCCTGCTTACAGCCATGTGAAGTTCAGGTAGTTTATGAGCATCAGTCCAGGCTAAAAATAGCTTTATATATGAGAAGTTCAGGCTGTGAATAATGCTAAGTTCAGTTAGAAAGGTATAGGCAGTGTAACTTGTGTGCTAATAAACATTTTTTTATTTTATGACAGGAAGACAAGAGACGCATGAAGAAGCTTAGAAGTTCCCAGCAGCAAGTGCTCAATCCCAAGCCCGTACGCGTTGCACCACCCCCTCAATGGGTCACCCCTCAAACGCACCAACAGCATTGCCAACCTGCTCCAGACCAAAAATGGATGACACCCGAAGCACATGGAGACTTCCAAGATGCTGGGTCACAGCCCTATCTGCACAACTTTGCGGCTCCACCTAATTGGGTGACGCCGGAAACCCGCCGCGGATTCTTTGTATCCACGAGCAGACTCCCAAGCACGCCGATGGAGGAGGGGGTTAGCTCAAGTCCTGCGTGTAACTCTGGAGGTTATCATGGTGTGCCTCGTCAACGCCAAGCGAAAGCAACTAAACAAGATCCCAGGACAAATCAAACAGGAACACACACACGGAGGAGAGTGCTCTGCACACTACCATCGTTGGATCCTGCTGCTGCTACAAGTCAGAATTGTACGGGACATAAGGTAGATGGATTGCTTCACGAAACAAAAGTGCAAACCAATACCAGGATCGCAAAACCTCCACAACCACCTCAAGCAAAAAGGACGCAAACAAGAGAGAGGCCATCTTCAGCCCTCCTTCCTCCTCGTGATCCACTCCTGCATCCTGCTATGATAACTCCACCGTGCCCCATCCCAGAGGGCCAGCAGCAGACTCCAGTGGAGTTGCGATCATACACGCACGTAAGTGAAACAAAAAATATTTATATACGCATCTTGTATTATCTGCAAATTTTCTGCTCCCTCTAGGATAACAAGTTCATAAACTGCATTTTAACGTGCCGTTTGGATTATTTTTTCTTTTTCTGCAGATGCGGATCTCCCGGATTATCTAATACCAAGACTAAAGATGCGATTCAAAGATGTAGAGAAAGCAAGGGAATTTTATAACAGATACGCCAGACACGCTGGTTTTGGAATCAGGAAGACGGGAGGGAATGACAATCACAAGTATTTTGTTTGCGCGTTCCAAGGGAAACACACCACTTCTGTTTCAGAGGCTGACAGGCAGCGAAACAAAACATCGCAGAGGACAGGCTGCAATGCAAGAATGAGGGTGAAGGTGCAGGAGGATAACACATGCGTGGCAGTGGACATTGAGTACAATCATAATCACCCACTCATGCAAACTGATGACATGCTGGTATTCTTGCACTCACACAAGAATTATGACCCCACTATTTTGGAGTATGTAAATCTCCTGCAGTACCATGATGTCAAGCACACAACAAGTCCATGCTATCTGAAAATGAAGATGGAAGCTACTTCCTAAGCATGACCGGACGAGACTTACTAAACCAGTGAGTATTCAAACATCCACATACTGCAATGCACATAGCATCCTAAGTCACAACCCTTTGCTAGCAAAAATAACAAAATGAATGTTTGCATCTAATTTGCAGGAAAGCCATGAATGTAAGGAAAGATGATTTGGATGATGTGTTGAAACTTGTTTCATTCTTCAAGGACATGAAGGCAATCAATGATGAGTTTTTCTATGACATACAAGTAGACAGGGACAAGTCAATCAAAAACATTTTCTGGTCCAATGCAAGCTGTCGAGGAGCGTATCAAGACTTTGGCGATTGCGTAACCTTTGACACAACTTATAAACCAACAGATTTCATATGCCTCTGGGAGTGTTTGTTGGAACAAACCATCACTTGCAGTCAACAATATTTATTGTTACCCTTATCAGAGATGAAGATGCAAAGTCATTCAAGTGGTTGTTTGATACATTTGTACGGTGCATGAACAACAAGCACCCAACTTGCATCCTAACAGGTGAGTTCAAATAAAAAACTATAGAAGTTTCATCATCTTTTCAGTCTATGGGTCTGTATTGGGTATATTTGGTTTTATCTGAAAATAATATACAGCAAGCAGTTCAACCACTATTAGCACAGAAGTCCAACTAACAGTGCAAGAAAGCAAAATTATCTATTACATGTTTTAGAAAAAAACTAGTCATGAATGTGAAGTTCAAGTAAAGGAATCATAGAAGTTCATGGACAAAAAGCTGTAAAGAAAAAATATGTAACATGTTCAGAAAAATATAGTTATTTATGTGAAGTTCAAGCACTGGTATCACAGAAGTTCAAGAACACTACTGTAAGAAAATTTTGAGTGTGACACTACTAGGTAGTCCTACTGCTACCTGTTAAGTTCAAGCACTGGTACCACAGAAGTTCAAGAACACTATTGTAAGAAAAAATACATGTGCCATTTTCAGATAGTCATATTGCTGCATGTGAAGTTCAAGTACTTGTAAAACATAAGTTCACCATCACTGCAAAAAAGAAGCAAGTTTCATTTTTTTTAATTCATTGCATACCAGTGCCCGTCGATGGCGAAAGCTATACCACAATCATTCCCAAACATCGTTCACAACCTATGTCGTTGGCACATCCTGAATAAGTACAAGGAATACCTCGCATTGCTGTGCAAAAAGTATAAAACATTCAAAGAGGAGTTCACAGCTATATTAAACTGGCCGCTGATGCCAACGGAGTTTGAAACTGCTTGGGCTGAACTCATGCACAAGTACAACCTGGAGAACGACCAAATGATGATGCAGCTCTGGAATGATAGGAAAATGTGGATTTCAGCATATTACAACAACATTTTCTTTGCCAGAATGACTTCCACACAACAAAGCGAGAGCATGAACCACGTGCTCAAGAGAGGGTTTGTCAAGGGGACCCAGAACCTACACAAGTTTGCTAGGCGGGTAAATGCTTGCATACAAACTCGGATACAAAAGGAGAACGAGCAAACAATGACCAGCATGGTATGAACACACACAAAAAAAAGAACCCCATCATATTGTGTTTTCCTTCAAACATGTGCACTTTGAATTTAAAAAAATGAAACCCATGACTCTGCTTCTACTAATATCTTATTTTTTGACATGTGCAGACCAATCCTATGACAAAAACAACATACGGCTACGAGGAAGACATGTCTATCAAGTACATGAGAGCCGTGTACACCGAGATGAGGACTAGGATGAGAAAAGCCACGCTATTTCGCGCAAAGCCTACAGCAGAGCCCACTAAGTACCTTGTGTACTACCACAACAAGGCTGGCCATGATGATGAAGAAAGATTTTCCTGGTCAAAGCATGAATTCCAGGTTGTAGCTGACCCTGATAATGAAATATACGAGTGTGAATGCAAGCTATGGACACACACAGGTGAGCGGAAAAACAAACTCACTAAATAGCTAAACTAGTAGTATCATATCAAAATATGTGAAACTCATTGCTGGCTCACAAACTATGTATTCTGCATTCATCACAAAAATGCAGGCCTCTTCTGCCTTCACATCATGAACATACTAGACTACCTGAAGCCTGACAAATTTCCAAACAAGTATATCCTCACACGGTACACAAAGACTGCAAAATCACAGCCAACCTTTGACACAAGGGACTACAACACAACCGCATCGGATGGCAGCTCAAGACTATCAAAGCAAGACATCTTGCTACAACTAAATTTGATGGTTAACAAGAAAGCGATGAGATGTGACCAGCAATATGACAGAGCCTACAATGTTCTCAAGAGGCTCGTGGAAGAGCTTGATGCAATACATTCAGCAAATCAAGCGGATGCTGACGAAAGGATGGCTCAAGAGGATGCTGAAATTGAAGATGACCTTCATTATTATGCAGCTAAAATGCTAGACGCCGCTGCTCATGCCAACCAATGGAAGCAGGCTGTTGACCAATCAATGGAGCAGCACCAATAAGAGATGATGAAACTGCCGCTGTACTCTGAAACAAAGGGTAGGAAGAAAATTTCTGCAGCAAAGAAAAGTGGCAAGGAGCTCAAATAAAGGCACCACCTGCAGGAAGAGTCGTCGTGCTCGATCAGAACGGAGTGCCACTTGGACACAGGAAATCTAGTGTGTGCAACCAGGTTGCGGGACACAACAAGCTCAATCGTACAACACTCTTGGAAAGAAACGATGCTGAGGAGGTTAAGCAACCCAAAGTTCAAAAAAAGCAGCCCAAAGTTATAGAACAAAAGAAGGGACCACACCCACAAAAAGCAAGCAGCAAGCTTTGTAGCATATGCAAGCAGTATGAACCACATAATGCAAGAACATGCCCGAAGCGTGCAGATGCTGAAAAGACAAGCAAAAAGCCACAAAAGAAACAGAAAGCAAAACCTAGAGCCAGCAACAAGAAAGTGGTGGAAGATGAAGAGGAAGAAGAAGATGAAGACACAATCGAAGAAGAGGAAGACGAAGGGGAAGAGGAAGAGGACGATGAAGAGGAAGAGGAAGAGGACGATGAATAGGAAGATAGAGAAGAAGATGAAGAGGAAGAGGTACATGTCAAGCAAAAACCACCACAACCAAAGCCTAGGAGGAGCGCAAGGCTGATGAACAGTTAGACTAGGTCAATTAAACGAAGCGAACTTATGTCATGTCAATGTGCAGAATATTATTCCACTTTTGAAACAGTAGTTTAGGAGAAAGCTTACTTGAACTTTCATTGTTGAAGTTTCAAAGAAATTATACAGTAGAAGTTCAAGTAAGCTTACTGTAGAAGTACTAGTATAGTATAAGAGGAGGTGCTGGTGATGTATTGCATGAGAGCAAGCAGTAATAAAATGAAAAAATATACACTGTGAAGTTCAAGTAATATTACAGCAAAAGTCCTGATATATTATGGCACGAAGTGCTGTGCTGGTGATCTATTACATGCAGAGTGCAAGCAAGAATAAAAATGAAAAATATAAACTATGAAGTTCAAGCAGCATTACCGTGGAAGTTCTGGTATACTATGGCAGGAGGTGCTGGTTTTGTATTCCATAAAAGAGCAACCAGCAAATAACTATACAGTCTGAAATTCAGGTCAGCTTACAGAAGAAGTTTTGGTATATAAAATCATATAAAATCGATGTAGTGAAAAAATATACTTAAAAAATTAAAGTTTTGCCATATGAACTAAGGTTAGCAAGCCTAAAACAACGCGCTCAGATATGAAGTTCTGTTTGGATACATGCAGAAGTTCATGTACAATGCCAACAAAAGACATAAAGAAAATTTAAGGAGTGTATGAGAATATTTTTACACAAAGTTATAGTTGAAATCCGTTCGCAGTTGAAAAATCACAAAAAAACAAATATAGATTCTATGCAAAAGGCTACGTATTGGTTGGGTTGAAAAATAACAATACATTACGCAACACAGAAAATCCTATCCATCTGAAACCAGCAGCCCAGCCAGATCTCAAACAGAAGTTCAAATCAAAGATCATATGTTGGGGCCCAAAACTAAACAACACAAAAAAACGAGCAGTGTAACCATAGTCGAGGGAGAAGTTCAGGTACATTTGTTGGTGAAAAACATACTACACATGGATACTGAAAATGATGCATTATATTGAAATTACAAGCCAAATCATTCTTCACACAAAATACATTTGTCCTCAAATATCATAAGTAATAGTGCTGCAGCTATAGATACACAAATCACTAAATAATTCTTACAACCAAATCTTTACAGAATCGTTCCAATTACTATCAAACATAAATCTTTACGAGATCAAATCTGCACAAAAACTAATGCTTCGACTTCACGGGCCAAAGGACTGGATCTCTTTAGGAAGCTCTGCACGCACGACTTCATTCTTCTCGCTAAAGATTAGAGTGTGCATGAACTCGGCCTTCCAGTCATTTGCAGCAGCCTACCAATAGGAAATGAAACGATAGTTTAGTAAATGATAACTAAGACCACAGCAGGAGCGTCTCAGCAAAAACAAACAACAAAAATGAAATGATGCTCAGACAAGAACAAGGACAAAACATACCTCCACATCACCAATATCATCAACAAGCTCATCGCCATCATATATAGAGCAGAACTTCATGGCAAAGAAACCACAATCATTACTCACTTGCTTTGGAACATCGATAAAAGTCGGCCTCTTTGCAATAGTCACCCAGTTAGGCTGCTTGCTCGCTTTGTACGCAGCCTTGCCTTACACCTCCTCGAGTAACCCAACAAATCTCTTGATCTACAGGAAACGCCAAAATAAGATGAAGTCAAAAACATGTTCACCAAAATAGTTAGGTACAGGTACATAAAATGGACACTTGCATACGTTCCAGCTAAACACATACGAGAAGTTCAACTATAAAATGATAGTCAGCTCAAGCAGTATTATCAAAATAGAGACAGAAAACATATTTTGTCAACACAAGCCATAGTAAACTTTGTGTCAAATAAGCAGATCTGAAAAGGAGGTTCGGGCAAAGAAACACTCACGATATTATGATAGTCTCCATGGAAACTTGTTCGCGACGTTCCCTTATTGTTGTAAGGTAGTGAATCAAGGATTTCAATGCTCCCATGATAACTATTCAGCACATACACACTATAGTGCGCCATTGTGCCAATTGGCTTGAATAGTATCAAAAAACCTGCGAAGAATGAAAAAAATGGTGAACACAAACTATAAAGCAGAGGTATTGAACAACCGGAATGAACACAAACTTTTTTGCAAACTCAGCAAAAGGATGTACATAAAATTTTAAAAAGCAAGACTTATGAAAACCTAACCAGCTTTGCATTAAGAAGGTCTTCTCCCTTGCGAACAAACATTGGGACGAGTTTAGCCGAATTTTTTGCATCGAACTTTGGAACTGTTGCAGCGAAGAAATCATACTCCAGGCAGTACTATGCATTCACAAAAATAGAATTAAAACAACCTCCCAAATGCCACTACACCAAAACTATAGCAAAAAGGGAGACAGGGGTGCAAAGAACTGAAACCTGTATGAAGTAGGGACTAAGTACAACCCTGTCAGCACTAGTGAATATCTCAGAGGTCTCCGGCTTATCCTTCCACAAATTTATGAGATAATCCATTATGTCTCCTTCCATCTGTTGCCCTTCACTGAAAAGGTTATAAAGGACACGTCCCGTGAGGTCAATCACATTCCCAGGGATGGTACACATGTAGTAGCTTGTCCTGTAGATTTGAAAGGATGGGAAAAAATATTAGAAGTTCAGACACAATAGCAAACAGAAGTTCAGATACTATAACTCAAAAGGCAAGGGGAGATAAACAGAAGTTCAGATACTACAACAACAGAAGTGCGGACACTATAACTCCAAGGCTAGGGAGAAATGAACAAAAGTCCACGTACTACAACAACAGAAGTTCAGACACAAAGTAGCATCTCTGGCAGCAACAAAGTTAAGAAGAAGAAAACTCACTCAGAATACTTCTCCAGAGCCTCTTCACTAAGCACATACTGTCTCAACTTCCGGGCCTCGGATAGATGAGGGTAACTGTATTTTTTTAGGGGAGCGACAGCACAACGCCACTTCAAAGGCAATCTTGATGCTCGCTTGGAGGTAGTTATGTTTCCAGACTCAACTGCCGGTTTCCTCCTGGTGATGACAACATTCTTCCCACCTCTCCCAGCAACAGTACCAACAGCAGATTTACCATTCTTCGGGTAAGCAACCTTTTCAAAATCATCATCGGACGAAATCACTTCTGCTTCGGCTGCTTCGACTGCACCAACCTTCCTGGAGCAAGGGGTTCTTGGAGTACCACAAATACCACCAGCCTGCTTCACCAACTTGGAAGGAATAAGGGTTCGAGGTCTATCATCTTCTATCAGAGTTGTGCTCATCGATTCCTCCCTAGGCAGGTATTCCTGTGACCCGAGGAATGAGTAGTGGTAATCGGTCAAGTCCAATGGTTCCACTGTCAAAGAAAAGGAGGACAAAAAACACCATTAAATAATACTGAAGTTCAGGCACAGCACAAATGTGCAGTCCAACTAAAATATAGATGACATGCTTACTACTAAAGCTGATCTAAAAAAATTAGTTGCATTTAAAAACTAAAAGAAGTTTAGGCACAACCAAAGGCACAGTTCAAGATAAACTGATGAACTGGAAAACATTCAACTACAGCTAACAAAAGCATAGAAAGGCATCATATCCGAAGTTCAAGTAGAAGAAATGCTCGTGTCCAAGTAAGCAATGGAAGGGAAAAAATACTGAAATAAAACACACAAGCAAAATAAAAAAGATAAAAAATGAAGTTCATGTACAAGGAATGCTCCTCTCCATCTGAAACCAGTAGCCAGCAAGATCTCAAGAAGAAGTTCAAGTTCAAGAAATAATGAAGTTCGTGTAGAATAAAAATGCAGTATAGGTAAGCAGTCCAAGTTACAAGACTTACATGTGTAGTAGCCAAACAGAGGTTGGAAGTCTGTCTCAAACAGGTTGGAAGAAGCGATTGAGTACAACCACGTCTTCCTGATATCCGAGATATTTTCATGCGAGTAGTTTGCAAGAACCCCATCATGAAACGAATTAACATTCGTAAGCATGAAGAATCCACAGTCGATATTGCCATAAAACACAAAAAAGAACAGTGTTAGAACAAAAAAAAGGCAACAAATAAAACAAGTCACACCTTACGTACAACTACAACTAAACAGAAGCGATAGAGACAAAAGTGAAACTCATACTTGTTATTCTGCTGGGGGACATCAATCCAATCCAATTGGAAATGCTCAATAGTAACTGGGTTGAAGGGTGTCTCCCTGTCGTTGTTGGCATCGTTCCAAAGCTTCTTGATGTTATCGGTCATCCGCCAAAACAGGCGTACCGCACAATCAACTTCTGGTCCATAGTGGGAGTCGAGAAGCTGGAACCTTGAATTCTTCAGGTAAAGGAATATCGACACCCAATGACCGACACCACCCATGGAAGCAGGAACCTCAGGCGGGTCAAAAGTGGGGAAAACAACCTGGAGCAACATAAACACATGTATCATTGAGAACTGAAAATTAATATCAAACGGTACAAAAAAAATAAAACAATACAAACACAGTGGATCGCAATGCAAAACTAATAGAGAGGCAAAGAACAAGATCTTGCATACCGAATCATGTGCATCCATGCTATTTAGACCAGTCGCCAAGAAGTACTTCCTCACACGGGAATCAAATTGACCTCTGAAAATCTTGTCCTAAAATAATGCAGACAATACCAACATATGAAAAATACAAAAATGAGACAAACAAGTTTTAACTAACAAATGGTAAGGAACAAAACGGAAAATAAATCACTATATGGTTGACTTACACAAACCCAATACGGAAGGATGAGTTTGTCTGATCCCTGGTACTTCGCACGTACACAGTAGAGTGCAACCTTAGCCACATTAGATCGAAGCATTCCGTGAGGAGCAAAAGATATTGCGACATCTTCAACAGAAGCTTCACACTCATTGTTTTGGAACATAATCATTGATCTAAAACAAGCAAACAGAAAGTAAAAGAAGTTCAGCATTAGGAACTCAGGAAGTTCATAACACATGTAAGCCCAGAAGTTCAGCTAAATCACAACAGGCAGTACAAAAAGGCCAGAAGTTCAGCACCAAAGAGGTAAAAAATAGAAGTTCAGCAACATAGAGTAAAGAAGTTCACGTATGAAACCACAGGCAGTTCACAGGGGGTATATGGATGTAAAAATTGAACAGCTGCACTCACCTCTTGGAACGAACATTCTTAAGCCTAGTTACACTGAAATAAAAGTCATCAACCTTCTTTCGGACGACAGCAAGGTCACTATCTGCTCAGCAAAAACAAAATAGCAATTAAGAAGAACATCTCAAGCACATAGGTTCACAACAGCTTAATTAATAGCAACATTCAAGCACAACATTCAAACACAGACACATCTCAGCATTACAAACCCCCCCCCCCAATACAAAATAGGTTCACTAAACTTTATTTTACAACCCACACGACAAAGCACTAAACCAGAAGTTCAACTTGCACCACACAGGCAGTTCACAGGGATATCATGGACAAAAATAAACAACAAAAGGGACGGGGATGGGGAAAGAAGAGAGGAGCATGCTCCTCTCTTTATAGATTCTTGCCTAGACCAGTGGCAGCACTAGAATGATCAACCTCCTCTTCATAGCTATCGCTTTCAGTCTCTTCATCATCATTATCTCCAGTTGACATTGCAGCATCGTCGGGAAGAACACCAGCAGCAGCTGTAGCAGCTGGAGAATCTGAAACAACAAAAACAATTGGCTCTGCAGCACTAGGAAGAGCTGGAGAGCCAGCATCAACAGCAATTGATGGCTCTACTGTAGGAGACTTCTCCTGGCCTGCAGTAGCACTACCACCGGTCTCAACAGCAGCCTCAACGGGATCTTCCTCCAAAATGATATCTCCAGCTGCCTTGCCCTGCTCAGCATCAAAAACCTCAGCTGCCTTTCCCTGCTCAGCATCAGAAACCTCAACTACCTTTCCTTGCTCAGCATCAGAAACCTCAGCTGCCTTTCCCTGCTCAACATCAAAAATCTCAACTGTCTTTCCTTGCTCAGCATCAGAAACCTCAGCGCCAATGGACGACTGAGGTTCAGTCGGGTCCACCCCGTCGGAGCAATCGGTGCCTGACACACACTTGTCTGCAACCTTCTCTGGAGGAACACTAGCATCATCACTCTGCAGCAAGAACAGAAAGTCATTACAAAGGGCCACATAGTGATAATAATGCACCACAAACAAGTAAAATAAAAAAATGAGACAAATGGACAAGATAAATGATACCTTATTTTCACTGCCATGAACCTCATCAACTAATACATCACTAGAGGGACAAGGTTCATGCACAGGGGCAGCTTCATGCACAGGATCAGCTTCATGCACAGGTAAAACATCCTCCTTAACCCTAGCACCATCATCAATAGCCTAGAAAATAATCATGTAGAAAACAAATACCTAATCGGCAGAAGTTCACGTTACATAATCAGAGAAGGTCAGGTATCACAACTCACACATAATGGAAGCCCAAATACAGTAAACATAGCAGACCATATATCAAACTACCATTAAGATACAAAAGAAAACAAAAAGGGGCAGTCGTAGAAGTTCAGGTGCTGAAGCACTTGAAGTTCAGGTTCTATAAACAGAGAACGTCACCTAGGAAACACTAGTACTAAAAAGCAAAAAGACTAGAAAATAATCATGTAGAAAACAAATACCTAATCAACAGAAGTTCACATTACATAATCAGAGAAGGTCAGCTATCACAACTGACACATCATGGAAGTCCAAATACAGTAAACATAGCAGATAAGATACCAAACTACCATAAGATACAAAAAGGAACAAAAAGGGCCAGTAATAAAAGTCATAGAAGCTCAGGTGCTGAAGCACTTGAAGTTCAGGTTCTATAAACAGAGAAGGTCACCCTATGACTACAAACCAGTAATAACTGAAAGCTAACAATGAACACTAGTGCAAAAGAAATTTCAAAAGCCAACATAAACATACCTCTTCGGTACGCTCCACATGGCCTCCTTCATGGCCCAAACGAACGGAATCCTGCCTCAGAATATCTCTCACAACAACACTCGCCTCATCTTCAAAAGGCTTGCAACGGGCATCCTGCATTTCCTTGAACAGCACAAAGCTAGACCGGAGGTGGGAAGTGCTCTCATGAAGCTCAGCAAGATATTTAGCTTCAATCGACAAAAGCTCCTTCGAAGACTCAGCATCAAAACCGTGGTCGGGAGGAAGAATCCCATCCACACGACTAAGACGCTCAACCATTGTCGGAACACGAGCCATCTCTCCACAAACAGTTTCTAGAAGTCCATCAATCCTAGAAAGGGAAAGATTGGCAGCATCAAACAAACTCTCGGAAGAAGCGCCACCTGCAGCACTCACATGGGCAGAAGAACCTCTTGGATCTACAGGGGGGCACCAGTGTTAACAGCCCGCGAGAATTCAAAACTCGGAGAAGTTCTACTACCTAGGCCGGCGGCACGAGGCATAGTAAGAACAGGACGTTCGATATGCATAAAGAACACAACCTCAGCCTGTGTCTTCCACTACATATACAAAAACAAAAGTTAACACATCACAAAACAAATGAAAGAACATGGAAGCAGAAATACAGAAGACAGTAGCAGAAGTTCAAGTTAGTACCACAAGTTGATACTGAAAAAAGACAATGACAAGGAAAAAAGGCAGAACAATCAAATACACAAACTACACCAAAAATTCCACTAATGCCTACACACGTAGTACATTTCAGAAGTCCAACTATGTCTACATAGGCAGTACAACCATGTATGACCACAAGTTAACATGCTTTCAAAATGTTGGAAATTTACATAGCAGAAGTTCAACCATGCATGTACAACAACAAGTTTAGCTAATTTCTTATGTATCTATCCAGAAGTTCACCCATGTACACAAAGGCAGTAATACCATATAAGCCAAGCAGTTCAGCTAATTTACTCGTATATACGAACCAGAAGGTCAGCTATGTACATAGCAGAAGTTCAACCATGCACACAAAGGTAATGCTAACTACACAGGAAAGAAGAAACACTCACAGGTAGTCTCCCAAACACCCAGTTGGCTGGGTCATCATCACCTTTCTTGACCAAGTTAGCCGCAGCGAGCTCAAGAAGCTTGGCCTGATCCATGAAATTGATGCGAGGGGTCCTCAAGTCAACATTAGGCGTCTTGCCAATGATAAGGCAGTCCAGGTACATAAGAAGCAGCGCGATGGCACAGCCTGTGACAGCTTTTCCTCTGCTAGTTCCTTGTTGATACCTAACAACAGCACTTCGAATATCGTCAACAACCAACTGGCAGTAGTCCATATCTGACATATCCTCAAACACAAGATTCTCAGCCATTGTTGCCTCCCTGGACACTCGTGTAGACGTTCTAGGGATAACCATCTTCATGAAAACAATCAGGTAAAACACCTGCAGAGCAAGATCATCCTTCGTCTCATCCTTCACAAGTTCCGCGAGAATATTACGCAGATCCTTTGTCTTGATATCGTCACTCCTAGCGTACCGAAGCTTGCCCTTCAACCTCATAATAGCATCATCAAACCCATCATTCGAGGGCCTAGGAGGGGTACGATTACCTTGAGGGAATCCAAACAGATGGTGAATAGCATCACTTGTAATACGCAGAACCTTGTTGGCCTCACCCATGTCCAGAATCATGGTTGCAGGGTCAATCCTCGTGTAGATGCCCATCAAAGGACGAGAAATGTTGGAATCAACCTTCAAGTCAAACACACAACCAAAACTAGCATTGATAACCCTCGTCTTGTGCCTAAGTTGTAGCATTTTCGCACACGTCTTGACCTCTTTCAGTGAGCAGCGAACAGTCTTGTTAAAATGTTTCGCCGCATCTCCTCCTTCTTCACCTTCTTCGAGCACTTTGCATGCTCTCTTCCTCCTCTCAGGCTGCTTCACAAGTTGATACTAAAAAAAATACAATCACAAGTAAAAAAGGAAGAACAATGAGATACACAAACTACAACAAAATTCCACTAATGCCTACATACAAAGTACATTTCAGAAGTCCAACTTTGTCTACATAGGCAGTGCAACCATGTATGATCAGAAGTCCAACTTTGCCTACATAGGCAGTACAACCATGTATGATCAGAAGTCCAACTATGTCTACATAGGCAGCACAACCATGTATGACCACAAGTTAACATGCTTTCAAAATGTTGCAAATTTACAAAAGCAGAAGTTCAACCATGTACACCAAGGCAGTAATAAAACATGTATACCAACAAGTTAAGCAAATTTCTTCATGTATATATCCAGAAGTCCAACTATGTAAACAAAGGCAGTAAAACCATAAAAACAAAACAGATCGACTAATTTATTCGTCCATATGGAGCAGAAGGTTAGCTATGTACACCAAGGCAGTGCTAAAAACACAAAAACTACAACAACATCAACAAATGCTCTAAAAGCAGTAAACATGAGACATTCATACCTGATTAGCGGCAGCATCATCATCGACGTCGTCCTCGTCATCATCGTTGAAATAAGCATCATCCTTGTCCTCTGGATTAGCACGAGAACACTTTTGTCACCCATGTTGACCTTTGCAGGTGCAACCTTGCGCTTGACGCCGCATTCCTTCCCCTTACCAGATGCACCAGCACCAAACGGAGAAGGTATAGGCGCGGCAGTGGCAAGCACACAAGGACTATGGCGTGGCGTACCACGGAGGCCTAGCCCTTCAACTTCAGCAAGTTCTGCAGGCCCTGAAACACGTGGGCTCCTCCGAGGAGTAACTTCACCAACTAAATGCTTCCTCGCAACGGTCTTCTTGATTTTCTTCTTAACAGGGACAACTGTGCCATCAGTGCCACACGGCACGTCTTCCTCAATCATGAGCTCAAACGCATGAACAGATCCAGGAACATCAGAACCTTTCTGAAGGTGGGCTACCCTTTTCTTCTCAAAATCTTCTTGCTTCTTCCTCTTACGTTCGTCCTCCAGTAGAAGCTGAAGAGGGACATCCTCAGGTTGCATGACAGGTTCAGTGCCATCAATAGACTGCGACTGCGTCTCTGACATCTGAAGAGAGCACAAAGGATCCGGAATGAAATCACAACCTTTGACTGACGAAGCCCCCTCCTCAGCAGCAGTAGGGGTTTTTAATAAATCCAACTCAGATAAAACTTCTTGATGGTGTTCACAGCTTACTCCTCTGTGGACACATCTGCAAAGAACACAAAAAATCAAAGCAAAAAATAAAAAAAGTCAGGAACAAAAACGAAAACAACCGATGGGAACAAATTAAAAAAACATGGCTCAAGAATTCATAATGAAAAGAAAAGGGGTTTCACATACTAGGTGAAGCAAGAGCTGCAGAAGCAAGATCCTCAAGGCTTGAAAAGTTCTCAAAGCTCGAAGCAACCTCAGCAATCACAGTCAAAGGAAAAATGGGTGATTTAGCCGCATCATATATTGGAGCATCAGTATTAACTTCTGAAGCTCCATCTTGATCGCATGCATTTTTTTTAGAACTATTCAATTCATCACCAACTACAAAAAAAATGCAAGAAAAAAAGGCAGCTGAGTTCTAATCCGCAAACCTAAACCAAAAGGGACTTGTAATTTTACATCAATGTCCAATACCCAGAAGTTCAACAATACCTAACAAAGTAGTAAACACAACAAACAATCTAAAATTCACATACTAAATATAAAAACAATCTACACCAGTGGGGCTACTACATACAAGATTAATGTCCAGAAGTTCAACAATATATAACAAAGCAATAAAACAAAAGGTGCATAACAGAAGTTCAACCAAATTTCATTATAAATAAACAATAATTAAAACCAGAAGTTCAACTATGTGATACAAGCAAGTAGCACATAAAAAAGATGTAGCATGACCAGAAATAGTATTTCACAGGCAAACTACATATCAATACCATGAACATGATAACAAATAAACAAAAAACAAACATATACACTATAAGTATGAAACATTTGGGAAGTCCAACAACACTTGTTGACATAGTTTCACCTGCAAATCATCAACTAAAAAAGTAAGCAACACTATACTAACTAAAAGTAAGCATAAAATGCATACACATAACCTTTGTTAGAAGTTCACACTATTCAGAATGGCAGTCCAACAATAAAACTAAGTGAAGGTTTTGAAGACAACTATATAAGATCCAACTACATTAAGATACCTAGAGAAGCTTTTGAAGCCATGACAACACAACCACCTTGGTGAATGCAACTCCAAACACTAGAACAACCTGCTAAAAACAGGAGATTGATTCCATATAGTTAGCAAGTAGAAAATCATAGTTCAAAATACAAAAAAGAAACTGAATCAAACCCTAGGATGAAACAACTAGAACCAACAAGTATGAATAGATGAACAGTAACACATATAGGCAAGCATAACAAAAAATGTATCCATAAACTAACTACAATGTCACAGACATAATCTAGACCTCGAAATCCACAGCACTAATGCAATTAGATACAACAGATCCAGCATCAACAATAACACAACACCCTCTCTGACATGAATCTGACTGCTAAAATCAACAAAGGGGAAATGAAAATCCATACACAAGTATCTCACAAAAAAATCTGACCACGGGGGAATGCATTCCAACCACCACACGCACAAGAACCCTACCTAATGTCCCACCAAACCATAAGAAGAATGGGGTAGGACGCGGACGCGAGAGCAAACAGAACAAACGGGCAGGCCTCAACAGATCTGGTGAAAGTAAATACAAGCATTAGGGGGTGGGGGCAGCGTTTGTACCTTTCCAAACGACCCGCGCATGCACGAATCCGTGGCGGTTCTTCCACTCCCCACAACACCACGAGCAGGCATTTGCCGCCCTTGCTTCAGAGCAGAGGAGAGCGGGCTGGGCGAGGGAGAGCACGGCGTGGGGGAGAAATAGGAGCGGGGGCGTGCGCCGGTTACTCCACTCACGAGGGCAGGGGACAGGGGCGGATAAATCGGGGGGAGTTGCAGTGGAAGAAGGTAGCGGAGCGACGAAGAGGGGGGAGAGAGCGAGCGACAGAGGGAGAGGGGTTTTCTTACAGGTGGTGGCGAGGGAGATGGTCAGTTAATGCCTCTCTGTCGTGGGAGTTGCAGCGCCGGTGAAATTGCAGTTTTACCCCCCAACAGCTATAAAAGTAAATACATCTATAGATATTTGAATGCATCTATTATAATGAGATAATATCACACAACAGCACTGTTGATATCCTTAAAACCAAAAATTGATGGCAAATACACAACCAAGGGAAGAAAAATACATACAGAAAATATGCACCTAAAAAAACAAGAGAAAAGAACTTCAAAAAAATAAAGAACAGAAGTTCAAGTACCCTAATCAAAGAAGTAAAGGCACATGAATAAATAAACACTAAGTAACAAAAAGAAGAAGTTCAAGTACAAGAACAGATGAAGTTCACAACAAACTAAAATACACAACATAAAAACAAGATAGATAGTGGGGTCACGGATGTGACGGGCTCGCCTCCGCATGCAACGACACGGCACATCGCGTCGTCGCCTGCTCCGGCTCGTTCCTGTCTCGGCCTCTCGGGGGGAGGGCAGGGGGGTCTCGACCCCCCTCCCCCCTGCTCGGCCTCGCGCTACCGCATTGCTGCGCTAGGTTTTGACAGGACGCAATGCGGTTATTCTGTTTCCACCCCCACCGCACACAACCTAGAGCCACACCCCTAAGATAGATAGTGGGGTCACGGATGTGACGGACTCGCCTCCGCATGCGACGACGCGGACTCCGGCTCGTTCCTGTCTCAACCTCGTAGGGGGAGGGGAGGGGGGTCCCGACCCCCCCCCTCCCCCCCTGCTCGGCCTCGCGCTACCGCATTGTTGAGCTAGGTTTTGACAGGACGCAATGCGGTTATTCTATTTCCACCCCCACCGCACACACCCCAGATCCACACCCCTAAGATAGATAGTGGGGTCACTGATGTGACAGACTCGCCTCTGCATGCGACGACGCGGCATGCTGCATCGTCGCCTGCTCTGGCTCGTTCCTGTCTCGGCCTCGCAGGGGGAGGGGGGGGTTCCGACCCCCTCCCCCCTACTCGGCCTTGCGCTGCCGCATTGCTGCGCTAGGTTTTGACAGGATGCAATGCGGTTATTCTGTTTCCACCCCCACCGCACACACCCCAGAGCCACATCCCTAAGATAGATAGTGGGGTCACGGATGTGACAGACTCGCCTCCGCAGGCGACGACGCGGCACGCTGCATCGTCGCCTGCTCCGGCTCGTTCCTGACTCGGCCTCGCAGGGGGAGGGGGGTCCCCCCTGCTCGGCCTCGCGCTACCGCATTTGTCAATAGGCCCAATGCCTATTTCAATGTCTACAAATATTTAAATCCTAAAATAACAAACATAATTGTAATTAAAGAAGTTCAAATAGTGAAGATATAGAAGTTCGGGGTTTTGCCAAAACCTCAAATTAACATTTTACAAACGATTAGCATACAAATGTTCAGGATAGTTATTCACTGAAGACCAAAACTATTATAAGTACGAAAACATACTACAAAAAATAAGAAATATACGCATATCCGTCGGCCAATTACATGGTTGCTCATGGGACTATCAAAAAAATCCAAAGCAATGCAAAAGAATGAAAAATAACATAAAAAAAGAAAGAAATACATAGGACTTGCTCCATTACCTTGCAAAGAAGGAAAAACAGAAGTTCAGGTATGAACAGCACAGTAGTCCAGCTTGTACAACGACCCATAGATGATCTAGAAAAGTGCATGCATACTTGGACTAATCACATGATTGCCCACAAGACAAACTCTAAAAAGAACATCTCAAGAACTAAAATTATAAAAAACGAAAAAAAGAAAATATATAGACCATGCACCTTCGCCTTGCAAATGTGGAATGCAATGTGGAAAACCAGAAGTTCAACCATTAATTAGAAAGAAGTACTCTCTTTTTTGCATCCATACATAACGTTGAACTTCAGGAAATATTACGGAACAAGAAACTGTACAACATGATGTTTTAGACCAATGTTTTTTTCTGTTGAACTTCTCTGTTATTTTAATTTGAACTGCTTAGTCTTATTTAGAAAAAAAATGTTTTTAAATAAGCTAAAAACATTGGTATATTTTGAAGTTTTGATTTTGGTATTTGTACATCCGTGCTCCTACGGTTAAAAGCAAGCACGCACACACGGACCCTTGGACAGTCACCACGTTAGCTATCTCACTGGAAGAAAGCAAACACACATAGAAGTAGTACTATTTTATTTGAATATAATAAATGAAGAAGCACTCTCGTGGCACTAGCAAAGCTCCTGTATGAGAGTTGATGCTTTTGCAGTCTCGTAACTTGCATCTCCAATAAGCATGCACATATAGAATGAGCAAACTTTGGAAAACTGCATGTACCTCAACAACCAGATTCATGCCGAGTGAGGATCAGGGTGGAAGACATCGCACAAGTGAACTTACCAAGGACATTTTTAGGTGCACAAATCTAATCTTTTGTTCAGAGAAGTGAGAGCTCTGTAGCTTGCCAGAATCTCAACTTCTTTTGATTTTCGACCTGGTTGCCATGGCAGGAGGATGGAAAACCAGAAGTTCAACCATTAATTAGAAAGAAGTCCAGCATCTACTGAAGATAGTGGATGATCAAAAATAACAGCCATCTACTGAAGTCCAACATCTACTTAGAGCACAGAAGTTCAGGTACGAAAGTTCTAGCAGTCCAGCTTGTACAAAAAACGTAAAATGACTGAAATAACAACCCCGATTAAATTTGGTTCCTAGATTTAATCGTTTGGGTCAATTCCAACACGTCAACAGCCATTTCGAACATCGTCATACTCCAGATAAAACATCAAAAAAAGATCCTCCATCAAGCTGTCCGCTCGAACAACGAACCATGATGGGAGGCAGAAAAGTCCAATCCAGAAATTTGGAATCAATGAGACAGCCAAATCAAATTAACAACGCGGAAAGGATTCAACTGCCATTTCGAATGTCAGCATGCTCCAGATATAAACATGAAAATGATTCTCGTCATGTTGTCCCTCGAACAGAAAACCACGGCGGGAGGCAGAAGATCCAAATCGCCGGATTTCGATTTGTATGAGCCTGCATAATCAAATTAACAACATGAGCAGGATCAGTCCCACTAATGCATGCAAATCCACAGCCAATTTGAACAGCAAAACTACAAATCTACAACAGCGGCCGAAACCACTCCCGCAGACGAAGAACAGAGCCGGCGGAACACCAAATCGAATTCGTTCAAAAATAACAACAAAACATGGAGTAAACTCGTACCTAAACCAAATTCTCATCGTGTTAGAGATTCTATAACATCTAGTACATGCAAAATACTTGTAACAGACCCATGTTCATCACCGCCCGAGAGCAAATCCGCCAACGAGCTAGATTCCGAATCAAAACAAGCATTTATATTCTAAAAAACATGTCCACATTACACTTACATCGCAAACAACACGCATGATTAGAAAAACTCTCGGTAGAAGGCACGGTTGAGAAGATAGCCCGAAGGTCGGGTTCGTATAGAGGGAAGTTCAGGCGCGTTACTCCGGCAGTCCAGGTTGTGATCAGAATATTATTCTAATCCCGTGATCAGAATAGTGTTTATGTGTGTGTGTGTGTGTGTAAGCACTTTTATCATGAAGTCACGGACATATATAGTACTCCATAGCAAGATTCATAAGTACTACATTAAAGGTTCAAACATCTGAAGCACAAAGTTACACGACTAGGCACAGTGGAGATATCAACTCCTAATCTAATCCTTGTCAGACTGCTTGGCGAGATCATCCCAGTCTATCGGGTCATCCTCGACATCCTTCTGGTTCCATGCAGTCATCAGCAATGCCTCGTTAATATCATACAGATGCGGATACTCCCGAAGATACCATTCCACCAAGGGATCGGTGCTCTGACGTTCACGGGCCCTGATGAGCGCCTCAGCCTTTAGGGCTCCTGCTCCTCGGGTTTGAAGACTATCCTCATGTTGGGAGGCGCTATCTCACTCGCGCGCCAAGCATCTCAAGGAAAGTTGAGGTGGGTCCTCCGTCCCTAGTACCCGAGCGCCTTGCCATCGTAAGCGCTCGTCGCTTCCTCGGCGAAGTCGAACGTGCCGAGCCATTGTTTCTTGCCAATGACGGGGTTTTGGATTTAGGTGCCCCACTTCCCCTAGGGCGTCTGAACAACACCATTGTACCTATAGTTGTCCACCATTTCGGGGGAAAATGGCCTAAAACATGCAGGTAAGTAAATTTGGCGAAAGAACCAAAGAAATCTTCAACAATATAATCTGAACTAAAAATAAACAAGAAAAAAATTGGCATGACCTCCGCATAACAATGGACACATTAAGAGCTAGAAATTTGGCGAAACAGACATAAATCAATGTTTTGCCAAAACTTTAGCGCTTATAGTATGAATCCTTCTAAAGAAGTTAAAGACATCTACTACAACACAATATCAATAAAAATAAACAAGGAAATTTGTCACGACCTCTGCATTAAAATGGACACATTAAGAGCTAAATATTTGGCAAAACGGAAATAAATCAACGTTTCGCCAAAACTTTAGCGCTTATATTATAAATCCCTGTAAAGAAAGGAAGACATCTACTACAACACAATATCAATAAAAAATAAATAAGGAAATTTGGCATGACCTCTTCGTAAAGATGGACACATTAAGTGCTAGAAATTTGGCGAAACAGAAAACAACGCTTGACCAAAATTCTAGTATGTGCCCCTGTAAAGAACTATAAACTATAACTACAAAGTACAACTATCGAACCACAACTAGAAATATGAAATTACAACTATAAAGTACAACTACAATTTATTATAATATGTGCATTACGAACTATAGAACTAGAAACTACTACTATCAAACTAAAAATAGCTAGAAACTAAAAGTATGTACAAACTAAAAACTAAAAATACAGCAATGAAACCCCTAACCCTAACACTAGTCGAACATGTATGGCGGCCATGGCGGCGGGTGGAGACGAGGATGACTGGAAATACAAGGGAGGATGGTGACCTTATACCCACCGGAATGGACGGAGACTGCGTGGCGGACCGAGGGTGGCAGGGGCAGCGGATCGAAGGTGAGGGCAACACAGTGGAGGGCAATGGTGACAACGGCAGTGGACAGCAATGATGGCAGCGGATAGTGACAGCAATGACGGCAGCGTACGGCGATGGTGACGTGGTCAGCGCCGTGGTGGAGGGCAAGGGCAGCGACGAGACCAAGATGTGGGAGAGAGTGAGAGTGTGGGGTAAGGAAGAGAGACGGGGGGCACGTGTAGATAGTTCTAAACAACTATGGGGCATGCCATAAGTCCCACCACTGCAAATTTGGGGTGGCGGACGGCAATCCTTCAGTTGAATTTAGATCGTCTCCCACTAACCTACTTGTGGCGGGTATGACATGCTGCTCGCCACAGCTATCATCTGCATTAGAAAAAATATGTAACCCGCTGGAGGCTTTTAACGGTGGCGGGGACATTACCTCGCCCGCCACTGCTACCTGTAACAATAGAGGCGGGTAAGCATAGCCACTCTCCACAAGAAACATTCATAATGTACCCACACTCCGCAGTGCTTCTTTATGGCGGGTGTAGTGTTTCGCCCGACACTATTGTGCCTCTAGCTCTGGTGGTCGTGTTTTGTGACCCGCCACTGCTGCTTCTCCTAACTACCTGTGGCGGGTGCCTGGTCCCGCCTGCCACTGTATTGGATTCACCTATAAGCCATTTTCCTAGTAGTGAGGGGCATCACACCGCATAGTTAATCCGCCAGTTCCTCATACAACATGCAGTATAAGCGCTCGTGGTTCAAGGGATCTTATTTACGATGTTGCCAAAAATCTGGAGCATGATCCCTTTATCGATGGGATGTGAATGGAAATGGCCTCGAGCCACGGTAAATTCGGCTTCATGACTACTGATGGGACCTCTTGGTTCCACAGTAAGAGGTGGTGGTTCAGATTTCGGCAAAATTTGTTAAGGTATAAACCAATCAGCCCACTACTCTCACATGACAATCATTTGCCATTAAGCTAAAGGGGTCTTCGGAACCAGTAAAGAAATACACTATTGTCATAAAGGGCCTTGTTAAAAGACACCCCGATTACCTAGAGTATACCATTGCTCGGGTTTACCCGTGGATGCAGTAAAAGAGGAAGCTAAACATGAAAGGATATAGAGGGTTTTGAATCCCGAGGATTCCTTGAATATGGAGTCTATTTGGAAGATCGAACTTGCCTACGAAACTGAAGACCCGAAGAAGAAGTTGTCCCGAGGATTCATTCATGGTCCTTGGCTTGAAGACTAGTTTAGGGGCTACTAAAGGTGTCCTGGATTAGGGGATGCTCACCACATCAGCCTGCCACTCATGGGTCGGGCCAAGGACCACCGACAACCGAAGAATGGGCCATGTAAGCTATGGCTATTGGCATACTCAAGATGGAATCCTCCGAAGACTAGGCGTATACTTCAAGGCATATTCAAATATTTGGCATGTTTATCTCTAGATGCAACTGGCCATGTGTAACCCTAGGTACCCCTCGGTCCCTATTTAAGCTGGGGGTTTTAGTCTATAGGGGCAAGGTTAGATTCATTCATACAATCTCCAGGTAGATCATCATGTACTTTGTACCCCGTTCACAATCAATACAATACAAGCAGGACGTAGGGTTTTACCTCTTTGAGAGGGCTCAAACCTGGGTAGATATTGTGTCTCTCTACTTCTTGTTACCATCAAGCCAAGATCACCAGCTTGGGACCCCCCTACCCGAGATCTGCCCGATTTAGCTCTAACACGGGCGCCGGTTGCGGGCTTCAACATGGAGGACGCCATGGAAGAGTTCACGGTCGCCCATGCAGCGGACATGGAGGAGCAGCATTCCATTCTAGAGTCCAA
Organism: Triticum aestivum; assembly: GCF_018294505.1. Lineage (NCBI taxonomy): Eukaryota > Viridiplantae > Streptophyta > Magnoliopsida > Poales > Poaceae > Triticum > Triticum aestivum. The sequence goes on along the minus strand of NC_057813.1, from coordinate 186,203,942 downwards.
CCAGGATGAAGCCAATGTCAAGACCAACCTCGGTTCATCTGATAAGAACGGGCGGCAACCGACACACTTTTCACTGGCTAGACATATATTCCCAAACCCTCAGGAGCATCCATGAAAACACTTTTCCACTACTGCAACCTTCTGTTCCCATGAGATCCCATCTTGGGGACTTTTTCGGCATCCTATCGGAGGGGGATTCGATCATGGAGGGCATCTACATCAACTCTATTGCCCTTCTGATGAAGCATGAGTAGTTCACTTCAGACCTGCGGGTCCATAGCTAGTAGCTAGATGGCTTCCTCTCTCGCTTTGAGTCTCAATACCATGTTCTCCTCGATGTTCTTGGAGATCTATCAGATGTAATACTCTTTTGCGGTGTGTTTGTCGAGATCCGATGAATTGTGGATTTATGATCAGCTTATCTATGAATATTATTTGAATCTCCTCTAAATTCTTATATGCATGATTTGGTATCTTTGTATTTCTCTTCGAATTATCGGTTTGATTTGGCCAACTAGATTGGTATTTCTTGCAATGGGAGAGGTGCTTAGCTTTGGGTTCAATCTTGCGTGATTTCACCCAATGACAAAGTAGGGGTAGTGAGACACGTATTGCATTGTTGCCATCGAGGCTAAAAAGATGGGGTTTTCATCATATTGCTTGAGTTAATTCCTCTACATCATGTCATCTTACTTAATGCGTTACTCTGTTCTTATGAACTTAATACTCAAGATGCAGGCAGGAGTCGATCGATGTGTGGAGTAATAGTAGTAGATGCAGAATCGTTTCGGTCTAGTTGACACGGACGTGATGCCTATATTGCATAATCATTGCCTTGGATATTGTCATAACTTTGTGCTTTTCTATCAATTTCTCGACAATAATTTGTCCGCCCATCGTATTATTTGCCTTCATGAGAGAAGCCTCTAGTGAAACCTATGGCCCCCGGATCTATTTTCCATCATATTAGTTTTTGATCTACTATTCTGCAATCTTTTATTTTTAGATCTATAAACCAAAAAATCCAAAAATATTTTATATTTTGTTTAGTTCTATTTATCTATCTCTATCAGATCTCACTTTTGCAAGTGATCGTGAAGGGATTGACAACCCCTTTATTGCGTCGGGTGCAAGTGTTTGATTATTGGGTTTTTTACATCTGTGCCCCTGGTTCCTTAGCTCTACTCATTCATCCCCGCACTCTTAACTTTTGCTCAGTTTTCCCCACTCCCTTGCCCGAAACCCTCAGAACTGGTCACAACAGATGTTATAGACGGGTCAATGGCTTGACTGTTAACTCTGACGAGTGGGGCCGCGCTGGACTGAGTTGTCAGTTGGACCTGACAAGTGGTGCCCTGTTGGGCGGTGTCACTGTTGGACCATTGGGTCATGGTTTCATTGGGCCGCCCCTTGCATTAAACGCTTGCGCGCGCCGCCACGACAGAAGCCTACCATGCATGCACCCAGCAAAGCCTGCCTGCATGCGTTGATGCACGCCGCCACGATGCACCGATCGAGCCTGCTTGCGCCCACCGAGCCTGCATGCGCCAATGCATGCCGCCACGATGCACTGACCGGGCAGCTTTCTTGCACGCCAGCCGCCACGGATGTTGCGGCGGTCGCTGCCGCTGGTTCCTCTCTTCTAGCTAGGTGGCTACATATTTGTGGCTTGTGTAAAAAAGAGAAGGGTTCATTGTGGCTGCATGCACTAGGTGGTTACTAACAAAGTGAGCTCCCTAAGAAAACGATCAACAAATATGTAGTCATAATATGTAGATAGGGCCAGCAAGCACATAGCACGATCACATAGTTCAAACTAGGAAGAACTTAGGGGTAATAATAGAATAGAGAGAAAACTTAATAATAGAACTTAATAAAAGGGCCAATAAGCCCATAGTATCTCCAACATAGTTCAATCCCTACAATTTAACATAACATAGACTCAAAAAAAGATAGAGGGTTTAGAACCCTAGCTGCCGCCTTCTCCACCTCGCTCCTCCTCCGGGCGCCCTTCACTGCTCCTCCAGGGCGTTCTCTATGGGGTATGGAAGAGTGTGCATGTGTGACTCATTGGGGAAGGTGTTGTTGTACTCCATGAACATGTTGTAGGTGGTGAAAGCGATGAACTCGCAGCCACACCAAAACACCTGGCCGAGGAGGTAGAAGGCGTCGAATGTGTTGGTGAAGTGGCAAGCAGAGCAACCACCACCCCGTTTTGGATTACCTCCTCCACACGGAACATCCTTGGAGATCCTCGAGGGAGGTGGTGGTAGCCGGACGCGAGGAAGAACTCGGTGAAGTTCCTTGCGGTCCTCCACCTTGATATCGCCCACACACGTAGTGTGTGCTCAACGTACATGCCAGGAGGGTAGAGCCTCTCCGGCGCGGTGGGTGGGAAGCGGTAGGTTGGTCCGGTGTACTGCATGGCTGGGGGACATGCAGAAGAAGGAGAAGGGGTCAAAGAGCAAGAAGGGCAGATGGCAGAGAGGATGGGAGATGGATGAGGGATGGCAGAGGCAGAGCGTGGCTTAAATAGCCATAGTTCTACATGTTATTTCGAATGGCAATAACGGGGTCGGATGTCAAGTAGCCTGTTTTCACACCCACCACGGCATCGGGAGTGTACACGCGTGGGAAACCATGGTTTCAAAAGAAAAAGGAAATGGAGCTACTTGCATGTGTGGAAATCTTTGTGGTCATATATATTAGGGTCCCTATATATTATATGAACAAAAAGAGACAATTTTTGAATAGTTTGTGGCCATTTTGCATGATAAAAATAAATTTGGCCCTTATAAATTTGGTCATTTTGCATTTGTATTCAGTGGAATGCAAAAAAAAACAGAGCTAACACATTCAAAACAGAGCCAACATGTCAATTGTTGTGTAATTTGAAACGATGCAAAAAATCAGATCCAACACGTTACAAACAACAGAGCAAACGATGCAAAAAATGACGCAATTCGACGACCCAACCAGAGCTTTGTTTCCTTTTGGGCCCAATAAAAAAATCGCAGAGTCAGTGGTGGGCGAGCAGCCGAGCACAACCAACAGGATTACCTCTCACGGATCGCCCCACGATCCAATGAGGGTCGTCCATGTGATCCAACGGCGCGGAGCCTGCACGCAGCCTGCCCAATGAATTCCTTCTAGATGACCACATCTGAGGGTTGTCACTTGGCACTAGGGTATGATCGGACGGATGACATTCGAAGCTAGGGTTAGGCGAAACCCCGCAGGGTTTAGAGGGGTTTTGAGCTGGTCAATGGGGTTTCAAAGGCTTTGACTGAGCATAACTGATTTAAAAAAATCAAAAAGATATGAAACCTTCAATGTTCGACTTTTATAAGACACGCTAACAAGGAAAAATACTAAACTTGGTCTATGGTCATTTTCATGAAAAAACCCTAGGTGGCACGATCAAGGTCAAATGAGCACCATTAATTTAAAAAAATCAAAAAAATATAAAACATGCGCACAATGTTGTCTTATGTGACATGTTACCAACCAAAAATCATAAACTTGGTATATGGTCATTTTCATGAAAAAATCTTCACACATATGACCTATCACATACAACAATTCATAGAGTTCAAGGAGAGGAGGTAGGGTTACCTTCTGTTTTTGAAAAAATAAAAAAAATCACCAAAGCTTTATTTCAAAGTGAATAAGAAGGATCTGAACTTAGTTTTCCATTTTCATATTTTAAACGTGTTTTTAATAGTTTTTATATTAAAGCATATTTTTTCAAAAGAAAATGTAAAAATATGAAGATTAATTCAAAAAATAGTAAGACTTCGAATCTACACTATATAGATTGAATAGGTGTTAATAAAAAACATTTGGCTCATTTAGAGTAGGTCCAAAAAAACTTGATTACAAATGGGCTTGTTTACCCTAGCCTGGGAGCTCATTTGGAGCACATTTCTCAAATTCAAATTACTTTGACCTCTAAATCACCTCAAATTTTGCACACATTATCTCCTACACAAACATAGATAGTTTGCCAATGTTTTTTTTGCATTTGTTTGAATTTATATTGTCCTGTCGAATGCATTTGATTAATAAACATGAGACAAACAAACATGAGACAAATAATTAGGATAATACTCCTTTATAATTAGTGAAAAGGCAGCATGTCTAAACAGTGAAGCAACACTGAAACAACATGTGTGATCATTGCAGCACCTGAACTAGTGAGAAAAAGCAGCATGTCTGATCAGTGAAGCAACAATGAAACAACAAGTGTGATCATTGCAGCACCTAGAAACAACAAGTGAGAGCTACTTATGAATTGCATAACAAAGATAACAATACCTAGATCTATGTTTTATGCCTAGCTAAGGGCGTTAAACAATAGCGCTTGTTGGGAGGCAACCCAATTTTATTTTTGTTCTTGTTTTTTTGTTCTGTTTCTCAATAAATAATTCATCTAGCCTCTGGTTAGATGTGTTTTTGTGTTTTAATTAGTGTTTGCGCCAAGTAAGACCTTTGGGATGGCTTACGGTGATAGTTGATTTGATCTTGCTGAAAAACAGAAACTTTTGCGCCCAGAAAAATAATTTTCATAATTCACAAAAGCGTGATTTGGATCTGAAATTTTTACAAGATTAATATACAAATTTCCCAGGTTGTCCTAATTTTTCAGAATTTTTGGAGTTACAGAAGTATTCGAAGTTCTCTGATTACTACAGACTGTTCTATTTTTGACAGATTCTGTTTTCTATGTGTTGTTTGCTTATTTTGATGAATCTATGGGTAGTATCGGTGGGTATGAACCATGGAGAAATTGGAATACAGTAGATATTACACCAATATAAATAAAGAATGATTTCACAACAGTACCATAAAGTGGTGATTTGCTTTCTTATACTAACAGATCTCATAAGATTTTCTGTTGAGTTTTGTGTTGTGAAGTTTTCAAGTTTTGGGTGAAGATTTGATGGACTATTGAATAAGGAGTGGCAAGAGCCTAAGCTTGGGGATGCCCAAGGCACCCCAAGGTAATATTCAAGGACAACCAAGAGCCTAAGCTTGGGGAAGCCCCGGAAGGCATCCCCTCTTTCGTCTTCGTCTATCGGTAACTTTACTTGAGGCTATATTTTTATTCACCACATGATATGTGTTTTGCTTGAGTGTCTTGTATGATACGAGTCTTTGCTTTTTAGTTTGCTAAAATCATCCTTGTTGTAAACACATTTCTATAGGGACACGCATGACTCATGATTTATTAGAATACTCTATGTGCTTCACTTATATCTTTTGAGCTAGGCAATTTTGCTCTAGTGCTTCACTTATATCTTTTTAGAGCACGGTGGTGGCTTTATTTTATAGAAATTGTTAAACTCTCATGCTTCACTTATACTATTTTGTGAGTCTCTCTAAATAGTATGGTAATTTGCTTAGTTTATGAATTTAGTCCTAACATGATAAGCATACAAGAGGGATATAATAAAAACTTTCATATAAAGTGCATTGAATACTATGAGAAGTTTGATTCCTTATGATTGTTTTGAGATATGAGGAAGGTGATATTAGAATCATGCTAGTGAGTAATTGTGGATTGGTAAGAATACTTGTGTTAAAGTTTGTGATTCCCTTAGCATGCACGTATGGTGAACCATTATGTAACGAAGTCGGAGCATGATTTATTTATTGATTGTCATCCTTTGTGTGGAGGTCGGGATCGCGTGATGGTTAACTCCTACCAACCCTTCCCCTAGGAGCATCCGCGTAGTACTTTGTTTCGATGACTAATAGATTTTTTCAATAAGTATGTGAGTTCATTATGACTAATGTTGAGTCCATGGATTATACACACTCTCACCCTTCCACCATTGCTAGCCTCTCTAGTACCACGCAACTTTCGCCGGTGCCATACACCCACCATATACCTTCCTCAAAACAACCACCATACCTACCTATTATGGCATTTCCATAGCCATTCCGAGATATATTGCCATGCAACTTTCCACCGTTCCTTTTATTATGACAAGCTTCATCATTGTCATATTGCTTTGCATGATCATGTAGTTGACATAGTATTTGTGTAACATCCCAAATTTTCAATTTGGAATACATTAGATCATCATTGCATATCATATTTTATTGCATTTTGGCTTGATCCTAGAAATTCTACACAACTCAAGGACCCACGGAGAGAGTTGGGGATTTCATTATTTCATATTTGAGTTTTCTCAAATTTTGAAAAGAGGATCGTTTGATTTTAATTATTTTCTCTCCAATATTTCATATATGAGAATAAAAGAGAGGGGATAAAATGAATTCTCCAAAATAAAGAAATACTAGATGTTAAATACTAAAATCAAATAAGAATTTTATTCGGAGTTTTATTGCTATTTTAATTGAATTAGGAAAAAATGAGTTTTTCAAAATTGCATTAGAGGCCCAAATAAATGTTCACCTTGTCCGCAATATTTTTAGAGGACGGGGAAAATTTATATCAGGATTTTCAAAGTCCGTTTAGTATTTCTTTTCTTTGTTTTCCTGTGCGGAATTACTTTAAAAAAAGTCAACCGATCTAGCCGGGCCGTGCCAGACTAGGACTCAACCAGCCGGCCTTTATAACCCGCTCCCCTGACCCCACAGCCCACCAGCCCACCCACCGACGCCGGTTTTCGCCGAAAAACCGCCCGGTTTTTTAGAAACCCTCAGTTATTTTTTTAGATCGGTTTATTTTTTTCACGGTTTAGTTATTTAGCGAACGCCAGTTCATACGTTCATTTTAACGAAAGTTTTCACCCGTTAGCCGCAGACAGCGAACGTTCGTTCGTTAGTCTGTTCGTCAGTTTTCTTTTTCCAGGGATTTTCCGCGATTATTTTCGATCGCGATATCTGCCCTGATTTTCGTTTTAGTTTATCTTTTCGCTTGTTTATCGGAATCAGGCGATTCAAGCGCCTAGATCTTAGTCTCGAAGCCCTCTTTATGTTTAATCAACTTGAACAAGATTTTGGTACTGTACAATTTGACTTAAGTCCATATTAGTAAACGAATCTTGTTTCTTTCGCAGTTTGAGTTTCGTTGCTTCGTTTGTTTTGATTCTTTTTTCAAACCGGAACTCTTAAGTTGAACTTTCTGGTTAGATCTCTTATTTGAGTTTTACCCATGTTTCTAGTTGAGTGCTTGTTGTATGATTGTTTGTTTGCGATAGAGTACCCGGAGTGCGAAGCGTGCTACTACGAGTCTCTAGGTTTCACAGACCATCAGCAAGGCAAGTAACACTTTGAGCATACCTCTTTACTACCCAGTTTTATTGTATTAGATCAATCCTCAAACAATTGCATGGTTAGGATCTGATTAATATGTGGGTTTTGGGAAGTAGATGAGGTAGTACCTATTCACGTGTTTATTATCAAACCTTTGGGAGTTACTTTTACGTTGCTTATATTGCTATGCTATGCTCGTAGACGTGGTTTGGTTTGAGTGATTCATGATAGATGTTAGTGTTATTAATTAATGGTTAACTTAAGGTGGCTACTTTAATACACATCTGGGTGGATTGCTTGAGGCACCCTGGAGTACCCAGTGGTTGTCAAGGCACCTGGAGAATCCAGTGTTGTCCAAGGATATCCCGGAGTACTTGTGTGATCATCCTATGGTCCGCCACCTAGGCTCAAAGGGATCATAAGATTATTCATGCTAGAAACTTCTGTGTGCAGCCACAAGCTATTATGGGCTCTAGCATAGTTGAGTATGTTGCAAGACCTCTTTCAGTGGTGGGCTAATAGATGTAGGGGAAAGTAGGTGTAACTGTCCACCCAGAGTAAAGAGTTATTGTTTCAGAAAGACTGTGTCTTGATTCTCCGACCATGGATGTATTCGAGCCTTGTGGGGAAAAGTGTGCAAACCTCTGCAGAGTGTATAAACTAATCATGGTTAGCCGTGTCCCCGGTTATGGACGTCTTGAGTATCTAGTTCTGTGATTATCATGTTGATGTCATCACTCTAAATATAATTTGATTGGGTTTAATGATGATGTTTAATTGGGATCGAGTTGGAGGAACCTTCTCAATGTTTAACAACCACCATTATAGTTAAATATAATTTATTCCTTTGTTGTAGGGAAAAATTGGCTTTATGCAAAACTGTAACCTTCCAGCTTTCCACCAGCCATATATGCATGTAGTGATAGCATTTATTTTGTTCATTACTCTATGTGTTACATTGCCAGCATATTCCGTGTGCTGACCCGTTTCGGGCTGCAAGTTTCATGTTGCAGACTTTTCAGACGACGAGTAAGGTGCCATATGTCGTTGTCTTTCACTCAGTGATGCCGTTGGAGTTGATGGACTCACTTTATCTTCCAAGCCTTCCGCTATTATCGTTTTTAGATGGCCTTAAGACATATTATTGTAATAAGTTCTCTCTTCAGACATTCCATGTAATAAGTGTGTGATTGCTACTCTGTTACAAATCCTCATGTATTGTGCGTGTTAGCATTACCGATCCAGGGATGACACTGATGCACAGAGATCAGACTGTTTGAGGTCTGGTCGCTACAAGATGGTATCAAAGCACACACTGACTGTAGGACACGACCACTAAGCTAAAGCCCTAGATCACTACTCTCTTCTCATTTCTGACTCCTCTCCCTTTTCTACTCTTTAGGATGGCGGATGCAAGGAACAAGTTCACACAACCGGATGAAGATACACCTTTTGGACGACACTTGAAGGAAGTTACTAGATACCTGAACATCGGAATACCAAGCTTCACCGGGACCTACATCGCCACCTTACCAGAAGAGGAGCGTTGGATGATTCGAGTTCAAGTTCCAAGAAGGACGTTCATGCCAGTCACTGAGCCCATAGAGTTTTCCTTTGATGCACCCACCTGGAGTCTAGGAAAGAGCATGGCAGCCCACATCACTATGGGACGCATTGGAGAAGTTTACCACAAGGATCTCAAGGATACTATCTACCAGATTTGTGGGCGCCGAGATGAGCAATGGGAGATGATCAGCACCAGGAAGGATAGATCAATTGCAGCTTTCATCCAGGAGTTAAACCAGCACATTCGCCGCCAGGAGAACCAGATGTGCGTAGGCATGATAGATCTGAAGAAGGCAATGACCAGGATCACGGAGCTGGAGGAAGAACTCAAGTCTACACGCGATGGATATGAGGAGGAAATAACGATACTCGTGGAGAAGAACGATGATTTGACGAGGAAGCTAGGAGTATTCATGGGAGATCCCGCGCCAGGAGGAGAAGACAACGATTCCACTTGTCCGGAGAACTACATCATCATCGACGAGACCGACTCAGACCCCGACGATAGTGATGATGACTTTGTTGATGAAGCTGGAGCAGATATCATGGAGTCTTCCACCGATCAAGTTTTCTAGTCAACCACCATATCAGTAGTAGTATTTCCCCATGTATATAGTATAGTCCGAGCACTTTTGTAACAATAGTTAGACCGATGTATGCCCTTGTTTGAATTGATTGAAGTGATATTGCTTGTGTTTGTCTCTTGTGCATATGGGTAGTGTTTTCCTTCTAGATCTCATTCTATTCTGTTCTCTCATCTTTTCTAAACCCATCAGATGCCTCTGAGACGCGACAATGGATTTGCTTTCCCACCGTAGCTCACTCAGTTGATCCAGCAGCAGAATGCATTGATGCAGATACTAGTCCAGAATCAGAATCAGGGAAACAACAACAACAACAACCCACCCCCACCCCCACTTGTGGATCACTTAGCCCGTTTTGTAAGGCTAAATCCGCCAGTGTTCTCCAGTAGCACCGAGCCGATAGTTGCAGATGGTTGGCTCCGCAAGATTGGAAGGGAGTTGACCACTGCATGATGCACAAATGCGGAGAGAGTGCGGTTTGCCGCACATCAGCTTGATGGACCCGCAGCATCTTGGTGGGAGAATTTCATAGCCACTTACCCCATCGACACTATCATAGGTAGGCATGTTTTCCCCTCAGACCTGATAATTCGGGAGTCGCAAGGTTTGGATGTGATTTTGGGTATGGATTGGTTATCGATGTATGGAGGAAACATCGATTGCGCTAGTAAGTCGATTATGCTCACCACCCCAGAAGGAAGACGGATTAAGTATGTATCCCGGCATGTGCCGAAGAGGACTCAAGTGAATTCCTTATCAGGAGTTGTATAGGAGGAAGTGCCAGTGGTGAAGGATTTCCCTGATGTATTTCCAGAAGAGTTGCCAGGCATGCCACCGGATAGAGACATCGAGTTTTTTATTAAGCTTTTGCCAGGCACAGGACCAATATCCAAGAGACCGTACAAGATGCCCGCAAAGGATTTGGAAGAAATTAAGGAGCAGATTAAGGAGTTACTGGATAAAGGCTATATTCGCCCTAGTTTGTCACCTTGGGGATCACCAGTGCTTATAGTGGAGAAGAAGGATGGATCGTTGAGGTTGGTTGTTGATTATCGTGGATTGAATGAAGTAACAATCAAGAACAAGTACCCACTGTCGATGATCAATGATCTGTTTGACCAGTTGCAAGGAGCTAAAAGTATTTTCCAAGATCGATCTGCGATCAGGATACCACCAGCTGAAGATTCGAGAGCAGGATATACCTAAGACAGCTTTTACCACAAGGTACGGGCTATATGAGTATACCATTATGTCATTTGGTCTGACTAACGCACCTGCCTATTTCATGAACATGATGAACAAGGTGTTTATGGAGTTCTTGGATAAGTTCGTCGTGGTGTTCATTGATGACATATTGGTCTACTCGAAGAATGAAGAGGATCATAAGGAGCATTTGCGTTTGGTACTTGGGAAGCTCAGAGAACATCAGTTATATGCCAAGTTCAGCAAGTGTGAGTTTTGGTTGAAGGAAGTTGGATTCCTCGGACATGTTATATCCGGAGAAGGAATAGCAGTAGACCCCACCAAGGTTGTCACTATGACAGATTGGGAAGCACCCATGTCAGTTGGAGAGATCCGGAGTTTTCTTGGACTCGCAGGATACTACAGGAGGTTCATTGAAAATTTCTCGAAGATTGCAAAACCCAAGACGGAGTTGTTGAAGAAGGATACCAAGTTCAAATGGACTGAGGAATGTGAGGCCAGTTTTCAGGAGTTGAAGAAACGTTTGATTACAGCTCCAATGTTGATTCTTCCAGATCAACGCAAGGATTATCAAGTGTATTGCGACGCTTCTCGTCGAGGACTTGGAGCAATGCTTATGCAGGAGGGAAGAGTTGTTCCATATGCCTCATGGCAGCTTAAACCCCATGAGTTGAATTATGCTACACATGACTTGCAGTTAGCAGCCGTAGTGCATGTGTTGAAGACATGGAGACATTTTCTCATCGGAAACCACTGTGAGGTGTACACGGACCACAAGAGTTTGAAGTATATCTTCACACAGAAGGAGCTGAATCTCAGGCAGAGGAGATGGTTGGAGCTCATTAAGGATTATGATATGAGGTTGTATTATTATCCCGGAAAGGCTAACATAGTAGCTGACGCGTTGAGTCACAAGAGCCATGTCAATACCCTCATGACCGGAGAGTTACCCAAGGAGTTAGCAGAGGATCTTCGTGAGCTATGTTTGGAAATAGTCTCGAAAGGTTATGTAGCAGCATTGGAGATTCAGTCTACCCTGATGGATAAGATCAGAGAAGCTCGGAAGACGGACAAGGAGATTGCCGAGATAAAGGAAAGGATGAGCAAAGGAAAGGCTAAGGGATTTCATGAGGATGAACATGATACCTTATGGTTTGAAGATCGCATATATGTGCCTAATGACCCAGAGATCCGTAAGTTGATTATGCAGGAGGCCCATGATTCACCGTATTCGATTCACCCAGGAAACACCAAGATGTATCTGGATTTGAAGGACAGCTTCTGGTGGATCGGAATGAAGAAGGACATTGTGGAGTATGTAGCAGTTTATGATGTATGTTAGAGAGTGAAGGCAAAGAATCAGAAGCCAGCAGGATTGCTACAGCCATTGTCGATACCCGAAAGGAACTGGGATAAGATAGGCATGGATTTTATCACGGGATTACCCAGGACTCGTTCAGGCTATGACTCGATATGGGTTGTAGTCGATTGTTTGACGAAGGTAGATCATTTCATCCTAGTGAAGACCCCTTACACCAGTGCGAAGTTGGCAAAGATATATATGACCAGGATCGTATGCCTGCATGGAGTTCCGAGGACCATTGTATCAGATAGAGGAACCCAGTTTACCTCAAAGTTCTAGAATCGGTTGCATGAGACTTTGGGTACCACGCTATAGTTCAGTATAGCCTTTCATCCACAGACAGATGGACAGACTGAGAGAGTCAATTAGATTCTGGAAGACATGTTGAGAGCTTGTGCCCTAGATTATGGATCTAGTTGGGACGACAATTTGCCATATGTGGAGTTCTCTTACAACAACAGCTATCAAGCCAGTTTGAAGATGGCCCCTTTTGAAGATTTGTACGGAAGGAGGTGCAGGACACCGTTGTTATGGGATGAAGTTGGAGACCGTCAGTTGTTTGGACCAGATTTGATTAAAGAGTCTGAAGAAAAGGTTAAGTTGATTCGCAATAGACTCAAGGTAGCCCATTCCAGGCAGAAGAGCTATGCGGATTCTAAATGCAAGGAGACAAATTACGAAGTCGGAGACCGAGTATACCTTCATGTGTCACCACTTCGAGGAGTTAAGCGTTTTGGAGTTAAGGGAAAGTTAGCACCACGTTTTGTGGGACCATACAAAGTTTTGGAACGTATGGGAGAAGTTGCCTACAAGTTGGAATTGCCCGAAGGATTGTCAGGAGTTCACGATGTGTTCCACGTTTCCCAGTTGAAGAAGTGCCACGCAGAGATGGTCGATATCCCTTTGAGAGATACAGTGCCGCTGGAAGCGATTCACTTGGATAGCGATTTGACCTACGAGGAGAAACCAGTGAAGATTCTCAAGTTTGCCAGCCGAGTCACACGCAGCAAGGTTATCAAGTTCTGCAAAGTTCAGTGGAGCCACCATACCGATGATGAAGCCACCTGGGAAAGAGAGGAGGACCTACGGAAGGACCACCCGCACCTATTTTCTAGCCAACCCGAATCTCGAGGTCGAGATTCATCTTAAGGGGGGTAGGTCTGTAACATCCCAAATTTTCAGTTTGGAATGTTATACATTAGATCATCATTGCATATCATATTTTATTGCATTTTGGCTTGATCCTAGAAATTCTACGCAACTCAAGGACCCACGGAGAGAGTTGGGGATTTTGTTATTTCCATATTTGAGTTTTCTCAAATTTTGAAAAGAGGATCGTTTGATTTTAATTATTTTCTCTCCGAATATTTCATATATGAAAATAAAAGAGAGGGGATAAAATTCCCCAAAATAAAGAAATACTAGAGGTTAAATATTAAAATCAAATAAGAATTTTATTCGGAGTTTTATTGCTATTTTAATTGAATTAGGAAATGCGTTTTTTAAAATAGCATTAGAGGCACAAATAAATGTTCACCCTGTCTGCTATATTTTTAGAGGACGGGGAAAATTTATTTCAGGATTTTTGGAGTCCGTTTAGTATTCCTTTTCTTTGTTTTTCTGCGTGGAATTATTTTTAAAAAAAAGTCAACCGACCTAGCCGAGACGTGCCCGACTAGGACTCGCCCGGCCGGCCTTTATAACCCGTTCCCCTGACCTCGCAGCCCACCAGTCCACCCGCCGCCACCGGTTTTCGCCGGAAAACCGCCCGGTTTTTTAGAAACCCTCGGTTATTTTTTAGATCGGTTTATTTTTTTCCCGGTTTAGTAATTTAGCTAACACCCGTTCGTACGTTCATTTTAACGAATGGTTTTCACCCGTTAGCCGCAGACAGCGAACGTTCGCTCGTTAGTCTGTTCGTCAGTTTTCTTTTTCCATGGATTTTCCGCGATTATTTTCGATCGTGATTTCTGCCCTGATTTTCGTTTTAGTTTATCTTTTCGCTCGTTTATCGGAATCAGGCGATTCAAGCACATAGATCTTCGTATCGAAGCCCTCTTTCTGTTTAGTCAACTTAAACAAGATTTTCGTACTGTAAAATTTGACTTAAGTCTAGATTAGTAAATGGATCTTGTTTCTTTTGCAGTTTGAGTTTCGTTGCTTCGTTTGTTTTGACTCTTTTTGCAAACCGGAGTTCTTAAGTTGAACTTTCTTGTTGGATCTCTTATTTGAGTTTTACCCATGCTTATAGTTGAGTGCTTATTGTATGATTGTTTTTTTGCGATAGAGTACCCAGAGTGTGAAGCGTGCTACTACGAGTCTCTAGGTTTCACGGACCATCAGCAAGGCAAGTAACACTTTGATCATACCTCTTTACTACCCAGTTTTATTGCATTAGATCAATCCTCAAACAATTGCATGGTTAGGATCTGATTAATATGTGGGTTTTGGGAAGTAGATGAGGTACATATTTATGTGTTTATTATCAAACCTTTGGGAGTTACTTTTACGTTGCTTATATTGCTATGCTATGCTCGTAGACGTGGTTTGGTTCAAGTGATTCATGATAGATGTGAGTGTTGTTAATTAATGGTTAACTTAAGGTGGCTACTTTAATACACATCTGGGTGGATTGCTTGAGGCACCCTGGAGTACCTAGTGGTTGTCAGGGCACCTAGAGAATCCAGTGTTGTCCAAGGATATCCCGGAGTACCCGTGTGATCATCCTATGGTCCGCCACCCAGGCTCAAAGGGATCATAAGACTATTCATGCTAGAAACTTCTGTGTGCAGCCACAAGCTATTATGGGCTCTAGCATAGTTGAGTATGTTGCAGGACCTTTTTCAGTGGTGGGCTAATAGATGTAGGGGAAAGTAGGTGTAACTGTCCACCCAGAGTAAAGAGTTATTGTTTCAGAAAGACTGTGTCTCGATTCTCCGACCATGGATGTATTCGAGTCTTGTGGGGAAAAGTGCGCAAACCTCTGCAGAGTGTATAAACTGATCATGGTTAGTCGTGTCCCCGGTTATGGACGTCTTGAGTATCTAGTTCTTGGATTATCATGTTGATCTCATCAATCTAAATATAATTTGATTGGGTTTAATGATGATGTTTAATTGGGATTGAGTTGGAGGAACCTTCCCAATGTTTAACAACCACCAAGATAGTTAAATATAATTTATTCCTTTGTTGTAGGGAAATATTGGCTTTATACAAAACTGTAACCATAGAGCTTTCCACCAGCCATATATGCATGTAGTGATAGCATTTATTCTGTTCATTACTCTATGTGTTACATTGCCAGCATATTCCATGTGCTGACCCGTTTCGGGCTGCAACGTTTCATGTTGCAGACTTTTCAGACGATGAGTAAGGTGTCATAGGTCGTTGTCTTTCACTTAGTGATGTCGTTAGAGTTGATGGACTCACTTTATCTTCCAAGCCTTCCGCTGTTATCGTTTTTATATGGCCTTAAGCCATATTATTGTAATAAGTTCTCTCTTGAGACATTCGATGTAATAAGTGTGTGATTGCTACTATGTTATAAATCCTCGGGTACTGTGCGTGTCAACATTACCGATCCAGGGTTGACACTGATGCACAGAGATCGGATTGTTTGAGGTCTGGTCGCTACAATTTGTGGCAAAGCCACCGTTCATAATTCTTTCATACATGTCACTCTTGAGTCATTGCACATCCCGGTACACCACCGGAGGCATTCATATAGAGTCATATTTTGTTCTACTATCGAGTTGTAATTTTTGAGTTGTAAGTAAATAAAAGTGTGATGATCTTGATTATTAGAGCATTTTCCCATGTGAGGAACTCGAAATAAAAGATGACAAAAAAGCCAAATTAGAAAACTAGGCCAAAGAAGCCATTCAAAAAATGAGAGAAAGAGAGAAGCGGCAATGTTACTATCCTTTTCCACACTTGTGCTTCAAAGTAGCGCCGTGATCTTCATGATAGAGAGTCTCCTATTTTGTCACTTTCATATACTAGTGGGAATTTTTAGTTATAGAACTTGGCTTGTATATTCCAACGATGGGCTTCCTCAAATGCCCTAGGTCTTCATGAGCAAGCAAGTTGGATGCACACCCACTTAGTTTCTTTTTGAGATTTCATAAACTTATAGCTCTAGTGCATCCGTTGCATGGTAATCCATAATCACTCACATTGATATCTATTGATGGGCATCTCCATAGCCAGTTGATACACCTAGTTGATGTGAGACCATCTCCTTCTTTTTTCTTCTCCACAACCACCATATTCTATTCCATCTATAGCGCTATGTTGATGGCTCACGCTCATGTATTGCGTGAAAGTTGAAAAGGTTTGAGAATACTAAAGTATGAAACAATTGCTTGGCTAAAACCGGGGTTGTGCATGATTTGAATACTTTGTGTGATGAAGATGGAGCATAGCCAGACTATATGATTTGGTAGGGATAGCTTCCTTTAGCCATGGTATTTTGAGAAGACATGATTGCTTTATTAGTATGCTTGAAGTATTATTGTTTTCATGTCAATATTAAACTTGAATCTTATGGATCTGAACATTCATGCCACAATGAAGAAAATTACATGGATAAATATGTTAGGTAGCATTCACATCAAAAATTCTATTTTTTTATCATTTACCTACTCGAGAACGAGCAGGAATTAAGCTTGGGGATGCTTGATATGTCTCCAACGTATCTATAATTTTTTATTGTTCCATGCTATTATATTATCTGTTTTGGATGTTTTACATGCATTAATATGCTATTTAATATTATTTTTGGGACTAACATATTAACCTAGATCCCAGTGACAGTTTCTATTTTTTCCTTGCTTTTGAGTTTCGCAGAAAGGAATACTAAACGGAGTCCAAACGGAATAAAACTTCACGATGATTTTTCTTGGACCAGAAGACACCTAGGAGACTTGGAGTGCAAGTCAGAAGAGCCACGAGGCGGCGGCAAGGGTGGACGGCGTGCCCCCCTACCTTGTGGGCCCCTCGGTGACCCCTTGACCTAGATCTTCCTCCTATGTATTCACATATATTACCAAACCCTCAAAAGCATCCATGGAAACACTTATACACCGCCGCAACCTTCTATTCCCGTGAGATCCCATATTGGGGCCTTTTCCGGCATCCTGCCGAAGGGGGGTTCGATCACGGAGGGCATCTACATCAACTCTATTGTCCTTTCGATGAAGCGTGAGTAGTCCACTTCAGACCTACGAGTCCATAGCTAATATCTAGATGGCTTCTTCTCTCTCTTTGATTCTCAATACCATGTTCTCCTCGGTGTTCTTGGAGATCTATCCAATGTAATACTCTTTTGCAGTGTGTTTGTCGAGATCCGATGAATTGTGGATTTATGATCAGCTTATCTATGAATATTATTTGAATCTCCTCTGAATTTTTGTATGCATGATTTGGTATCTTTGTATTTCTCTTTGAATTATTGGTTTGGTTTGGCCAACTAGATTGGTATTTCTTGCAATGGGAGAGGTGCTTAGCTTTGGGTTCAATCTTGCGTGATTTCACCTAGTGACAAAGTAGGGGTAGCAAGACACGTATTGCATTGTTGCCATTGAGGGTAAAAAGATGGGGTTTTCATCATATTGCTTGAGTTAATTCCTCTACTTCATGTCATCTTACTTAATGTGTTACTTGTTGGGAACATAGTAATTTCAAAAAAATTCCTACACACACGCAAGATCATGGTGATGGCATAGCAACGAGAGGGGAGAGTGTTGTCTACGTACCCTCGTAGACCGTTAAGCGGAAGTGTTATGACAACGCGGTTGATGTAGTCGTATGTCTTCACGATCCGACCGATCCAAGCACCGAACATACGGCACCTCCGTGTTCAGCACACGTCCAGCTCGATGAAGTTCCCCGGGCTCCAATCCAGCAAAGCGTCGGGGATGAGTTCCATCAGCATGACGGCGTGGTGACGATGATGATGTTATACCGGCGCAGGGCTTCGCCTAAACTCCGCGACGATATAACCGAGGTGGAATATGGTGGAGGGGGGCACCGCACACGGCTAAGGAACAATCCGTAGATCAACTTGTGTGTCTCTAGGGTGCCCCCCCCCCCCCCGCCCCCGTATATAAAGGAGCAAGGGGGGAGGCCGACCGGCCCTTGTGGGCGCGCCAAGGAGGAGGAGTCCTCCTCCTAGTAGGAGTAGGACTCCCCCTTTCCTACTCCTACTAGGAGGGGGAAAGGAAGGGGGAGAGGGGGAAGGAAAGAGGGGGGCGCCGCCCCCCCCCCCCTCCTAGTCCAATTCGGACCAGAGGGAGAGGGGGCGCGTGGCCCACCCTGTCCGCCCCTCTCTCTTTCCACTAAGGCCCATGTGGCCCATTAACTCTCCCGGGAGGGTTCCAGTAACCCTCCGGCACTCCGGTTTTCTCCGAAATCACCCGGAACACTTCCGGTGTCCGAATATAGTCGTCCAATATATCAATCTTTATGTCTCGACCATTTCGAGACTCCTCATCATGTCCGTGATCACATCCGGGACTCCGAACAAACTTCGGTACATCAAAACTTATAAACTCATAATAAAACTGTCATCGTAACGTTAAGCGTGCGGACCATACGGGTTCGAGAACTATGTAGACATGACCTAGAACTATTCTCGGTCAATAACCAATAGTGGAACCTGGATGTTCATATTGGTTCCTACATATTCTATGAAGATCTTTATCGGTCAAACCGCATAACAACATACGTTGTTCCCTTTGTCATCGGTATGTTACTTGCCCGAGATTCGATCGTCGGTATCCAATACCTAGTTAAATCTCGTTACCGGCAAGTCTCTTTACTCGTTTCGTAATACATCATTTCGTAACTAACTCATTAGTTACAATGCTTGCAAGGCTTAAGTGATGAGTATTACCGAGAGGGCCCAGAGATACCTCTCCGACAATCGGAGTGACAAAACCTAATCTCGAATTATGCCAACTCAACATGTACCTTTGGAGACACCTGTAGAGCACCTTTATAATCACCCAGTTACGTTGTGACGTTTGGTAGCACACAAAGTGTTCCTCCGGTAAACGGGAGTTGCACAATCTCATAGTTGTAGGAACTTTGTATAAGTCATGAAGAAAGCAATAGCAACATACTAAACGATCAAGTGCTAAGCTAACGGAATGGGTCAAGTCAATCACATCATTCTCCTAATGATGTGATCCCATTAATCAAATGACAACACATGTCTATGGTTAGGAAACATAACCATCTTTGATCAATGAGCTAGTCAAGTAGAGGCATACTAGTGACACTATGTTTGTCTATGTATTCACACATGTATCATGTTTCCGGTTAATACAATTCTAGCATGAATAATAAACATTTATCATGATATGAGGAAATAAATAATAACTTTATTATTGCCTCTAGGGCATATTTCCTTCAGTCTCCCACTTGCACTAGAGTCAATAATCTAGATTACATAGTAATGATTCTAACACCCATGGAGTCTTGGTGCTGATCATGTTTTGCTCGTGAGAGAGGCTTAGTCAACGGGTCTGCAACATTCAGATCCGTATGTATCTTGCAAATCTCTATGTCTCCCACTTGGACTTGGTCCCGAATGGAATTGAAGCATCTCTTGATGTGCTTGGTCCTCTTGTGAAATCTGGATTCCTTTGCCAAGGCAATTGCACCAGTATTGTCACAGAAGATCTTCATTGGTCCCGATGCACTAGGTATAACACCTAGATCGGAAATGAACTCCTTCATCCAGACTCCTTCATTTGCTGCTTCCGAAGCAGCTATGTACTCCGCTTCACATGTAGATCCCGCCACGACGCTTTGTTTAGAACTGCACCAACTTACAGCTCCACCGTTTAATAAAAATACGTATCCGGTTTGCGATTTAGAATCGTCCGGATCAGTGTCAAAGCTTGCATCGACGTAACCATTTACGACTAGCTCTTTGTCACCTCCATATACGAGAAACATATCCTTAGTCCTTTTCAGGTATTTCAGGATGTTCTTGACCGCTGTCCAGTGACCCACTCCTGGATTACTTTGGTACCTCCCTGCCAAACTAATAGCAAGGCACACATCAGGTCTGGTACACAGCATTGCATACATGATAGAGCCTATGGCTGAAGCATAGGGAACTCCTTTCATTTTCTCTCTATCTTCTGCAGTGGTCGGGCATTGAGTCTGACTCAACTTTATACCTTGTAATACAGGCAAGAACCCTTTCTTCGCCTGATCCATATTGAACCTTTTCAACACTTTATCAAGGTACGTGCATTGTGAAAGTCCAATCAAGCGTCTTGATCTATCTCTATAGATCTTAATGCCCAATATGTAAGCAGCTTCACCGAGGTCTTTCATTGAAAAACTTTTATTCAAGTATCCTTTTATGCTATTCAGAAATTCTATATCATTTCCAATCAACAATATGTCATCCACATATAATATTAGAAATGCTACAGAGCTCCCACTCACTTTCTTGTAAATACAGGCTTCTCCAAAAGTCTGTATAAAACCATATGCTTTGATCACACTATCAAAGCGTTTATTCCAACTCCGAGAGGCTTGCACCAGACCATAGATTGATCGCTGGAGCTTGCACACTTTGTTAGCTCCCTTAGGATCGACAAAACCTTCCGGTTGCATCATATACAACTCTTCTTCCAGAAATCCATTCAGAAATGCAGTTTTGACATCCATCTGCCAAATTTCATAATCATAAAATGCGGCAATCGCTAACATGATTCGGACAGACTTAAGCATCGCTACGGGTGAGAAAGTCTCATCGTAGTCAACCCCTTGAACTTGTCGAAAACCTTTCGCAACAAGTCGAGCTTTATAGACAGTTACATTACCGTCAGCGTCAGTCTTCTTCTTAAAGATCCATTTATTCTCAATGGCTTGCCGATCATCGGGCAAGTCAACCAAAGTCCATACTTTGTTCTCATACATGGATCCCATCTCAGATTTCATGGCTTCTAGCCATTTTGCGGAATCTGGGCTCATCATCGCTTCCTCATAGTTCGTAGGTTCATCATGGTCAAGTAACATGACTTCCAGAATAGGATTACCGTACCACTCTGGTGCAGATTTTATTCTGGTAGACCTACGAGGTTCAGTAGAAACTTGATCTGAAGTTTCATGATCAATATCATTATCTTCCTCACTAATTGGTGTAGATGTCACAGGAACTGATTTCTGTGATGAACTACTTTCCAATAAGGGAGCAGACATAGTTATCTCATCAAGTTCTACTTTCCTCCCACTCACTTCTTTCGAGAGAAACTCTTTTTCTAGAAAGGATCCATTCTTAGCAATGAATGTCTTGCCTTCGGATCTGTGATAGAAGGTGTACCCAACAGTCTCTTTTGGGTATCCTATGAAGACACATTTCTCCGATTTGGGTTCGAGCTTATCTGGTTGAAGTTTCTTCACATAAGCATCGCAACCCCAAACTTTAAGAAACGACAACTTTGGTTTCTTGCCAAACCATAGTTCATAAGGCGTCGTCTCAACGGATTTTGATGGTGCCCTATTCAATGTGAATGCAGCCGTCTCTAAAGCATAACCCCAAAACGATAGCGGTAAATCAGTAAGAGACATCATAGATCGCACCATATCTAGTAAAGTACGATTACGACGTTCGGACACACCATTTCATTGTGGTGTTCCGGGTGGCGTGAGTTGCGAAACTATTCCGCATTGTTTCAAATGTAAACCAAACTCGTAACTCAAATATTCTCCTCCATGATCAGATCGTAGAAACTTAATTTTCTTGTTATGATGATTTTCCACTTCACTCTGAAATTCTTTGAACTTTTCAAATGTTTCAAACTTGTGTTTCATTAAGTAGATATACCCATATCTGCTCAAATCATCTGTGAAGGTGAGAAAATAATGATATCCGCCACGAGCTTCAATATTCATCGGTCCACATACATCTGTATGTATGATTTCCAACAAATCTGTTGCTCTCTCCACAGTACCGGAGAACGGTGTTTTAGTCATCTTGCCCATGAGGCACGGTTCGCAAGTACCAAGTGATTCCAAAATTCCATCAGTATGGAGTTTCTTCATGCGCTTTACACCGATATGACCTAAACGGCAGTGCCACAAATAAGTTGCACTATCATTATCAACTCTGCATCTTTTGGCTTCGACATTATGAATATGTGTATCACTACTATCGAGATTCAATAAAAATAGACCACTCTTCAAGGGTGCATGACCATAAAAGATATTACTCATATAAATAGAACAACCATTATTCTCTGATTTAAATGAATAACCGTTTCGCATCAAACAAGATCCAGATATAATGTTCATGCTCAACGCTGGCACCAAATAACAATTATTCAGGTCCAAAACTAATCCTGAAGGTAGATGTAGAGGTAGCGTGCCGACCGCGATCACATCGACTTTGGAACTGTTTCCCACGCGCATCATCACCTCGTCCTTGGCCAGTGCTCACTTATTCCGTAGTCCCTGTTTCAAGTTGCAAATATTAGCAACAGCACCAGTATCAAATACCCAGGTGCTACTACGAGCTCTAGTTAGGTACACATCAATAACATGTATATCACATATACCTTTGTTCACTTTGCCATCCTTCTTATCCGCCAAATACTTGGGGCAGTTCCGCTTCCAGTGACCAGTTTGCTTGCAGTAGAAGCACTCAGTTTCAGGCTTAGGTCCAGACTTGGGTTTCTTCTCTTGAGCAGCAACTTGCTTGCTGTTCTTCTTGAAGTTCCCCTTCTTCTTCCCTTTACCCTTTTTCTTGAAACTAGTGGTCTTGTTGACCATAAACACTTGATGCTCCTTCTTGATTTCTACCTCCGCAGCCTTTAGCATTGCGAAGAGCTCGGGAATTGTCTTGTTCATCCCTTGCATATTATAGTTCATCACGAAGCTCTTGTAGCTTGGTGGCAGTGATTGGAGAATTCTGTCAATGACGCTATCATCTGGAAGATTAACTCCCAGTTGAATCAAGTGATTATTATACCCAGACATTTTGAGTATATGCTCACTGACAGAACTATTCTCCTCCATCTTGCAGCTGTAGAACTTATTGGAGACTTCATATCTCTCAATCCGGGCATTTGCTTGAAATATTAACTTCAACTCCTGGAACATCTCATATGCTCCATGACGTTCAAAACATCGTTGAAGACCCGGTTCTAAGCCGTAAAGCATGGCACACTGAACTATAGAGTAGTCATCAGCTTTGCTCTGCCAGACGTTCACAACATCTGGCGTTGCTCCTGCAGCAGGCCTGGCACCCAGCGGTGCTTCCAGGACGTAATTCTTCTGTGCAGCAATGAGGATAATCCTCAAGTTATGGACCCAGTCCGTGTAATTGCTACCATCATCTTTCAACTTTGCTTTCTCAAGGAACGCATTAAAATTCAACGGAACAACAGCATGAGCCATCTATCTACAACAAACATAGACAAGCAAAATACTATCAGGTACTAAGTTCATGATAAATTTAAGTTCAATTAATCATATTACTTAAGAACTCCCACTTAGATAGATATCTCTCTAGTCATCTAAGTGATTACGTGATCCAAATCAACTAAACCATAACCGATCATCACGTGAGATGGAGTAGTTTTCAATGGTGAACATCACTATGTTGATCATATCTACTATATGATTCATGCTCGACCTTTCGGTCTCTGTGTTCCGAGGCCATATCTGCATATGCTAGGCTCGTCAAGTATAACCTGAATATTCTGCGTGTGCAAAACTGGCTTGCACCCGTTGTAGATGGGCGTAGAGCTTATCACACCCGATCATCACGTGGTGTCTGGGCACGATGAACTTTGGCAATGGTGCATATTCAGGGAGAACACTTCTTGATAATTTTTAGTGAGAGATCATCTTAAAATGCTACCGTCAATCAAAGCAAGATAAGATGCATAAAGGATAAACATCACATGCAATCAATATAAGTGATATGATATGGCCATCATCATCTTGTGCTTGTGATCTCCATCTTCGAAGCACCGTCGTGATCACCATCGTCACCGGCGCGACACCTTGATCTCCATCGTAGCATCGTTGTCGTTTACGCCATCTATTGCTTCTACGACTATCGCTACCGCTTAGTGATAAAGTAAAGCAATTACAGGGCGTTTGCATTTCATACAATAAAGCGACAACCATATGGCTCCTGCCAGTTGCCGATAACTTCGGTTACAAAACATGATCATCTCATACAATAAATATAGCATCACGTCTTGACCATATCACATCACAACATGCCCTGCAAAAACAAGTTAGACTTCCTCTACTTTGTTGTTGCAAGTTTTACGTGGCTGCTACGGGCTTAGCAAGAACAGTTCTTACCTACGCATCAAAACCACAACGATATTTCGTCAAGTTAGTGTTGTTTTAACCTTCGCAAGGACCGGGCGTAGCCACACTTGGTTCAACTAAAGTTGGAGAAACTGACACCCGCCAGCCACCTGTGTGCAAAGCACGTCGGTAGAACCAGTCTCGCGTAAGCGTACGCGTAATGTCGGTCCGGGCCGCTTCATCCAACAATACCGCCGAACCAAAGTATGACATGTTGGTAAGCAGTATGACTTGTATCGCCCACAACTCACTTGTGTTCTACTCGTGCATATAACATCAACGCATAAAACCTAGGCCCGGATGCCACTGTTGGGAACGTAGTAATTTCAAAAAAATTCCTACGCACACGCAAGATCATGGTGATGGCATAGCAACGAGAGGGGAGAGTGTTGTCTACGTACCCTCGTAGACTGTTAAGCGGAAGCATTATGACAACGCGATTGATGTATTCGTACGTCTTCACGATCCGACCGATCCAAGCATCGAACGTACGGCACCTCCGTGTTCAGCACACGTCCAGCTCGATGACGTTCCCCGGGCTCCAATCCAGCAAAGCGTCGGGGATGAGTTCCGTCAGCACCACGGCGTGGTGACGATGATGATGTTCTACCGGCGCAGGGCTTCGCCTAAACTCCGCGACGATATAACCGAGGTGGAATATGGTGGAGGGGGGCACCGCACACGGCTAAGGAACAATCCTAGATCAACTTGTGTGTCTCTAGGGTGCCCCCCCCCCCCCGCCCCCGTATATAAAGGAGCAAGGGGGGAGGCCGGCCGGCCCTTGTGGGCGCGCCAAGGAGGAGGAGTCCTCCTCCTAGTAGGAGTAGGACTCCCCCTTTCTTACTCCTACTAGGAGGGGGAAAGGAAGGGGGAGAGGGGGAAGGAAAGAGGGGGGTGCCGCCCCCCTCCTAGTCCAATTCGGACCAGAGGGAGAGGGGGCACGCGGCCCACCCTGGCCGCCCCTCTCTCTTTCCACTAAGGCCCATGTGGCCCATTAACTCTCCCGGGGGGGTTCCGGTAACCCTCCGGCACTCCGATTTTCTCCGAAATCACCCGGAACACTTCCGGTGTCCGAATATGGTCGTCCAATATATCAATCTTTATGTCTCGACCATTTCGAGACTCCTCGTCATGTCCATGATCACATCTGGGACTCCGAACAAACTTCGGTACATCAAAACTTATAAACTCATAATAAAACTATCATCGTAACGTTAAGCGTGCAGACCCTACGGGTTCGAGAACTATGTAGACATGACCTAGAACTATTCTCGGTCAATAACCAATAGTGGAACCTGGATGTTCATATTGGTTCCTACATATTCTACGAAGATCTTTATCGGTCAAACCTCATAACAACATACGTTGTTCCCTTTGTCATCGGTATGTTACTTGCCCGAGATTCGATCGTCGGTATCCAATACCTAGTTCAATCTCGTTACCGGCAAGTCTCTTTACTCGTTCCGTAATACATCATTTCGTAACTAACTCATTAGTTACAATGCTTGCAAGGCTTAAGTGATGAGTATTACCGAGAGGGCCTAGAGATACCTCTCCGACAATCGGAGTGTCAAAACCTAATCTCGAATTATGCCAACTCAACATGTACCTTTGGAGACACCTGTAGAGCACCTTTATAAACAACCAGTTACGCTGACGTTTGGTAGCACACAAAGTGTTCCTCCGGTAAACGGGAGTTGCACAATCTCATAGTTGTAGTAACTTTGTATAAGTCATGAAGAAAGCAATAGCAACATACTAAACGATCAAGTGCTAAGCTAACGGAATGGGTCAAGTCAATCACATCATTCTCCTAATGATGTGATCCCATTAATCAAATGACAACACATGTTTATGGTTAGGAAACATAACCATCTTTGATCAATGAGCTAGTCAAGTAGAGGCATACTAGTGACACTATGTTTGTCTATGTATTCACACATGTATCATGTTTCCGGTTAATACAATTCTAGCATGAATAATAAACATTTATCATGATATGAGGAAAAAATAATAACTTTATTATTGCCTCTAGGGCATATTTCCATCATTACTATGTTCTTACGAACTTAATACTCTAGATGCAGGCAGGAGTCAGTCGGTGTGTGGAGTAATAGTAGTAGATCCAGAATCGTTTTGGTCTACTTGACACGGACGGGATGCCTATGTTGCATAATCATTTCCTTGGATATCATCATAACTTTGTGCTTTTTTATCAGTTGCTCGACAGTAATTTGTTCACCCACCATATTATTTGCCTTCATGAGAGAAGCCTCTAGTGAAACCTATGGCCCCCGGGTCTATTTTCCATCATATTAGTTTCCGATCTACTATTTTGCAATCTTTTATTTTCAGATCTATAAACCAAAAAACCCAAAAAAAATGTTTTATCGTTTGTTTAGTTCTATTTATCTATCTCTATCAGATCTCACTTTTGCAAGTGATCAGGAAGGGATTGACAACCCCTTTATCGCGTTGGGTGCAAGTGTTTGATTGTTTGTGCAGGTATTGGTGATTTGCGCATTCTTCTCCTACTGGATTAATACCTTGGTTCTTAACTGTGGGAAATACTTATCTCTACTGTGTTGCATCATCCTTTTCTCTTCAATGGAAAAAACAACGCAAGTTCAAGAAGTAGCAGGGGCCACGGGCGTTTGAGGGCCCGAATTTGTTGTTTGCGGTTGTAGATGCTCATACTCAGTTTGTGTGCATGTGTGACGTGGCATCCAATATTTTCCTAAAAACGTGTTGTTGAATATGGGACACCATTCACATCCCTGGAGCCCTTTTTTTCTCAGCGGTCTAACACTCCACAAGCATCTATTCTGGAAAAATTGCCCTAAAAAGTATTTCGGGCGAAACCAGCTTCCACTTAAATGCCCAAGCTGACAATCTGTACTTTTTAATTGCCGATGGTGATCACGATCAATCTGATGCCTCTAGTAGTGTCACGTTGTCCTCTCCCCCTTATTTTCACACCATGTGCTCATTTCGTTCAATCCCATACAAATTTACTTCTTAGGTCCCACTATCAAAGACTATTTGTTGGCTATAATTATTTGACACCTTCGTCCCCGAACCCTGTGTCGCTCCCCATGGGGCGAGGAGTAGCAAACCAAACCCTAGCCGCCAGGCCTTCGCCACCACCACTCCCTTCTCACCACCGCGTTGTCGGTGCTAAAGCCCACGCGGCCACCAAGGACGGCAGCAGAGGGACATCTTCCATGGGTTGCTTCTTCCAGTCGTTTGGGCACGTATGTTCTAGCTGAGTGTGGTTGCTTGGTGTTGCTTCGATGGCTTTCCAGGGGTCATGTCGAGATGCAACGGTTGTTGTATCAGGTCGATTCAGGTGTGCATCTGTTTCCTCGCCCCTTCCCCTACCCCATTGTCTCGGTCGTTACTTGCTAGATTTGGTGGAGGTTCTGTCAAATCTGGTGGGGGTTCTACCAGATTTGGCGAAGGTTCTTCCAGATCTGGCGGTTTTTCCTCCTAGTGGATTGTGTCCGACCAGTAGTGAGTGGGATTTCGTCGTTTGGTTTTCCACCCCGTTGATTCCGCCGCCGATTTGGTCATTATTTGTCAGCTTGTCTCCCGCTGGTGGTGAATTTGGGATTTGGTAATTGGTCACTTGTGCTCGAAGGCTTCTTGTTTGTGATGGTGTGGACGTCATTTCGGTTCGATATCTTTCGCACATGGTGCGGCAATTCCAGATTCAGGTCATCAGTCGCAATGGTTTTCATCATGGTGCTTTCTTGTGCTCTTGCTCCCCTCTAGTTGGTTCATGTCCACCTTCTCGGCCCCTCTTCTACGGCTTTAGTAAAGACCGATATGGTAGCATTAGAATGGCCTTGGATTTTGCAAGAAGTGTTGTCTTATGGTTGGTTGTTGTTTAGTCCTTGTGGTGCTTGTGTGCGTCAGTCGTTGTTGTCGTAGGTCATCGTAGGCCATCGTGGTTGTTGTGTTTAGGTCGTATTGTAGTTGACTGGTGTTTAGGATCTTGCATCAGACGTTTATTGCTTTTCGTGTCGTATGGCATACTTTTTCTCTACCTTAGGTTGGGTTTGGTCATCTCTTGCTTATGAATCTTGATCCTTAGGTTGTTTAGATTCTTCCTTTTTGGTTGTGCCTCTTTGGTGTTGTATGGTTCGCGCCTTCTATGGTGATGTATCATTTTCCTCTCATAATGAATTGACATGTAGCTCTCCTGCTGGTTCAACACAAATGATTATTTGACTTAGCTTACTTCATTTTGGTATCAAAATAGAAGAATCATAGAATTCTGTAGTCTTCCATTAGAAGCATTCTTATGAACTTTTTTCATCGAACTCCCGATCTCAAGTATCAAATATGGTATAAGCAACTCCAGAGGGTGTTAAAGCTTCAACAAGATATATGCGGCCTCGTTTGGAGCCGCTCCTATAAATTCATTTTTGTGTAGAATTAGGTTGTCTAGTTTCTAACCATATATTGTAAAATACATTGACACACTTCAATAAATTTGGAAAATTTAACCAAGTTTTTCTTCGTATTGCATTGTAGCCATTTGGTCAGGTTCCATTCCAAAGACATAATGGTACAAAGTTTAACCAGTCAAGCAGTGGTCAGCCCAAGATTGGGGCAAACAAGGGTTATTGTCGGGTTATTTAATGGAGCAAGGTACCTCGCCTACTCATCACTAGCGACTGCGAAGCTGTCAAGCATTGTCGTCGTCCTCTCCCTGGCTAACCTCAATCTCTGAGTCCGCCATTATAACCAAGTAAGTTCTTGCTTCAAATCACACCTTTAACAAGATTCTTTCTCTGAAAATTACACTCAATCTATCACAATTGTATTAGCCAAGCCAAAGCATAGCTAAGAATTTTCCTGGGCTTAGATCTTAAAAGTAAATTCCAAAATGAGTTTTCTAGATTGCTAAAATCATGCGCTTTTTAACTATGTCAACCTTAATTAAACAATATCCATGTTTGTTACAAGAGATGGGATTAGAAAGTCCGGAGGATGTTCACGTCATTCCTCTGAAATTTTCTCTTTATAACTTGCTCGAGCTAGTGAACGTGCAACAACATTGCTCTCTCAGGCACAATGTGCAATCATTGCCCTGCCAAAAGAACTCAACAATGTAGGGCAATCATCAATCACTATTAACCCTGAAGCTCGGCACTCTAAAGGATCTAGGATGGCATGCACGATCTCCATTGAGTCATATTCTACCACCACCGAGTAAAATCCTCAACTCATCTACCAAGCATAGCTCCTCAAACAACATAAAAGCCTCCATCAAGGCATCCATGGAGAACTCCTAATATGAACAAGATGCGGCAATGAACTTCTCATTTGAGTCCGAGAGCAAAGCTCCCACTGCACCAGACTCTGGATGGAAGCTAGCATCAACATTCAGTTTTATAGTTCCTGAAGTCGGTCCAATCACTTCATTTGTCTTGTTGGTTCCTTTACCTATGTTGCTAATACATTCGCCACAATCCCCTTGATGCTTAAAACATATTGTATAGGGGGGCGTTTTCACCTCATGGGCGATTTTCCAAAACTCCCACTAGATGCACCATCATGCCACCATGATAGTATGAATTCCATTACAATTGGAATGCCCGTTCCTGCTGGGAGCTCAGCACATACCAACTCTTCAAGGATCGTTGCCCTAGATAGCTCTTGAACAACAACTGATTCGGTATAGTCCCTAAGACCAAGTTCCTCCCACACCTCCATAGCTCTGTCACAAGTAAAAACCATGTGCTAGAGATCCTCCCAATCAGTACAACAGACTATATATACAACTAGAGTTTTATATGTTGATCCGCCAACGTGCAACACCAGGGAACTATGCCGTGCAAAACCCTTCAATTGAAAATATGAACTTTCGAGGATACAGATCTTCCCCAGAAAAACTTCCAAACCAGATGTGGACCCATCCTTCCTTCTCCCACATTAAGTCAGACCCTCAATCTATATTCTCTTTCCTCCAAGCCACATGGTACGCCGATCTCATGGTGAAGCATCCTGACTTGGTAAATTGACATGCAATAAAGTTTGATTGATCATGTGAAGGTAGAGGGATTTGAAGAATTCTCACAACGTCAAGTGGCCAAAATTATCCTCGATCATTTGCACATCCTAGTTCCCTAAAATTGGATCAATTAAGTCATGAACTATCTATAACAAACACTGTCCCCATGAGTAATTATGGTGTGATCATGGCTCATCGGGATTCATCGTCCTTCAAAAAATTAATCATTGCACCATCTCTAGGTCGCCATATAGCTCCGTGTTTAAGAGTTTTCAAACCAAATAGAATGCTCTGCCATGTATATGATGATTCGTTCTTCAACATAGCCTTACATAAGTCCTAATCTAGATAAACTTGGCTTGAAGGACCTGAGAACATGGTGATTATGGTTCAGACAATAATCTCCAACACTGTTTTCATTGCTTTTTTGAAACAATGTAAGTCTTCAAACCCCATGCCACCTTCATTTTTTGGAACACACATTTTCCATCGCACCTTCCAATGCAATTTTCGTTTACCTTGAAGTGCCATGCCACCAGAATCTAGCAATAGCATCACAGACGACCTTACATATATACTTTGAGATATTAAAAACAGACATATCATAGACTGGGATTGCCTATGCAACTACCTTCAGAAGTATCTCTTTCCAACTAATAGATAACATCTCCCCCCCCCTACACAAAGAGATAACATCTTTGATAGCCAACCATTGGTAAGTGCACAAAGTCTATCAAAAAGATGTTGGAAGCAACCACTACGATCAAATGGTGGTAATCCCAAATACTTATCAGTCAATGCCTCTAAAACAATGTTAAGCTATGCACATACCTCATCACATACCTCCATGGTCGTATTAGGGCTGGAAAAAAAATGGTCTTTGCATTGCGGACCAACTGCCCAAAGCTTCCATGATACATATCTAGAGCATTCGGGAGTGTCATGGCATTCAACGCATCCGCTCTCATCAAGATTAGGTAGTCATAAGAAAATAACAAGCATGAAATTGATGGTGCACTACGGCACACCCTAAGCCCTTGGACACCGCCGATCTCCTACTCATGTGCTAGAAAACTAAATAAACCCTTAGCACAAAATCAAGAACATGGAAGTCGGTAGGGGACCCCCCTTGCCTAAGCCCCCTCATAGGATAAATGCATATGTTTCATTTGAATTGAACTAAACCCTGTCGGCTGATGACTGAACAACCACGGTCCTCATGCATTGCAATATTCCACTTCCAAAGCATAGAAACTAAGTTATGAATGTGTAGTCATCGAAGGGCCTAAATTTGACCTCCTTTGAGCAACCCCAGGCAACTTGCATGGCGATGAAGAGCATCGTATGGCTGAAGGGAGTTCAAACACAAACCCTAAGAATCATCGCCCAAAGCATCTCCCATGTGGGCGTCCCAACCAGTCCCGAGAGATCCACCACCTCTCCTTACTCTTCTGTGATCTCCATCCTTTGGAGAAGAGCATCATCTTTGTTGTTGGGTTAGGTCCTATGTTCTTTGTCGAGGCTTCTGCCATCCCGCTACCCTTGAATTCGACGTTGTCGATAGAGATGTGGCCCAGGTGACGCACATTCACCATGTGCGAAGAATTTCTAATTCTAGGGCACTACTCCGGCGTAGGAGAGGGCGGGATGTCCTTCCCTAGATTGGCTATAGTGGATTCCTGCAGGGTCGCCACAACACATGAGAAACCTAAGATACTAGGGGGCTAGCCATGTTCATCACCTCTGCCACGGGGGTTGAACTTACAATCATGCGATTTTAATATCAAAATTGTTAAATCTCAGTCGATACTATATTTCGAGATCTTGCGTGAAGATCCATGCAAAAAGAAATATCTTTTTATATTTTTTGTCACTTGACTGAGACTTGGTTGAGACTTGGTTAAATCTGAGTTGAGTTGACTTAGGTCTAGCCTCACCTCTTCAATTTTTGCCTCTCCTAACCGTTCACGCAACCTCCGCGGATGCTCTAAACTAATCTAAAATGCTCTAAACTGCTTAACGTGGCGCTTATACAGTAGAAAAGAAATCATCAGAATACCAAAAACCATTCAGACTTCAGTACGACGAAAAACACCAGGGATAAGGTAACACTGCTACTGCTGCTAGTATAAACTGGGGGAACCATCCCTCCCAATAATCAGCCATGCAATTGCATTTTTAGCTACAAAATTACACATGTGACTGCATGCTTCAACTTCCTAGCTACATGTAACACCACGGTTCCAACTCCAAAAAAAAAACAATTTATCCACGGTTTTGCGGAATTTCCTACTGTTGCGGCGGTCCTCCCGCGTTTTCCTCCTCCCCGCCCTCCGGCGCGCGCGCGGCCACCGCCGCCGACACCGCGGCGTCGTACCCGTCAGCCGATGCCGCGGCGAACTCGGCCATGGCGCCTGTGACGGCGCCCAAGCCGGCGCAGAGCACGCGCCCCGCCATGCCCTCCATGCCCGCGGCAGCTCCCGAGCACACCGACCCGACGCCGGCCACGAAGAAGTCCAGCCCGTCCATCACCCGCGCCTCCGACGCCGCTTCGACGGCGAGCCCCCACTCCATGCACACCAGGAACGCCGGGGGCACGGTGCCCGGCGCAGCGGCGCCCGCGCCAATGCCAAGGCAGCGTCGTGCCCAGGCGGCCAGGGCGCGCGCGTACGCGCGCTGCGCCAACAGCCAGGCGTCCAGGGCTCCACGCCAGGCTCGCACCTCGCACTCGAGGGCGATGGCGGCAGGAGGCGGTGTCGTCGCCTCTGGAGGACCGAGAGCCATGGTGGTCGCCGCCGATGCGCGGTGTTGGAGGAAGAGAAGCTTGGCGTCGTCGATGGTCCGCTTCTGAGCCTCGTGGCGTTCAGCCATGGCTCGCCACATCCGCGACAGTCTGCACAATGCAAGAATAGCTCTGTTACTATCAAAGGCTACGATCAGGCAAGATCCCTTAAATTCACGTGCATTCCTACATCAGCATGCCTACTATGATCAATAACCCAACAGCTATTCACCCTTTGCTGAAAATTGTAGCGATATCATATCATCAGTAAATTCCAAGTATAGGAACCATGACATTTTTAAGTCGTGGCTGCCTGGCTGGCCATCATCTACTCTTGCTTGATTGGACTATGCCCATTGTTTGACCAATTAACATATTATTTATGAAATGTTGGCTTATAAAAATTGTACTAACTTCACAATGGTGAGCAAAAGCATACCCTTGGATAAGCTCCATAAGTTGAGGGTGCAACTCCTCGTCTCTTAGAACTTCAATTCTTCTTGATATTGACTGAACAGTTTGTATTGACACCTTCATCCGAGTTTGTAAGCTTCTCAACGCTGAACGAGTCTTATCGACAGAAGAAGGCTCCTCCCCTTTCACATCCTGGCTCCGCAAATGTGCCATCCTCTTCTCATACTCAAGTCTTAATCGCTCACCCACCTACAAGTGACAAAGGCATGACTTCCGCTAGTCGGTTCTACTGATCTGTTGGTATAGGTTCGTGACGGTGACAAAGATCGTACCTTCACTTCTTTGTATAATTTCTTCTCCCATGTATACAGTCTATCCAGAGTGGAGTGATGACTTCCAGACATTGTGCTGCAAGATTCTTCAGAGTAACAGCTGTTTGTATCATTGTCAAAAAGATCATCTATTGAGCCAGAGGAAGCAAGAAGGAAGCGGGAAGATGATGATCGAATTGATGCAGATCGCAAAAGTGCGACTGGGTTTAGCATCTTTACTGCATTAAAAAAATCATGAGGAAGTTCAGCGACTGAAATCTGAAACATTTTAAATAATAACTTCGGTATTGGTTTATAAAAGTGGTACCAGAGAGATCATTTGAGGTTGGGTATTGAGCTCGACTTGCCTCCAACATCCGTGAGACTTCCTGAGCAGCGCCACAGATCCCCAAGAACTGACTGTCAATATCTTTCATAGCCTCGACCAAACTCGTTGGCCTTCGGTTCAGATACACAGTGAAACCTGGGGTTTCTTCTGCATTTGCTACTTTGTTCCTCCTTAGTTCTTTCTTATGTGCCTTGATCTCATGGTCTACTGCATTTCGGGGCTCGGATGAGCCTGCGCATTGAACACCTTTGGATTGATGTCCCTTTTGTTCTTGCTTGACATTGACTTCAGATTTTCCTGGGCGAGCCTCGTTAGAAGCCATACATCTTTGGTCATCTGAATGCTCACATTCATCAGATTCTTCTTCTTCATCATCATCCTCATCAGATTCTTCTTCTTCATCATCCTCCTCCCCCTCCCCCTCCCCCTCCCCCTCTTTGTTGTGCATTTGTTCATGTTTTTGACATTCATCATCTTCCTCTTCGAGTTCTGGGATTCCTTCCTCCTCTCTTACCTGCTGTAACCGTGCCAATTCATCGTCAGTGACCACATTGTCATAGCTACTCCGAGGGCGCGGGTACGGATAGCTGTCCAGCGGCGAGAATGGATTCCAGAAGGAGTCCCACGGTGATGATTCTGGTTCCTGGGGTGATGAGGGTGGGTAGTTTGGCCTGTCATGAGATGCGTAATAAGATGTCCTCCTTGGATCCTGGGGTGGAGCAGGTGGATAGCTTTGCCTGTCATAAGGTGGCGTGTAATAAGAGGAATTCCTCACTGGCTCCTGGGGTGATGGAGGTACGTAGTTTGGCCTCTCATAAGGTGGCATGTAATAAGAATTCCTCACTGGCTCCTGGGGTGGTGGAGCATAAGGTGGCATGTAATAAGAAGAATTCTTCACTGGATCCTGGGGTGATGAAGGTACGTAGTTTGGCCTGTCATAAGGTGGCATGTAATAAGAAGAATTCCTCACTGGCTCCTGGGATGATGGAGGTGCGTAGTTTGGCCTCTCATAAGGTGGCATGTAATAAGCATTCCTCACTGGTTCCTGGGGTAATGGAGGTACATAGCTTGGCCTGTCATAAGGTGTATAGTGAGAAGATGGCCTCATCGGTGAGGAAGTCGCCGGGAAGGATCTATCTGTGCCACCATAGCTATCCACAGGGTAATGTGACTCAACACGGATTGTTTCCACGGGCCGTGGAGCCTCTTCAACTGACACTGATGGGTTTGGTCCTGACATCAAGTACTTGGCGACATGAACAGTCCTCTTCTCATACGAACCATAAGGAAGGCCGAGCATCTCTGGCTTCTGTTGCTTGACAGGAGAGATGAATGGGTCAAAAATGAGCTCGTGCCGATCATCTCCAGCGACGAACCTCTGTAGGGCCATCGAAACACATTTCATGGACTCGATGTAGGCGATGTGAGAGGACGCAAAACGGTTTCGCTGCTCCAGTGCCTGCTTGATGAAGTCCCTCCTGTCCCGGCACATCTTAACAGCCTCCTCATCTTCCAATCTGGAAGCAGCACATCCCATGTCTCCAGAGTCTTGTGTTGTCAGGAATATGTCATGCCCCGGGAAGAACTTCTGAGCCTTTACATGTGAAAAAACAAAAAAAGGAAAGCGGCAGGTAAGTTTCAGCTTCAGTAAACCAGGCATCATGTGTAAGTGCAGAAATTACCTGATACTGTAGAGTGCTCAGTTGTTGTCAACCTGTGCATTGCATCTGAAGCCAATGAACAACCTACAATCAGGCAAATTTCAGACATTTCAGGAGCAAATTCCAGACATTTCAGAAGCAATCAAATTGTGTGTCAAAAGGGAACTCAGGCATAGGTTATTCACCAGCAACAGGCTATCAGGAGTGTTGGGATTGACTACTGGGATCTAACATGAAATGCAACTACTTCTCACAAGACCCAAAAAATGCTCTTCTCAAAAGACAGTGAGAGCTACAACACCATAGAAAGATGTCCCTTTGGAAACGAAATACCCCACTGACAAAACATACCCTACACATTTTTCGGTTAGCTAGCAGCGACATTCCTTCCTCCTAAACGAGGGCTAAGAAAGCAAGAAAGTTAGGAATGTAACCTTGGCCCAGCAAGACATGATCGGTCCTACTGCCTACTTGCATAATCATGGCTACGGTAAGCTGACTCGATATCTATACTGAATTCAGTTCAGTGCATTGAAGATAACAGAGCCAGGACGGTGCTGGGTAAAACTAATGAAACATTGGAATTCAAAACAGCATTTGTTTTTCCGCAGTGAAATTAGCACAAACAACGATCTTGTACCGTCCACGAATCACAAGCAGCCAGAAAAACACAATGCAAAGATATCTTGAAGGTGAAATGAGGGGTCAGTAGGCAAACAGAAGTGTTGGCCCGGATGGACTAAATTCCCACATCTCCATGGTGGACTGATTTTCCGGTGCTTAAGCGGTTGGGCAAAAGGTAAAGAAAAATGCTGTAACAAGAAGAAGATTACAAGAAAGCTCTGAAGATGATGATGGGTAATAATAACACTTGTCTCTTGGTAAACTGCCCACAAGGGAAAAGAGTACTAGTTCAATTGCTCTTGCCAACCTGCGAGTGGAACCACGGAAGGGAATGGAAAAATTAAGATATTTGCTGGACAGGACAAACCAGAGGCGCATCAGTGCTCGTTGCGTTGCATCTTGCTTAACCAAGGCACGGAACAGATGGAGAAATTACGGAGCCGAACCAAAAAAACACAACGCTTGCAGGAAAGGCAATCCTCGCTCTGAAATTTTCAGAACCAGATGAAGCAAGGAGAATTGAAGGGGAAATGCAAAAATATAGATAAAAATCATGGAGCAGATACCGGGAACAAGGAAGTGCATTAGACTACCTCCGTTATCCGCTACAGAACCGAAAGAAACTAGAACACGGTATCTGATGATGCGCGAGGGGGAAGGTGGAGACGATGAAATCTCGGGTAAAAAAGAAGAGAGCATCACAACTGTCGCAGTAAAAAAAGAAGAGAGCACCACAGCTGTGGCAGCAATAATCAACAAGAAACGGCTGCTGAATTCTCGGCTAGCCACATTAAACAGCAGGCAAAATAAAAATCGTATGGAAAAAGATCAGGTGCACAGTACAGGAACACATCATTCTGAAGTGTGGGTGAAGCAAAGACAGGGAAAAACAGAGAGCGATGCAGAGGAGACTGCTGGGAGAGAGAAAGAGAGAGAGAGAGAGAGAGAGAAGAAGAAACCAGGGGCATACTACTAGATAGATACGTACATGTTCTTGGAGCGCTCAAAGAGGGGAATCACGAAATTCTCTCTCTATGGATGAAGAACATCTCTCTCTCTCTCAAGCACACACGCAGCACTTTCTCTCTCTACTTTGGCCCAGGAAACCTCTCACCCAACCGCATCAATGGCCAACATTAAACAAAACAAAAGGGGAGGTGGGGACAAAAGGAGGGGCAAGGCAATGCGAACCTACACAAGAAGAGATTAAAAATAGGATCAGGTGAGGTGAGGGAGGTCTATACCTGGGATTGAAGGAGGACCTTCTTCTCTACGACCACCTCAAACCCCTTGGGTGGGTGTGTACAAGAACAAGGGGTCGAAGAAAGATTTGTGGGGAGAGAGAGAGAGAGAGAGGGCGGAGAGGAGTGTGGGTGGCAGTGGCAGTGGCAGTGGCAGAGGGGGAAGAGAGAGAGAAGGGAGGGGAGGGGAGGGGCAACAACGGTCAAAAGACTGCAAAGGAGGGGAGGTCACCGAAGGAGGAGGAGAGAGAAAAGCGGGGGCGGACGGATGAATTGGGGGGTATGACCCTACGCTTGCTGTTATTTCCCAATAATGCCCTACTCATTCATTTTCCTCTTTTTTTAGCCCTACTGCCCATTTACTCTCTGCCATTTTATGGAAAAAATTGGGCTCTCAGTAGTAGGTTTGTTTGTGCACTTGAGGAAACTTCCGGCTCGGAGAACTGTCTTTTCTCACACGAGAATTTTTACATTCTTGTTATTACAGAGAGACGAGGGCGGGGGCTGGGGGTGCTTTTTTTTACTAAGAACTTGTGACGAGTGCGAAAATTCATGGCGTTTGGAGGTATGCAATGCGACAGCACTTGTGGCGCTACGCAACTAGAAACTGAAGTATGACCATGACGATGGTTTTTGGATCCTTGTGAGGGAGTGGGTATCCGGATGCCCTGCGATCTCCAGGCTTCAATTCATTGCATTAGTAGTAGGAGATTTGGTGTTATGGGTCCGGGTTTTTAATCGCAATGAAAAGGTTCTTGGTAAAAACAAAGAGGCCAGCTGCGACATGCACGGCATTTCCAGCACGAAAGCCCCCTCAAAATTGGATCCTTCATGCAAATTAATTAAAATAAATTCCTGCGGATCAAAGAGTTCCATGCCAAACAAACGAAGCTTCTCGCTTAAGTATTATGGTGATCAGGTCGGTTCATGCATGCATGCCGCTCTGCACGCCTCACGCTTCTCACGTTCGCTAGCTACTAGGCGGCGATTCAATTGTAGCTGTACCACCAAAACAAAACCCAAATCATAAAAGAAAAATAGAAAAAAAACCCACAAACGCCCTCGGAGGCTCTAACAAACACTTCCAAGTGTAAACCAAAGAAACCGGCCTGATCATCATAAAAAAATAAATTAAAAGAATACCCACAAACTCCCAGCGTTTCTTTTTAGTCTTCATATAATATTAGGTCAAAGTCAAATTATGTAAAGTTTGACTAACTTTATAAAAAAAATATCAACATCTATAATACTAAAGCTAAATGATATAAAAATTAATTTCATGATGCATCTAATAATAGTGATATCATATTGCGAATCTTGATATTTTTCTTCATAAATTTAATTAAAGTTAGCAAAGTCTGACTTTGACCAAATTTTAGATACAGATTAGAAAAACGGAGTAACTAATGTAGTAGCACTGCACGTGGCTCCTGGCAGCCATGCATGCATATGCATGCGTAAGGTGTGAACCCCACACGCAATTTTGGCCTTGGAAAAAAATAAAAATTATGGAGGAAAAGCAAGACTCACCCAAGAGAACAGAATAGATGCCCTATCTTTCTTTTGTGGCTTACTCAATTTCAGACGAAGGTTCGTTTATGCCCATGCACTAAGTGGTGTGGCTTGCACTAGTATATCTTAATAGCATATAAAAGGAATAATAATCTCACCGTCCATGTGTTCGTCCTTCTCCCATCTACTACAAGCTTCGCTTCTCTTATCTTCCACGGTGCATCCGTCCAACTACTCCCTTCATTCCCAAACATAAGACGCTTTGAATATTTCGATATGAACTACATACAAATCAAAAAAATTAAGGGTACGCCAATGGCGTACCTTAGGGTCTGTTCTGAAGTCCTTCAGCTCCACACTTCACAAACTTCACATATGAATTT
Source organism: Triticum aestivum (assembly GCF_018294505.1). Classification (NCBI taxonomy): domain Eukaryota; kingdom Viridiplantae; phylum Streptophyta; class Magnoliopsida; order Poales; family Poaceae; genus Triticum; species Triticum aestivum. The sequence continues at coordinate 186,164,349 of NC_057813.1, read as the reverse complement.
GTCCTGAACAGTTTTGCTACGAGAAGCTGGCTTCTCGAAGTTTTGCCCGATGGCAGTGCAAAATCCTGGAGCAGCGTCGGCCCAGCTCCACCGATGGGAAAAGCTGGAGCTGGCCAGTATTACAACCGAAGTGCCACCGCCAAGTCCAAGCCAGCGAACCGGTACGCTCGCACGAAACATAACGCTCCTCTCGCTCTCCATCGAATCGGTACAGGGGCGGCTTCCCTCGATGCCTAGCCCATACTGGGCTGCCTCCAACCGGCCCAATAGCGCCCAATAGGCCCACAACCTCCCAGCTGGACTGCAGCGATGGGAGAAGCTGCACACGACGCAGAACGTTCGGGAATCGCCAGATGAAGCGTGAAGCTGGCTAGGGAAGCTGGATTTGTGAAGTTGGAGGAGATCAGAACAGGCCCTTAGCTTTATAGAAAAGAGAATAATATGTACAAGAGATTACAATTTCGCTAGTTAGGTGTCACAAGTCGACCATAACCAAGCCTCCACCCCACTCCCTCACGCTACTCGACTACTCTGATACTAGTTGTCCTCCAAACGCTCCTGTCGTGGCCCAAGTCCTCAAATCGTCGAAGATCATGTCCACCGTATCCCACTCATTCTTGATCTGGCCCGATTCGAACACCCTCGTGTTCCTCTGTTTTCATAGTGTTCAGCAGATTAGCATCACGAATGTGTCAAATCCTTTCTGAGTTTGCGTGTGTATTCGTTTCCTAGCTTCCGTCCATCATTGCACCAACCGTGAGTCATTTGCAGGGCAAAGCTCAATCCTCAAACCCATCCTAGCAATGCAACGGTGCCACACTTGCCGCGAGAACACACACTGCTGCAATATGTGGTCAACCGTGTCCTCCTCCTGGTCACATAAGTAGCATTTTGATGTTTGGTCTTGCAAACCATGTCTCGTCCTTCTAGCCGACGTCCACAGTCGGTATTGCACTGCCAGCTACATGAAGATCTTGCACGCAAGTGGAGCCCAACATTTCCATATGACTCCGAAAGAGCAAAATCTCACTCCTCCCTCGCATAGCATCGTGTAGGCTGATGATGTTGTGTAAACTCCTGACGCGTTCCAAGCCCAGATGGGGCGATCCTCCAACTATTCATCCAATTGAACCTCCGAAATGATCTCCCAAAGTCCAATGAACTGGGTTACCCACTACCTCGTTCATCCAAGCATGCATGCCCATAGCATCACGCACCAGTCGGAACCATCGCCACAACCAAGGGGGTAATATCAGTGATTGTTGCGCCATGTAACCACCGGTCTTTCCAAAACAAGGTTGTGTCTCCCGATCCAATCTTTCATTTAACTAGACTCCCAAAAGCTTGATCCACCTTTTTGTCCACGATCAAGTTGAGCCCTTGCCCTCGCAAAAAAAAAAAATTGAGCCCTTGCCAAGGCTTGGATACAGATCAAAATGAGTAAACAAGCACATTATAACATGTCTATATACATCTGATTCATAGAAAGTTGAAACATCTTACGTATATTTGTGAACACTAGCACAGAAAGTAAGAAAAAATACCACGGTATGGACGCCGCGCCGTCCTCTCCACGTACACGGCATCAGCCTATCAGTGTCAGGTGGAGGCCGAACCCGGCGACGGCGACGACGACGACAAGAAGGCTCCGTACGTGCGCTCATGGTTAAAAACGAAGCTTGTTTTCTCAGCCGGGACGTTTGCGCCATGACACGACACATGATATTTCTTCTGCAAAAGAAGAATATTTCCTCTCTTTTTTCACCCCCAAAGCGGCTCGGAAAGTCTCTTCCATCGTATGGACGGGGATGGAGAAGAGCGTGCATGGGAATTTTCAAAAAAGATAAAACACGGTTTGTTAGCATGCATCTGCATGCCTGTCTCGGAAGAGCAACGAAGAAAAGCAAAAGAGGTGAAAGATTCCTCCGCATGTCCTTGCTCCTTCTGAACCTTTATCTTGCCCTAGTATGCTTTTAGATTGGTGCCTGCCCGTTCGACCAAAACCCATGCCTCTGCCCATAGGTCGACAAACGAACTGTGATCCTTATTTGTCTTTTACTATAATCCTTTTCCCAAAAGGAAACTTGGCAAGATAGAAATGCTGCTGGCTGAAAGATGGCCCCCCTTTTCACCCGGGTTTTCTCACTGAAAGGCAGCCTTTTCGATCAGTTATTATTATCTCCCATGATCATTACGGAACTGTGCATGCAGATGAATGGCTATGCGTCCTCGGATAGTGATACATAGATCATCCAAGCGCAAATTGGGAATGCAGAAATCAAAACAAATATAGTCTTTCAGAATTGCCCGTCTAATAACTCTGAAGTTGAAATTTTAGGTGGCTATTAATTGAAGAGACGCTATACATGGAAATGCCACAAAATGTGCATGCTAAACCAGACAAATAACTCTTCAAAAAAGAAAACCCAGACAAATAAGGTCTTTGCCTGGCATGGTAAGAACTTTTTATTTTTAATCTGGTTGTGCCCATCTCTTGCTTGAAAAGAAAAGAGAACGAACAAGGGAATATAACAGTTCTTCATCTCACACCAGGACTTGGCTAGGTCACTCCAGCCGGTCAGCATTGTAGTCAGCTTAGAGTAGAACCTGAGAAATGACAAGCACAACAAGCCACCGCACGCTTTCCCCAAAGTCTCGTGGATCATGAGAACAAGAAGACATGATTGCCAGAAACATGGCCAAATGTGTCCTCCCTACTAGTTAATTAATCGATTTACTGCCGCTAGATCCACGGCACAGGGGCAGAACTTACCCTTAATCAAATGCCCAGCCCTGAGGACACAGCAAGAATCTTAACTTGCTCTTTCCATCAATACCATGTGGACCATCCATCACAGTGAAATATAAAAAAAGAGGAAAAGAAAGACTGGAATTATCTGCGGCTGCGAGAGCAACCAGTACTCCTACGAGTACTACTAAACTCCACCCAGCAGTGCAGTGTCCAATCAACACACATGCGTCCATGCTGTAGCCTCGGCCCGCCGGTCAATTTGTCATCCATTGGATCGGGCTCGCTTTTTTCTCTAACAGCGCCTTTTTGCGTTGAAAATGCGATTTACCAGTGCAGTTGTACTGGGCATGCAATTTTTGTAAGATGGGCTGGGGCTGGTGTAAATGATCAAGAAAACCCTGCAGAAGAGAAAAGCTGACAGTAAACTATTTTCTACTCCTCCCATCAGTAAAACCAGGGCTTGCACCTGCACGGGTTTATGATGACACTGTGCCTCCGGCGAGTAGATCTGCTGCTCATGTTATACTGCGTGTACTGTTGCACACTGTATGTGTAGTACTGGCCTAGTTGGACTGCAAGCTGGACTGACTGGTGCACGCACAAGTCACTCACTGCCAGTGATGCCAGGAAGTCCAAGGCTTCAAGTACGGCTGCTCACGGCATGGCTACAAGAGCTAAGATCCAAATGAGTTCATCTGTACTTCTCCGGTCCATGTCCTGCATTTGGTTCAATCTTTTTTTTCTCATCCATGTTACCTACCAAAACGGCCGTTTTATTAAATCCCTCTGGGTAAAAATAGAAACCGTGTCCGCTCTGTTCCCGGTGAAAACTGTAGAGCAACTAGTAGTATAAGAAAGGATCGAACTAGTAAAGTGTCTCTGCTCTTTCTGTCAGTCAGCACTCAGCACTGAAGAATAGCTACTCCTGCCTTCATCACATGACCTGTTGCATCCAGTTGGTACGGTGGGAGTACATGGCAAGCCCTGCATTACACCGAGGAATTCCATCAAGGTTACAGTTGGAAGATGCCATCGCCGTCAGATTCGGCTCTCGAGGAAAGTCTCAACAAAGTTTCCAAATGGGATCGGCAGGTAAAGAGTAATGCTAGTGTGACAGTGTCAATGTCAAAGTGGTCCATGGAGGGAGGGAGAGAGAGAGAGATGTGAATCTGCACAGTGAAGTTTTATGGCACATGAATCGCAGGGCACAGTGAAGGATCAGTTTGCTTACACTGCATGCATGCAGTGCAGGCACACACACAACCGCATTGATGACCCCCACCATTGAAGGCCGAGGCAGCAGGAATTTGGTGGTAGCCATTTGATGCGTTCATGAGCTTTGGCTGATGCTGGTTCTGGCTGTGATGATGCGCCACATTTTAAGCTTCACTTGCAAAGGAGGCCCACCATTCAGCTGAGAAACTGGCTTGCGGGGGTCCAGCACAGCTCTGGTCCCAAGCCCCAACATGAGACAAGCCTTCTTCATGTGCCAATACCTGCATATCCAGCTGATTTTTTTTTTCCATTCACAGTTTGCAACGGTGTTCAGAATTTACCAGATGTTTATTTCTGAATTTACCAGCTGGTTACCATACGCTGTTGCCATGCTGCATAAAAACCCCAAACTAATGCAGAGCAACAGAACTGGATTGGAACACCAATCTCCTTTTAGGTAGGGTACTACACTTGACTTTAGTATAAACATTCCAGCCTAAGATGTACATATATCAGCTCAGGAAGCAGCTATGCTCGCTTGCTCTGCAGAGGGGCCAAACGAACGAACACTGCCAAAGAGAATGCGTCAGCAGGGGAAGAGGATAGGGCATCCATCCCGCCGCAGCTTGTTGTCGGAGAGGTCCAGCTTGCTCATCTTCTCCTCGCACCACAGTAGCTGCTCCTTGCTCAGTTTTGCCATTCTCAGGACCCTCGACACCACTTTGATGTCTGTCAGGGCAAACAGCAGCTGGACTTCCTCCATTGTGGTCGGCCAGGTCTTGCTCTTCCAACCCTTTTTCTTCTTGAACAGCTCTTTCACCTTCATCTCCTTCTGCGGGTTTGGAGATATATGCATTAGCAATGCAAATAGTATCACGTGAACGCTGCAACCGCACACCATATCCATAAAAGTATGCTTCAAAAGTTCGTTCCATATTCGATGAACGTCACAGGTGCGTTAGGAAATATGCATTCTACTAATAGGTGGATTTTAATAGTATTATCATTGAACAAAGAGATCATATTTAACCAATGCAATGGAACGTAGCGACAAGGAACTGAAAAAATACCCGGTGATAAACAGAACTGTTTTTTGACGAGAGTATTAAGTCTAACCTTATCCAGAGAGGACTGGACTTGCTGAATGGAACTTCCAGTATGGCCATGAACACCCATGAGGACACTGCTCTTTTTCTTGTCCTTCTTCAGGAAAACACGAAAAGTTAAGATACACTCCTCTAATAATTTCATGAGGTCAGGTGCCAAGATTGGTTCCGTTTGGTCTTCAGCATTATCTTTCCCGTCTGCAACTGAATAGGCAAAAAAGGAACGAAAAGCGATATGACATATCAAAATGCGTATAACAGCAAGTATACAAAAAGATGCCAAAAGTATGTTATACAAGCAGTGGTAGAAGGGTACTCTGTGACAGGCAGGATGCAAAGATAGAAAAAATAGCTCTAAAATATAAGTACAACATAACAGACAAAAGCTTACTTCTCCATATCAAGGAAACAAAACTACGATGCAGCAAAAATAGAAACATTAAGAGTATTGCACTCAGGACTTGCCTTACTGGATGATCAAATTAAAATCAGATCAAAGGATTTTGCTATGGGATTTTACACACTTTGCACATAAGCACATCACATCAGTAAGAATCCATCGCTCATTTAGCAAAAGCATTATATGGAAGTAAAATACTTTGTTTCAACTAACACATTAGCTGCAGCATCTAGTTAATAGAACTTTTAACCAAGTCCTGCAACCAGTCCAGACTGACAAAATTCTTGGAATTTATATGCAATCAATGAGGAAGTTCATGGGCATGCCAACTGACAAATCTTAAATTTGCAGGTACAGCTCCTAAACTTCTCTTGGCCACTTAGTCATATGCTGAGCATATGTATGGATCTTAAAAGTAGGCAACATGTGGCTCTTAGGGTTCAAGTGTTGCCATCGTCCAAGTTATTGAATGATGTTACAAAACTGACTGGCCACAGATGAATGCGAAACAGAAAAAAACCCAGATTCACCAACCGTACATTATCAACCATTAATGGTGCCACAGTGTACAGAAGATTTAATTGGCTTGTAGCATGTGCATTATGTGTACGCCATTCAATGATAATCTACTTACTGTCCTATTCACCTAGTACTAGCCAAAGAGAACCACACTCAAAATAACCTGCAAAGGGACCCAGTATGATCTCATCTGATATGACAAATACAATCCATGTGTGTATAAGTATAAACAAGATGTCTGAGATCTACCAACCATTCCCCTACAACATAGTAAAGCTTAACAATTTCCACCATGATTAAGCCTGTAGGGGAAGTAAGAATAACTGAAGTTGTTGCAAATTAACTTGTACTTATGGGGGACATATTTCCATGTATAGAACAGCATACACATAGCAATTATCAACAGTAGGAATCATGCAGCCTCACAACAATATGAGAATTATCTCACTATCCATATTGTCTCGTACAAGCATGAGCTTTATCACGCCATTTTTTCAGATACAACTTCCTGGATATCAACATGGCTCCCAAAGTGATCTTTGACCAGTAATTCCACTGTATTATATTTATAACAAGCAAAATTTTAGAGTTACTTCTCAAGACCAAATTTACGCCTGTCGCAAACAATACCAAATGACGGTGTATGTTATTCATGTATCCAAACTAAACAGTTGAACAGATATTGGGAGCCAAAATTTGACTGAACAAAACCCGAAACTGCATCGATTTGGGCTAGAGGAAGTGCTAGGAAACAATTCCATATACCAATGTTCTTATGGTGGTAAGGTGTCCCAAGGCAAGCACTCACAGCCTTGATGCCTAACCGCCTAAGGTGGTTAAAATTCTAAGGTGCTGCCTAAGCGTCCAAAGCGGGATGCCTTAAAAACAATGCCATATGCACCTTCTTATTTGAAAATAAGTGGCATTTGAAACCGAAACTATTAGGCATGCTTTCACCGTAAGTGACATTTAAGATATGACCTATTCACTGAAACATCCAAGCTGTTACTCTAGTACCGACTATACCAACAAATGCACATCAGAACAGTGTTAGATCATATTGGACATCTTAGCTGTTCTCCGTCTTAGTTTACTTACTCATATACCCAATGTATCCACAAACCATTGTGAATTCACTGCCGGTATTTTCAAAATACATCTTTCTGTTACATCTTAGTACCACGTTCATGTACGAAAGGGCAATACCAGTCTACATAATCAGATAGAATGTACTCCCTAGTGTCAAAAAACGTCCTACATTATGGGACGGAGGGAGTACTTACTAATGTAGGGAGTACTTACAGAGGGAGTAATAAGTTGGACAAAGAAAAAAACAATTTGATATATGTATCTGTAAAAACAGAGTTCATCTTTCAGGTACATGACAAAATAAAAACCAATACAGCAAACAAGTAAAATTGTCAGGATAAGTTGGACAAAGAAAAAAACAATTTGATATATGTATCTGTAAAAACAGAGTTCATCTTTCAGGTACATGACAAAATAAAAACCAATACAGCAAACAAGTAAAATTGTCAGGATGTCACAACATACTATATATAGTAACTTCAATGCTATTCATTCCCACGCCCTCAGGGTAGCTATCAAACTCCTCGGTGGAAGTGAAATGGACGACCTCACTCTTTTCTCAGTCCAGAGCTCACAGGAGTTCCGTCGATGGCCTTATGAGATTCACATGGACCATTCGGTGGCTCCAAAACACGCACAAAGTCAGCATGAAACAAGCTGGACCCAGTATGGAGATTGGATGAGTCTGCAAAGCTGGTAGGCAGGGGACCTTACAAGTAGATTTGAAAGAGACAAAACAAACTGAGCTAACAAAGTGCAACGAGGGGAGAGGGTAACGTGGCGCAACTAGAGCCATCGAATCGAGATTGTGGGCAGATATTAAAAATTATAGATTGTCAACTTTGGCATTTAAGTGGAAGCTAGTTTTGATCGCCCCTGCAGCGTTAGATCTTGGAGGACGGCTGAGAAAAGGAAGGCTCGAAGGATATTAGTGTTGTCCCATATTGGAAGTTCCGTGTGCAGCACAAACCCTGTAAGTCCAAATCCCGATGGTTTTGGACGTATCTATGGCGACATCCACCCCTGCAATAAGGAATCCTCAATCATACCCACCCCCGATCCAGATCCCAGTCCTCTAGTTTCGTCACACGGTCCCTGCCTCATGGACGGTTTAGGCCTTGTGTCAAGTAAACATAGGCAGTAGTACTTCTAGTGCAATGTACTTATGTCTTGTGATGTATTCCAATGGCAAACAATTATGTAATGCACACAGTCGATCATGATGTGTATTTACGACTGTTAGAGCCTGTCACTCCCCACTACATATATCAGAACTCAGAAGGCTAAGTGTGGTTTGTTGGTTGTCACTGTGTGATCCATCAGAACTCAGAATAAGACACTGATTCTTGACCAAGCAAAAAATGACAGCTATTACAACAAGTTGCAATGTGGCAATGCAAATAGATTAAATAACAAACCAAATAAGTTGCCACAAGGACTCAAGAGTTGATTGCACTAGCATCAGTAGTGAATTTCATTGTCAAATGATAGGATACATTTGCGTTAAAAATGTAATAACTATAATCCAAGTGTCATACCTTGAAAAGTGGGAACCTGAAGCAATTTCGACAAGGAGCTCCGAGAACGTGCATATATCTCAAAACGTGAACCTTGCTCAAATGGTTCATTCTCAACAAATCTCTGCAACAGAACCTGGAACTGCTGAAATGCTTGAGCAGCACAGCTATAGGTGGTGGGGTTCTCCGGCTGTGCTGCCAGTATCAGACTCAGGTGCATGTAAGTACAATGAATAGCCTCCCAGCTTAAAGAAACCTGTGCAACATAAGCAGTCTCGAGTATTTGGTAAGGGTCATCCTCGCTCTGCTGCTGCTGAAGATTCTCACAGTCCTCCTGAAGCTCATCCCTCCTTTTGAATGATAGACTGCGCAAGGTTGATGCCAATTTTGATGCTGATCTAGGCGACTTTTTTGAGATGTTGAATGACCCTGGGAAATTTGTTTATCAACCATTAGAAAGTTGAAAGGAACGGTTTGTGGATTATCTGCACTTACAGAATAGCAAACAAATTGTCTTATTTGATAAGATTTCACACGTACATAAGAGAAGCATATTACACAAGAAAGAGGAGGTGCAACCCTCAAGTCCCAAATAACAATCACATAAGCAGCAACACATGCAGATAAGAAATAGTACACGCTTTAGTGACATTCCAAAGAGTTATGAGTACACAACATGCTTTTTTAAGTACAAGGAGAAAGACAACAAAAGTTTAATGGAGGCAACCTACACTCGGCACCAAAAGGTGAAAACCATGAAATTGCTCAAACAATAGAACTGTTGGAGATGACAACTACTGTCATACCAAATGATAACCGCCGGCTAGCATAAGAATCTACATATGGTTGACCATCAAAGCTCGTAAGATGCTCAGTCACCATGTAGATTTTCAGAATCTTTCATAAACCAACAAAAAATAGATGGGGCGCACTTCTGGATGGGCTAATTAATGTAGTTATGTAAAAAATGAAGTCGATAACTGACATGGTAGTTTAAGACTAATGAGGCCACCCAGATAGCAGCAACAAAATCGGAAATTGGCTTTGGCTCATAGGTGTATATGCACCCATTGTCCAAATACACATTTTGAAAAGTTAAAAAATTACGAGGAAAAATCCCCGCGTGTAAATCCGGACATTATATGTGCCTGCACAAAGTTTCGGTGAAAAAGGACATTTTTTGTGGCTTGTGTAAGAAAGACAATTTTTTATGCTTGATTACAGCTATTCACGAGGCATTTTTTTTTGGTTCATGCCACAAAAAATGTATTTTTTCACCGAAACTTTGTGCACGCACATGTAATGTCTAGATGTACACACGGGGTTTTTCCTCGAATTTTTTTTGCATTTTGAAATGTCTATTTTACATATATTTCATAGTAGGTGTATATGCACCTATGAGCCAAAACGCCACGTCCCAACAAAATAGAACACATTGTGTGGGATTCTAAGGATAGAAGATGTCAATTCTATCTGCTCTTTCACATAGAGTGCAGATAGCAGATGCCAATTTGGATGCTGACTTAGGCAACCTTGTTGAGATGCTGAGTGACCCTGAGAAGTTTGTTATCAACCATTTGAAAGTTGAAAGGTGTGGTTCACCTTTTTGAGATGTTGAGTGACCCTGAGAAGTTTGTTATCAACCATTTGAAAGTTGAAAGGTGTGGTTTATAGATTATCTGCCCTCTAGAGAGTAGTAAACAAATCAGCTAATTTCATAGGATTTTATACACACATAAGAGAAGCGTATTACGCAAGAAAGGGGAGGTGTCATCCTCAAGTCCCAACTAACAATCTGATAAGCAGCAACACATGCAGAAAAGAAACGGTATGCGCTTTAGCGACGTTTGAAAGAGTTACTTATGAGTACGCGACAAATTCTTGGAGTGGAGAAAGACGACAAAAGTTTTATGGAGGCACACACTCAGCACCAAAAAGTGAAAATCATGAAATTGCTCAAACAATAGATCTGTCGAAGATGACAACATACCAAATGATAACCGTCAGCTAGCACAAGAATCTATTCGTGGCTGATCATCACAGCTCATATAATGCTCAGTCACATGTAGATTTATAGCATCTATCATATCCCCCCCCCCCCCCCCCAAAAAAACAATGGTGCGCACTTCCGTATGGGCTAAATAACGCAGTTGTGTGGCAAAAATAGAGCGATAACTGAAACGTTGCTTTGAGACTAATATGGCAGACCAGATAGCAGAAAAGTAAAACACATTCTGTGGCATTCAACTCAACATGCAAAAACTATAAGCAACCATACAAAAGACTACAATGTGCTATATTTTTCACCATGTAGATTTTTAGAATCTATCATAAACCAAAAAACAAAACCGATGATGTGCACTTCTAGGTAGATAAAATGGTGTCATTATGTAGCAAATGAAGACTGAAGTGTTGCTTCGAAACTAATATGGCCAGTCAGATAGCAGCAACAAAGTAAAACACATTGCGTGGCAATGTGGCATTCAAGTCAACACGCAACAAATCTAAGCACCCATACAAGAAATTACAATGTGCTAAATTTTTCACCTGAATCCTTAAAGACCTGTGTAATCGTCTTATCAAACGCCACCATTCTCTGAGAGTACTTTTCATAGAGCGAGTCGAAGCCACATAGCGGGAACCCTTCACCGACGTCGGACTCCATCCACTCCCTAGAGCTACTCCCTTCCTCTTCCTCCTCCCCGTCCTCATCCTCCTCCACCTCAGCATTCTCCTCCTCCGGGATGAGCACCATGAAGGTGTTCTTCCTCATCTCCTTGAGCCTCCGCTTCACCTCGTTGGTGATGAAATCATCGTCCTCATCCTCCTCTTCCTCCCCAACCTCCTCTCCTCCGTTGGCCACACCAGCCCCTCCCCCATTGGCCACACCAGCCCCTGCGGCCGCCTCAGGGTTCTCCTCGAAGATGTCGCCCTCCGAAGCCACATTCCCTCCGTTGGCGTCCTCGTCGCACTCCAAGGCCTCTCCCTCACGCCTGGAGCCCTTCCGGGCCTTGCCGAACTTCTTGAGCTTGAAGAAATCCATGAGCCGGGAGCTCCTAAAGCCGAAACCCGAAGATTCTCCCTCCCCTTCGCCTTTCCCCCGGTCCAAAGGCCGCGCTCCCTTTCGCCTCCCCTGCAAGCAGCACGAGAATCGCCAAGAGCGTTAAAGGACCGACAGGACCGGAGAATAAAACGAAAGGGACAGGACAGGAGCGCCTCGCTAGAAGAACCCTAGCGGATCAGCGTCGTCGCCCGGAAATACCTCGCGGAATGGAACGATCTGCAGCCTGGGCTCGCGGGATCGGCCGGTGGAGAGCAGCGGGGGCTGAAAAACGAGATCGACGGGACCGCGGAGAGAAAACGGCTGCGCGGCGTCGCCGGGGCGGACCTCCCTCACGCCGGCGACCTCTCCCCCGCGATTCGACCGCCGTCTGCTGCAGGGGCTGCGCCGCCTGCTGGTTCTGACTCTGCTGCTGCCCCTCCTCGTGAGCGTCGTCACTCTCTCGCCTCGTGAGGGGAGGGGAGGGGAGGTTTAGCGGAGGCGGCGAGTTTGGGGCTTGAACTGACACGGCGCGTCGCCGAACACTTTTTGGCCTCTCTCGGCCACGGAGTTTAACCACGGGGGGTTAGGAGGGGTTTAGGCGGCGCCGTTTTGAATCAGGTGGGGGATTTTACCGCTTTACGGCGTGATTAGGATGGTCAAAGCGGGGAGTGCATCGGAGACTGGGCTGAATGGTACGACGCCTGTCGTCGTCTCGTCTGCGCGATTATAATAGTGGATGGACGAGGACTACGGCAGAGTTTCTGACCCTGCAGGTGGGACCCTCAACCTGTTTCTTTGATTTTCCATTCACTAGCACATATGCCTGTGCGTTCCAACAAAAAAAATTGATGTTTTGCATAAGCATAATATCCCACAGCATCGGATTCATTATAAAGGAACATGTTGCAACGCAGCATCGTCCTTCTATAAAATGAACATAAAAAAATACGACGCAATTTAGTCATGTTCATATTTTCTTTGCGGGGCGTAATGTCCCACTGATTTCATTTAAATACAATCCTTGTTTAATGGCATTTAAGTATGATTCTTTCATTAATTACCATGAAGTCTTCACCGGTTTTAGTCGGGAATCAAATCCTTCCTTTTCTAATTTAATAGCTCCAACACATTAAGGCCTAGATCCTTTCTTTTAATTATTCTAGGAAATGTGCCTGTGCGTTGCAACGGGAGAAGCAAATCTTGTCATGTGCCTAGCGGCGACCCTTTTGCATTCCCACTTCTCCTCTTCACTATCGTCTCCAATGATAATCACGTTTTCAACTTATTCACGATGAAAGTATCCAATCCGAAGGCAATGAGCTAGGTCATTATGCTCTGGAACGCCCCTTCGTGAACGCCTCCCTGCACCGACTTATAATTTTGTGGACTTTTGAATTATGTTGATGGTGGGTGTCATCTTTATCTCATCTTTACTTGACGCATGCACCATCCCGCATTGTATGCAATTGCTCTTTAAAAGTTTCCATACAGTGAGTGCAAGCCTTGGCGTCGATATCTCCAAGCTTAGCGTCCTTCTAGCTTTAGAGCCTACCTCTAGCAAATAAACATGTTAATTAGTTCCACCTATAAGCAACTCGTGCCTTGCAACGGGTATAAAATAAATTTCATTGTTTGTGTCGTACTCGAGTGTTTACCTAGTGCACTGCTAACTCCAAATCCGCCTGAATCAAAATAAAGACATATGTTGGCTTCAAGTAATGTTGTGAGATAGATATATTTGCTCCTCATAGACTTCAATTTTACAGAGATGATTACTGGTGTGAGTAATTAGTCTGTGAATATATTCAAAAGAAAATGACCATGCTCATAATTAGGCGTGGCACTACCAAGAAACACAAAGCAACTTGAAGTCTTAGCTCAAATTTGTTACCCCAAGAAAAAGTTACCCCCCAAAAGAAGAAGGCTCAAAAGTGCATGTCAGCCATACGTTTTAATGCACGTAATGATCAGGGAACTTGATCGAGTACCTCTCAGGTGTCTTACAAGTTTGCTAGTATGATTCTCGATATGTGCAGTTTGTGTATGCACATGTTCAGCAATGCATGGATCCAGCTGATTGCCATGCCCATAGTTTACGTGCATGGATTATGACAGTGATTCCTTAATTGTTCCTTCTTCTTCCAGTTCAACAAGCTCACTCGATCTCAATGGCATTCCTGCTAACTCAAGGTTCACGTGGTCTGGTGCAACTATGACTCGGTGGACCGGACCTTGCCCAGTGGACCGTTGCTTCTTTGTGTTGTCGCGCCGCCGTCGGCCATAGCTCACTACACATGCACAACCACTGTCGCTGCCCTCTCTACAGCTCGTGCAATGCAGCCGCGCCGGCTGCACGTCAGCATCACAACCACCGCTATGCCCACGCGGCCTGCAGCTCTGCCGCCGCGTCGGATGCACGTCTGTCTTGGCTTCGTCTACTCGTCCGTGTCACCATAGCCAGCGCCATGTGCGTCGCTGCGGACGAGACGGAAATTAAAGTCATGCCCATCCTGCTCTGTCCCACCATTGGCGCTGCCAGGAATACACCGTGCATGTTCAGTGCCAAGGCATCTTGCCGGTGCATGCCCGTCTACGCAGATTCGAACACGGCTGGAGAGAAGCCAGCGGTCGGAGGTGCCATAGGCCGTTCATCCTTTTCTCGACCGAGCAACCATCCTCTTGATATGGGGTGGCAACCACAAAATAGACATACGGGCCGGCGGCTTGGTTTCGTTTGGCAACTGAAAAATAGAGATGGGCTGGCCGGGCTGGCTACTTCGTTTGAGTGGTGTGTTATCAGCGGGAAGGGAAGATAGAAAATTAGCGATGGAGATAAACTCAATGCATCCTGTTAACACCATGGGGTCAATCTTGAACCCGATTGCTGTCATCCTGTATACTACTCCTAATTTCCGAGGTTCAGTCAGAAACAGAGGAAAGAATTGGAGGCTCCATTGACTATCCGCACAACCAAAAGGGGGCAGAACTCCCACTGGTATTGCTACCCCAATACTTCCATTGTGATCTATACCGAAGCTGTAGAAAACTAGACTTACAAATTAGTACTACCACAACTTTGAAAAACGTGGGATTGGAGCGGCATGTCATCTTGTTGGAATCCTATATTCCCAATTCGACCAAAATTCCCGACCTAAACGCAACCATCCGGGCTAAAATCGCAGCAGGCAGCCGACGATCCAACCAAAGCGAGGGGCGAAAGAGGAAATCGAAGACTGCGGATAGAGGCGGTTGAGCTGAGCGGCCGTACGCACCTAGGCAGAGGCTTCTCGCCGAGCCGGGCACCACGGAGCAATCGGACGATGGAAGAGGCGACGGAAGGGTGCTTCCGGAATCTGGACGCAGGGAAGTGATGGGCAGACTCCCCGCCCTTGGGTGTGGGTTATTTATTTATTTTTGAAATTGGGTGTGGGTTATTTGGAGGCGAGCAGAATGTTCCAGAACGCAAAGGAGTGTTTGGTAGCCTTGTGACCGGCATGGCTAGCTTAACCCTGGCTCAATGGAGCCTGGATGAGAAAAATAGTCAAAAATTTTGACACTTGTATATTGTTTGGTTATCGTTCAACAGATGTTGTCTGGTAATCTCTTCGGCGAGGTGGTGACATTACCAGCACACAGCGGCGTGAAGAAAAATCATACATACACAACAAAAGATAGTTGTAAACCATGGCCGCAGTTTAAATAAAGTGTCACACTTAAACGTATCGGTTTAAACTCAAAGTGGTACACTAAGAAACTAAACCAGCTAGAGCATAGGAAGGGCAGTCCTAAACGTTGACGGCAAAGGCGTCGTCATTCTTGCCGCACTTGGTCACCACTTCAATGCCTTCGTCGTTGAAGACGATGACCTTGAGCGTCTCGGGAGTGAGCAGTTTGAACGTCGCCATTTAGCCGATCCTGATCTGATGGACGGCGGCCAAGGGGGCCCAACCCTGATCAAGGGTTACCCTGCCGTCCATCAGCCGGATAGTCACCCTCCACGAGCAGCTGGTGTTGGTCCTCGGCTTGAACTCTTGCGACACCGCCGGGAAGTGTTTGGTGAAGTCTAGAGGCATCGGGATGCACTCAAATTGAGGGGCAAGGATCACCTTGCAGAAGTGGGTTGGACCTTCCTCCTTGTTGTAGTGGTCGTAGTTACGGTGCTTGCCGCTAGGGGCTCCTCCGGCGCAACGTCCTCATCCATGTCCACCTCCTCAGGCGTGGTCGGCACAACCTCCATGGGCGGCACGACTGAGGGAGTCCTGAATTAAGGGGTCCTCGATGGGCCGGACTAATGGGCCGTGAAGGTACAAGATAGAAGGCCACTCTCTATGTCTGGATGGGGCTCTCCTTGGCGTGGATAGCAAGCTTGGCGGCTAGTCGTATAGTTTCCTTTCTCTATAAACCGACTTTGTACAACCTTGGGCCTCTCCGGTGTCTATATAAAATGGAGGGTTTAGTCCGTAGAGAAAAGGACAATCATACAGGCTAGACATCTAGAGTTTAGCCATTGCGATCTCGAGGTAGATCAACTCTTGTAACCCTTATACTCATCAAAGTCAATCAAGCAGGAAGTAGGGTATTACCTCCATTAAGAGGGCCCGAGCCTGGGTAAAACATCATGTCCCCCCGCCTCCTGTTACCTTTGATCCTTAGACGCACAGTTCGGGACCCCCTACCCGAGATCGGTCGGTTTTGACACCGACATTGGTGCTTTCATTGAGAGTTCCTCCGTGTTGTCGATAGAAGGATCGATGGCTCGCCTTGTCGTCAACGACAAGATCAACTCTGGAAGGGCCCTAGTTCCTGGGCAGATCCTCCAGATCGGCAGTTTCACCATGGGCGCCCGCCCGGCCGTCAAGCCCAAAGCGGTCCCCCAGATTGCCAAAAACCATCTCTGCATCAACCCCGAAAAGCGTCGATAAGATGGATCCGGCAGATATCTCGTCTTTAAACGAACTGCTAGATCGCATCACCGCCCTAGGGGTCACAACAGATTATGATCTGATTGGGCTTAAACCCGATCAGAGGGAAATCAGGTCCCCACCTGTCACCCACCTGGTGACCGTCATGGAAGAGCAAGTTGAGGATACCGCTCCTCCTATGCTGAAAACAAACTATGTTTGGATCACCGAGCCCTGCGAGCCGGACACCCATCTTCGAGAAGAGACCATCTGTCCTCCGAACATAGAATCAGGCGCTGAGCCTAAAAAACCCCAGGACACTCCGGATCCTGGGCTAGTGACCTCAGAAATTTTGCAAAATCCGGATTCCTCAGTGGGTCAGGGTTCATATTTAAACCCACCCGCCCACCACAATCAATACTCTCCAAGCAATTCCGGCCCCCCTGACATATGCGACTTAATGTATATACGGCAGCAACCTCAGGAAACAATACATCACTTTTGGGCTAGATTCCTACTCGTTAAAAACAAGATTAAAGATTGCTGTGACGACGATGCGGTATCAGTACTTTGTCGCAACTGTACGAACGAGGGGATCCTCAATGCCCTCAACCGATGCCGCATACTGCACTTTGCAGATTTGGCACACATAGTACAAAAGTATTGCGCAATGGAAAACGACTGGAAAGCCCAGACAGCTCGGTGGGAACCATCGGCCTTTAAGCCACCCACCGGCCAGGCAAAAAGGATGCACCCTCGCGGGGCACCTGATCATCGCTCCACGGACAAGAAAATTAAGCCCTTAACAGGACATAGAACTGTCCTTGATGAATGGCTCGACAAGCCTTGTCAGATACACACGATGCCGAATTCGGAACCAACACATAGCCTTCGGGCATGTTGGATACTCCGGCATGTGGCTAAAAGCGGTGAGGCCATCCTCACCAACACTACCCCAGCAAAGTACTCCTCGGAGAATAACAATCTCAATGTACTTACGGTCTTCAAGACCTTTTCTTCAAATAATCAGCGTAAAAGGGAGCTCCACGACCTCGCCGAAGTTAACCAAGTAGCTGCAATAAACCCTTGGAACGACATGGCGATAACTTTCAACGCCACTGGCGAACCACGGGCCCGATCAGTCTGAGCACCAGCCGCTTTAGTTCTAAACCCAATTGTGGATGGCTTTTGGCTCACTAAAGTGCTCATGGATGGGGGCGGCGGATTGAACCTCATCTATGAGGACACGCTCGACAAAATGCAAATGGACAGGAGCCGCATCCAGCAGAGCAGTACAACCCTTAGAGGTATTATCCCCAGTCGAGAAGCACGATGTTTGGGAGAAATCAAACTTGATGTGGTATTCGGCACGCCCGAGAACTATAGGTCCGAAGAGTTAACCTTCCAGGTGGCACCACTACTGCAGGATGCTGCTAATGCGACACTACAATCAGAGACCCTTCGACGAAACTGTGTGCGATGCCATGATCGCAAATGGTGGTGTAAAAAACCGTCAAAAAAGGTGCAAAATGTTTGCGATGCTGGATGCATCAAACAAGGTTCAGATTTTAGTTCCGTGTGCGAAGCAGGGCATACGGTTGATCCAGACGAACTGATTGTGATTAGACAGAACAACAGAAACGGGTAGCCATATCAATGCATGTACGATATACGCCATACAGTTCGCTCTGATGAACTGTTTGCTATTAGGGAAAGCAACAGAAACGGTCAGCCAGATCAAGTTGTGTGTGATATACGGCATACGGTTCAGTCGACTGAAATGTTTTCGATTGGGGGAGAGAACATAAACAGTTCAACTTAACAAGATGTGTGTGATATGCGGCAAAAAGGCCCGGTAATTCGAGAACAAATACACAGAGGTTAATGTTTTGGAAACATGTCGTAAAGTAACGGGATAGACCTTCATTCAAGCCAATCAACATGTGTTCAAAAAACAAAAATTATCAAAAAGTAACGAGATAGACCTTCTTCAAGCCAATCAACATGTGTACAAAAAACAAAAAATGTAAAGTTACAGTGATGCACATAATTAAGCAAAGGGATCGCACATGTCTGTATTGACTAGAATGAGAATGCAATAACACAATAAGAATTAAAGCCATGATGATGTGATCGCAGTGGTGGT
This sequence comes from Triticum aestivum, assembly GCF_018294505.1. Taxonomy (NCBI): domain Eukaryota; kingdom Viridiplantae; phylum Streptophyta; class Magnoliopsida; order Poales; family Poaceae; genus Triticum; species Triticum aestivum. The sequence continues at coordinate 186,145,661 of NC_057813.1, read as the reverse complement.
TACAGGAGGCAAGAAGAAAGATGCATCCATCAACGTACGACCTCCTCCTCCTCAACTCAGTGCGCCGGGCCACCGACCAGCGGCTAAGGAGCAGTGGCTTTTGTGGCGAGGTCAAGGTGCTTCTCAGCAATGGCCTCCAAGGCTTCCAGCCAGTTGAAGAAGGCCAACATCGTAGCGTCCTCACTGGCCTTGTAGATACCTATGTACACGATTCAATCATACACATGGATGTGTAGGTCAACGGTTTCTTGCAGGGTGAGGCGCCTCACGGCGAGCGCGACCTCCAGGTGGACATTCTTTGTGGCGTCGGCAGGCAGTCGCAGGGCCACCAGTGCTTGCAAGAGGTTCCGGCCATGGAGGCCGATTAGGGTGGCAGGCAATGAGGAGCCCGGGCGCTCGGGCTGGAGGAGTACGGCGATGTCGACCGCGAGCTTCTTGACGGTGATGAACCTGTTGGTGGTGCGAACGATCATCTGGTCGTATTGAGAGTCGTAGCTGGCATCGACGGTGGCCATCCACCAGCCGGTCGCCAACACCGTGTGGAGACGATCCACGGTGCCATGTCACATGCCGGCATCATGGACCATCTGGCACAGTCGCTGGCTGCTCGCGTGCATCACCGCCATAGGTCTGGAGTGAGCACTTTTGCGCTTATTAGTGTAGGTGCTTAGGTGCGTACGATGTGGTAGATGCATTGGAATGGAGGGGCGCCTTTATATGAGTGCAAACTGCGTTGCATTCACATCGTGCTGCCTCTTTTCCCGGTCCTCCTCCCATTAATTCCCTCATGCATTCACACGATGCTAATCGAAGGAGGATGCATCATTGGTCGTTCAACATTTCGGGAACCGCTACCCTCTCCCTCGTCTGCATTAAAGCCATATCGGGAACTGCGTCGCCCGCTGTCAAATCGAATAGTACTACGGCCCCTGCTACACGCCTGGCTGAACATGCCTCCTCGCCTCCATCTATGCTTAATTACTAAATTTTAGTTGCAAATCTTACCAAATTGTTTGTAAGTGGTTCACGTCGGTTATCCAAAAGAACCGTTTGTGTTCAAGAGATGCACAAATCCTGCTCTCACTTTGCATACAGGTGTTCTATCTAAAACGTTTGCGATCAAGAGCCATTAAAACCAAGACATGTGGTGTCACGGTAATGGTTAACATAACGCACACGGTTTGAATTATACAAACGTTTGAGATATTAAAGTGGCAGCTATTTTTTCAAAATGCCTTTGTTGGCTGTTATTCGAGTGCGCCTTCTCTCAAAATGGACACGAAAAATACCACAACATGTCGGGTGCCACTCCATGATAGCATGCCAAGTTTCATGAATTTCAGACGAGTTTTGGATTTACTATAATTTAAAAACCAGGTATCTCAATGTTTGCGGCCGAGTGACGGTGGCAGGGTGTTTGACATTCATTCCCATTTCTTGCATGGGACCTAAGCATGCACCCAAGGACAAAGATTTGATTTTTCAACCAATTTATATGCACTAGAGCATGTGCATGTAGTTCAAATTTGAATTATGCACATAAATGCATTGAAAACTCACATGATGCATAAAAATGTCCAAACGAACCCCGAAAAATCACAAAAAAATAACACAACACTCCTATTGTTCTATGTTGACATGAGAAAATTTTTGAAAGCAATAAGAGGCAATGGATATCGTTTTGTCCCCAAAGGTGGGACGTTCCCTATCGAAACCATCATGCTTGTTGTGAGAAGCTCTGGTTTGTGAGAAGCTTATACCCAAACCTGCCCCAAATGGTATAAAAATTTACCACGACATGTTGATGCCGCTCCATGATACCATGCCAAGTTTCATGAATTTCAGACGACTTTTGGATTTACTAGAATTTAAATACCAGGTATCTCAATGTTTAGCCGACAATCAACGGTGCCCTCGTGTTTGAAATTCATTCCCTTTTCTTGCATGGGACCTAAGCATGCACCCAAGGACACATATTTGTTTTTTCAACCAATTTATATGCACTGGAGCATGTGCATGTAGTTCAAATTTGAATGATGCACATAAATGGATTGAAAACTCACTTAATGCATAAAAATGTCCAAACGAACCCCGAAAAATCACAAAAATTGACGCAACACTCATGTTGTTCTATGTTGACACGAGAAAAAAAATTGAAAGCAATAAGAGGCAATGGATATCATTTCGTCCCCAAAGGTGGGACGTTCCCAATCGAAACCATCATGCTTGTTGTGAGAAGCTCTGGTTTGTGAGAAGCTTATACCCAAACTTGCCCCAAATGGGACAAACAATTTACCACGGCATGTTGATGCTGCTCCATGATAGCATGCCAAGTTTTAAGAATTTCAGACGAGTTTTGGATTTACTAGAATTTAAATACCAGGTATCTCAATGTTTGCGGCCGAGTGACGGTGGCAGGGTGTTTGACATTCATTCCCATTTCTTGCATTGGACCTAAGCATGCAACCAAGGACAAATATTTGATTTCTTTCAACCAATATATATGCACTAGAACATGTGCATGTAGTCCAAATTTGAATTATGCACATAAATGCATTGAAAACTCACTTAATGCATAAAAAATGTCCAAACAAACTCCAAAAAATCACAAAAAATAACACAAGACTCATGTTGTTCTATGTTGACATGAGAAAAAATTGAAAGCAATAAGAGGCAATGGAGATCATTTCGTCCCCAATGGTGGGGCGTTCCCTGTCGAAACCATCATGCTTGTTGTGAGAAGCTCTGGTTTGTGAGAAGCATATACCCTAACCTGCCCCAAATGGGACAAAAAAATTACCACATCATGTTGATGCCGCTCCATGAGAGCATGCCAAGTTTGATGAATTTCAGACGAGTTTTCGATTTACTAGAATTTAAATACCAGGTATCTCAATGTTTGCGGCCAAGTGACGGTGGCAGGGTGTTTGAAATTCATTCCCATTTCTTGCATGGGACCTAAGCATGCACCCAAGGACAAAGATTTAATTTTTCAACCAATTTATATGCACTGGAGCATGTGCATGTAGTTCAAATTTGAATGATGCACATAAATGCATTGGAAACTCACTTAATGCATAAAAATGTCCAAACGAACCCCGAAAAATCACAAAAAATAACACAACACTCCTGTTGTTCTATGTTGACATGAGAAATTTTTTGAAAGCAATAAGAGGCAATGGATATCGTTTCGTCCCCAAAGGTGGGGCGTTCCCTACCGAAACCATCATGCTTGCTGTGAGAAGCAGTGGTTTGTGAGAAGTATATACCCAAACCTGCCCCAAATGGGACAAAAAATTTACCATGGCATGTTGATGCCGCTCCATGAGAGCATGCCAAGTTTCATGAATTTTGGATGAGTTTTGGATTTAGTAGAATCTAAAAACCAGGTATCTCAATGTTTCCGGCCGAGTGACGCCGGCAGGGTGTTTGACATTCATTCCCATTTCTTGCATGGGACCTAAGCATGCACCAAAGGACAAAGATTTGATTTTTCAACCAATTTATATGCACTGAAGCATGTGCATGTAGTTCAAATTTGAATTATGCACCTGAAATGCCTACAAAACCAAGTTAATGTATAAAAACATCCAAACGAACCCTGAATAATTCCATTTTTTTATGACACACCTATAGTTGCATGTTCACTGCAGATAAAGGTTCTAGCAATTCAAACACCATCCTTTGCAACCGTGACCCCACTACGTAATTCAAATCAAGACAAAAAATCAAATAGATTACGCATAGTTTATTATCACCAATCGTGTGAGACACAACACAAAATATCTTGGAGCACCGTCGGCGTATAGTACGCCTATGGCTTAAGCGAGAAGGTGCGTCGGCTACAGTCCACTGCCGGCGTGTCAAGCACACTAGCTCACTCCCTAAATATCATTTCACTGTTCAATTGTCGCTGATGAAAGATGGGGACGTGGACCCGCATCGTGAGGCCAACTTTGGCGGCCCACTCCGGCGAGAGCGCGGCCGCAGCCGCCAGGCGCGTGCTAACAAGCTTTGTGAGGGCGACCGCAATCTGCGTCCGGGCGGCCAAGGCAGCCCAAACGGCCACTGTTGCTTCTCAAGCGGCGGCAGAAGCATCTGCCTCGGGGATAGTAACTGGCGAGAGCGGCACAGCAGCTGTCCGTTCCGTAGCGGTGGCCTTAGCACTGATGGAGGCCGCCGACCACCATGTCGACGCCATCTACGCCCAGCTTGTGGCGCTCACCGCACAAATCGAAGGAAGCTTCTTTGACAACGGTCGGCAACCCACGGCCGAAGAGTTGGCAATCTCCGAGAGAGTTCGAGTAGCCATCCGTTCCTGCGCGGCATACCTTGCCACGACGGAGCCCGCCAAAGCCCAGATCATGGCCGCCCATGCCCTGCTTGTGGCGGCCTATTCCAAAGATATGGCGGACGCGGATGGCGAGATTCTTGCCGAGTATGGTGCGATTGATGCCATGGAGCCCCTTCCCCAGGAGACCGTCGGGCGTGAGCTGGGCATGAAGGTGGCAGCGGAGATCGATGAGCACCAGCCGTAGTAGTACTCTTTGTTTTGTTTAATTAAGAGCGCCAGTCTTTAATTAGTTAGAGTAATGTTTAGGTCAGCTAGCTCTGTTTAATTGCTAAACTTGCTCGGTTTAGAAGTGTGGGTGTGTTGTAGTCTCCTTTGTGTACCCAAATTATGCAATGATGTGGATGACCACTGTAACCATGGAAATTCGAACCAAAATTTTTTGACGTTCAAACTCATCACACACGGGTTAAGCTATCTGAATCGTTTGTGATGTTCACATATCGTACACGGTTCTGAATAAGGGACCATGTCTGATGACACTTTGCGTGCCAGTTTTTTGGCTGAAGCGATTCCAAATTTTTGGCTTCCACGGATATATCTACCTCCCCGCCCCCTCCCCCTTACCAAAAGCCACATTTCCCCCCTTTCCACCTTCCTTTGCAAATTGAAACCTTCACTCCTTGCTTACAGCGCCGCCTCCTCACTGACGACCCTCCTTGACGCTGCTTGGCCTCGCCTATCTAGGCAGGTAATCCACACCCGACCCCCATCCGCCTCCTCCTTCCACATCCCACATGCCCCGACCGTCAGCGCAAGTGCGACACCTTCCACCCAAATCATCAACCCCTCCACCAAATAAGCTCCGACCTAAGCCATGGTGCACACAATATAGCTAGGATCTCAAGGAGCATTTGGCAGTGGAGAAGCAAATCGCGGCCGCACGCGTGGATGAGGTCGCGATGGCTGCCATTCGTGCCGACCCCCAGATCTTGGAGGAGAAGCTCACCATCGAGGCCAACGTTGACGCCTCGTGCGCTGACGCCGCGACGCGGGTGGCTGCTTTAAACGACAGTTTGTGGCGTTTTCTTGAGGCCACCGTCAGTGCCTTCGACGAAGACTACGAGGTGTTTTCTCAACGTGCACGTGCTTACCTCATCTCGAGAGCCAGCAGGTTGGTGCGGAGCGGCTCAGGCAACTCACCACTACAATGAGGGCACCCACGATGCGGAGGCCTCGCCCTCTTCCATGTCCAAGGAGCCAATCATCATCGATATCTCCGACAATGAGGAGTAGCTTATCTTATTAGCTCACTATAAGGACCCATGTTCAGTTTGCTAGCTACTGTCTTTCCTTAACAAATTCTAGTGAATTGTGATATCTACTTTTACCATGCAATCTTCTGCTATAGTGTATATGTTCTATATGTCGTGCAATGTGGTGTTCAGTTAACTGCTTGGTTCAATTCTACAAATGTATGTTCAATTCTTTAGGGTGCAATATTTCCAAGTTGTTAAGCATCCTTGGTTTGGTTAATTGTCTGATCTTCTATTACAAGTATGTTATATTGTGCAATGTAGTGCTCAGTTAACGTTTGGTTCATTTGTTGTGGTCTTTAGTTAACTGCTTGGTTCAATTCTGCAATGCGATGTTCAATTGTTGTGGCTGCATTCTGTTATTGTATACCATGTGAGAAATAAATCAAATTTGGTTGGACTAAATACATGAGAAACAAATACAATTGCTATATTTCCAAGTTGTTAAGCATGCTTGGTTTGGTTAACTGTTTGATCTTCCATTAGGAGTATGTTATATTGTGCAATGTGGTGCTCAGTTAACGTTTGGTTCATTTGTTGTGGTGTTTAGTTAACTACTTGGTTCAATTCTGTAATGCGATGTTCAATTGTTGTGGCTGCATTCTGTTATTGTATACCATGTGAGAAATAAATCAAATTTGGCTGTACTAAATACATGAGAAACAAATACAGTTGCTATATTTCCAAGTTGTTAAGCATGCTTGGCTTGGTTAACTGTCTGATCTTGTATTAGGAGTATGTTATATTGTGCAATGTGGTGCTCAGTTAACATTTGGTTCATTTGTTGTGGTGTTTAGTTAACTGCTTGGTTCAATTCTGCAATGCGATGTTCAATTGTTGTGGCTGCATTCTATTATTGTATACCATGTGAGGAATAGATCGAATTTGGTTGCACTTAATACATGAAAAACATATACAAGTGCTATATTTCCTAGTTCTTAATCATGCTTGGTTTGGATAAATGGGTTTTCCATGTGGCTTGAATTAATCTGATGAATCTGTAATGTGCTTATTTATCATCAACATATTTTACTGATAGCATGCGAACACTTACTTAACCTGATGACTAACTACCTTATATGCGTTGCAGGGAAACAATGGGAAGCAGTGAGGTTTACAAGATGGTACTAAATATTATACCTCTTGCCTTTTTATTCATTTGCTCCATTTCCAATATAGAGAAGATATTTACTCACATCCTTGTTTCAGGGTTCACTGATGATTACCCCTCAAACCAAGTTTGTGATCACGAGGCGAGGAAAGTTTTCATACAACACCCACGGTTCAATATTGAAGTGTTCCTGAAGAGGTCGAAGGATGAGCGGTCAATCATTCACAGGCACTGGCCTAAAGTTGCAAAGACCTTCAACATGAGTGAAGGCTCAATATTCGCCTTCCGCTTCAGCAGTTTTCCAGATGAGATGCATCTGTCTATGTACCGTCTATGATTCTAATTTTGAAAGGTTCTAGATGTTGCATGTGAAACTTGCTGCTGGTGCAGTCGTGTAATGGGGTAGCTGAGTGTTGAAGCTATATCATGTTGTACTCCGATGTATTTCAATTATGAAATCCTGCTTCCTTAATATAGAAATGGAATATATTATGTGCTTAATATGAATGTCAATTAGATTAGTAAATGGATTATTAATAATAGGGCAATTAGCCTGCTAATTAGCCAATTAGCTTGCTAATTGGGTTTTCCTATTGCAAACGGTTATTGAGAAAACACTGTGGGTGATGACCTCAGGCAACGCACACCTTTTCTAGGAATAAACCATGTTGGATCAATGAACAATCACACATGACATTCTCTTGAAAACTATTTGCGTTACGCCACCTTGCGCACACATTTTCCTTGGAGTGACTGTGTGGGATGTACTTACGACCGCAAATGATTTCGCCTATATAATTGTATTTTTTAGCACTATTGTACGTATTTCTGTATTGAGTGATCGCCGGTCGCACACGACCTCATTTTGCCGAGCGTGTGTGCCAGGAGGGCATATCCCCGACGGTTTTTGGGTCGTGTGGGAAGGACACCCCTATCACCCACACTCACTAGGTGACAGTTCTAAACGCAGTCGCGGAAAAGGTTCAAAACCGTTTGTATAGCACCGACACGCACCAGTGCACCTTCAACAGCAGATATCACCTATGGGACGAGATGCATTCACACACTTTCAAGCCATACCTAAATATGGGTATATGAAGCTCAAAATGCCCGGGCCCAACGGAGTTATCACTATCGCCAGTAATCCAGACATAGAACTCCGTGCCGAAAACAAAACCGCATCCCTGGCCCTCGAGGCACTATCCGAGGCCATTGCAGCCGAAGAACTCACCGCTATGCGTTCCACAGTGGACAGAGACGACGTAATCCTCGATAAGAGGCCTAAATCCACTTCTTCCAAACCAGCAGACGAAATAGTCAAATTCCAAGTCCACCCGACGGATCCTAATAAAACAGTAGCCATTGGAGCACAACTAGATCATAAGGTTGACGCTGCTCTAAGAGCATTCCTGTGCATGAATTGGGAGATCTTTGCCTGGCACCCTTCGGACATGCCAGGAATCCCACACAGACTGGCCGAGCACATCCTCGGCATAATAAAGGGGTTCAAGCCAGTTAAGCAAGCGTTACGGCGATTTTCCGAACCCAGGCGACAAGCTATGGGAGAGGAGCTAGCCAAACTATTGGAAGCCGGGTTTATTCGAGAGATAAAACACCCGGATTGGCTGGCAAACCTAGTCATGGTACCAAAGAAGGACAAATCCTGGCGCCTTTGTGTCGATTTTAAAGACCTCAATAAAGCTTGCCCTAAGGACCCCTTCCCACTGCCCCACTTGACCAAATCATTGATGCAACTGCAAGACACGACTCACTGTGTTTCCTCGACGCATACCCCGGATACCATCAGATCAAGATGAAGGAATCCGATCAGGATGTAACGGCATTCGTTACCTCGTATGGGCCCTTCTGCTTCAACACTATGCCTTTCGGACTTAAAAACGCTGGTGCCACATACCAACGCATGATTCAAACATGCCTGGAAAAACAAATTGGCAAGATGGTGGAGGCATATGTAGATGATGTAGTCATCAAAACTAAACATGTCAAATCACTGGTGGATGACTTACGTCTTACATTCGACAACCTCCGAACATATGACATACGGCTCAATCCGGAAAAATGCGTTTTCGGCATTCCAGCCGGAAAGCTGCTCGGGTTCATCGTTTCCAATAGAGGAATCGAAGTAAACCCAGCCAAAATCTGAGCCTTGTCATAGTTGGCAATACCAACAGACCTAAAATAGGTCCAAAAACTAGCTGGGTACATGGCAGCCCTGAGCCGCTTTATCTCCAGATTGGGAGAGAAGGTGTTGCCACTATATTGCCTGCTTCGGCGTACCGACCACTTTGAGTGGACGGACGCGGCAACAGCCGGATTGGAAGAAATAAAAACTCTGCTAGCAAACAACCCAATCCTTGCCGCACCCAACATCGGCAAACCTATGCTATTGTATATATCGGCAACTCACCAGGTGGTGAGCGCAGTACTCGTCATCGAACGAGAGGAAGAGGGACATAAATTCCCACTCCAAAAACACGTATACTATGTATTAGCGGTTCTCACACCATGCAAATTCCGATACCTGCACTATCAAAAATAGCATATGCGGTTTTCATGGCATCTCGGAAGCTGCGGCACTACTTTCAAGAGTGCTTGATCACGGTGGCCTTCGAGGTACCACTCAATGACATCATAAACAATCGAGGCGCCATTGGCTATATTGCAAAATGGGCCATCGAGCTCCTACCATTTGAAATAGCATATAAACCACGCCGAGCCATTAAATCTCAGGTGTTGGCCGACTTCGTCTCCGAATGAACAGAAGCCGAACTCCCTAAAGAGTATGGCACATACTCCAACTGGGTGATGTACTTCGACGACTCTAAAATGTTAGCCGGATTGGGGGCCGGTGTCATCCTAACATCCCCTACAGGGGACACAGTCCATTACGTATTGCAAATCATGTATACGGACTCCAATAACACAGCCGAATATGAGGCACTATTGCATGGTCTCCGGATGGCTGTTTCTATGGGCATGCAATGCCTCGAGGTGCGTGGGGATTCAAACCTCGTAATATTTCAAATAAACGGAGAATTCGATGCAAAAGATCCAACGATGGCAGCTTACCGCAATGTCGTGCTCAACATATCAGCTCGGTTCGAAGGGCTCAAGTTTCATCATGTGGCCCGAGACAGTAACCAAGCAGCGAACATCCTTGCTCGAATGGGCACTAAACACAACCCCGCCCCGCCTAACACCTTCGTGGAAAGGCTCTTTAAGCCATCCATGGTATGGCAGGACGAGAGCGGAAATATCAGTCCGGCGCCGACCACGCCCCCAGATGTCGAACACAATTCAGACATCAGGGGGGCTCGGGCATAGAACCAACGCCTTCCGCCCATGTAATTATGGTGGTAATCGCTCCATGGATTGAACCCTTCCTGGCCTACCTTAATAGGCGGGAGCTCCCTAAGGTCCAGAATGAGGCTCGTTGCATCGTTCGACGCTCGAAAGCCTACAAGGTTCATGAAGGAGAACTCTACAAGAGAAGTACTACTGGAGTCCTTCAAAGATGTATCTCTGAAGAGGAGGGGCGGCAGCTCTTGGCTGAAATCCATGCCGGTCTTGGTGGCCATCATGCTGCGGCTCGGGCCCTTGTAAGTAAGGCCTTCCGTACTGGTTTTTTCTGGCCCATGGCTCGGGCAGATGCACAGGACCTCGTCCAATGCTGTGTCGGATGCCAGCTTTTCGCCAATCAAAGCCATATGCCGCCTACCCCCTACGAACAATCCCCATTACTTGGCCTTTCGTGGTCTGGGGGTTGGACGTGGTCGGACCCCTCAAAGGGGGAAGCCATAAGAAAAAAATACCTGCTGGTTATGGTGGATAAATTTACTAAGTGGATAGAGGCCAAACCAGTTAAAACGGCTGAAGCTGGACCAGTGATAGATTTCATATCCGATGTCGTACACCGTTATGGTGTCCCACACAGCATCATCACTAACAACGGCTCTAACTTTACAGCCGGCGAGGTAAAAACTTGGTGTGCTAATCTGGGCATCAAGCTAGATTACGCCTCTGTATATCACCCTCAAACTAACGGTCAAGTCGAACGGGCCAATGGCCTGATCATGAGCGGCATTAAACCCAGACTAGTGCGCTCCTTAAAGGAGTCGGATAAACACTGGGTTGAGGAGCTCGACTCCGTACTGTGGGGGCTGCGGACCACACCCAATCGCACGACCGGATACACACCGTTCTTCATGGTGTATGGCGCAGAGGCTGTCTTGCCCTGCGATATTATTGATGACTCACCTCGGGCGCGCATGTATGAAGAGAGAGAGGCCGAGCTGGATCGGCAGGTCGACTTAGATGGCCTGGAGGAGGAGCGCGATGTCGCAAAAGCCCTTTCCGCATTCTATCAACAGCAAGCTCGAAGATACCAAAGCAAAGAAGTGCGGGCCAAGACTTATAATGTCGGTGAGCTCATTCTATGCCTACCTAAGAAGAAAAGGACAAGCTCAAGCCCGAATGGGAGGGTCCCTTCATTATAGATGAAGTTCTCACTAGAGGAGCCTATCGCCTTCGCAATGCATCGGTAATTGCTTGGAGCCGAACCCATGGAACGCAGCCAGACTCTAAAGATTCTACGCCTAAGTCCGGACACATTGTTCGTTGCCTTTTTCTCCTTTTTATTTTCCCCCTTTTCCTTTCGTTTTTTTCACGACTTGTGGCGTGTGTTTGGGTAAGCCGCACACCTGAGAGGTACACATCCTTAAATGTACACACCCTACCATAACTGGGGGCTTCCTTCAATAGAAGCCTATTATTATTGTTGGGGAACGTAGCAGAAATTCAAAAAATTTATACGCATCACCAAGATCAGTCTATGGAGATTCTAGCAACAAGATAGGGAGAGGATGAGTGCATCTTCATACCCTTGAAGATCGTGATGCGGAAGCGTTACAAGAAAGCGGATGAGGGAGTCGTACTCGCGGTGATTCAAATCGCGGAAGATCCGATCTAACGCTGAACGGACGGTGCCTCCGCGTTCAACACACGTACAGCCCGGGGACGTCTCCTCCTTCTTGATCCAGCAAGGGGAGAGGAGAAGTTGAGGGAGAGCTCCGGCAGCACAACGGCGTGGTGGTGGAGCTTGCAGTTCTCCGGTAGGGCTTCGCCAAGCACTACCGAGGAGGAGGTGGAGTTAGAGAGGGGGAGGGCTGCGTCAGGGGCAAGGGTGAAGCTCCCATGCGCCTCCCCACTATATATAGGGGTGGATAGGGCTGGTTTCTTGCCCTCCAAGTCCATTGGGGCGTTGGCAAAGGTGGGAGGAAAGAAATCCCATCATTTCCTTCCCCACCGATTGTTATCCCCCCTTTTTAGGGATCTTGGTCTTATCCCTTCGGGATATGATCTTATTCCTTCCAAGGGGGGATCTTGGTGCACCTTGACCAGGGGTGTGGGGACTTGCCCCCACTATCCACGTTCATGTGGGTCCCCCCATGCAAGTGGTCCCCACTCCGGAACCTTCTAGAACCTTCCCGGTACAATACCGAAAAATCCCGAACATTTTCCGGTGGCCAAAATAGGACTTCCCATATATAAATCTTTACCTATGGACCATTCCGGAACTCCTCGTGACGTCTGGGATCTCATTCGGGACTCTGAACAACATTCGGTAACTACACACTAATTCCCATAACAACTCTAGCGTCACCGAACCTTAAGTGTGTAGACCCTACGGGTTCAGGAATCATGCAGACATGACCGAGACAGCTCTCTGGCCAATAACCAACAACGGGATCTGGATACCCATGTTGGCTCCCACATGTTCCACGATGATCTCATTGAATGAACCACGATGTCAAGGATTCAAGCAATCCCGTATACAATTCCCTTTGTCAATCGGTACGTTACTTGCCCGAGATTCGATCGCCGGTATCCCAATACATCATTCAATATCGTTACCGGCAAGTCACTTTACTCATTCCATAATGCATGATCCCGTGACTAACTACTTAGTCACATTGAGCTCATTATGATGATGCATTACCGAGTGGGCCCAGAGATACCTCTCCGTCATACGGAGTGACAAATTCCAGTCTCGATTCGTGCCAACCCAACAGACACTTTCGAAGATACCTGTAGTGCACCTTTATAGCCACCCAGTTACGTTGTGACGTTTGGTACACCCAAAGCATTCCTACAGTATCCGGGAGTTGCACAATCTCATGGTCTAAGGAAATGATACTTGACATTAGAAAAGCTCTTAGCAAACGAACTACAGATCTTGTGCTATGCTTAGGATTGGGTCTTGTCCATCACATCATTCTCCGGATGATGTGATCCCGTTATCAATGACATCCAATGTCCATGGTCAGGAAACCATAACCATCTATTGATCAACAAGCTAGTCAACTAGAGGCTCACTAGGGACATGTTGTGGTCTATGTATTCACACATGTATTACGATTTCCAGTTAATACAATGATAGCATGAACAATAGACAATTATCATGAACAAGGAAATATAATAATAACTATTTTATTATTGCCTCTAGGGCATATTTCCAACAGTCTCCCACTTGCACTAGAATCAATAATCTAGTTCACATCGCCATGTGATTGACACTCACAGGTCACATCGCCATGTGACCAACATCCAAAGAGTTTACTAGTGTCACTAAACTAGTTCACATCATCATGTGATGAAGACTCAATGAGTTCTGGGGTTTGATCATGTTTTGCTTGTGAGAGAGGTTTTTAGTCGACGGGTCTGCAACATTCAGATCCGTATGTACTTCGCAAATCTCTAGGTCATATTGTAAATGCTTCTTCCACGCTCCACTTGGAGCTATTCCAAATGGTTGCTCCACTATACGTATCCGGTTCGCTACTCAGAGTCATTCGGATAGGTGTTAAAGCTTGCATCAACGTAACCCTTTACGCCGAACTCTTTATCACCTCCATAATCGAGAAACGTGTCCTTATTTTACTCCAAGGACAATTTTTGACCGTTGTCCAATGATCCATTCCTGGATCACTCTTGTACCCCCTTGCCAGACATGTGGCAAGGCTCATATCAGGTGCGGTACCAAGCATGACATACTGTATAGAGCCTATGGCTAAGGCATAGGGGCCGACGTTCGTCCTTTCTCTTTCTTCTGTCGTGGTCGAGCTTTAAGTCTTAACTTCATACCTTACAACTCAGGCAAGAACTCCTTCTTTGACTGATCCATCTTGAACACCTTCAAGATCATGTCAAGGTATGTGCTCATTTGAAAGTACCATTTAGCGTTTTTTGATCTATCCTCATAGATCTTGATGCTCAATGTTCAAGCAGCTTAATCCAAGTTTTCTATTGAAAAACACTTTTCAAATAACCCTATATGCTTTCCAGAAATTCTACATCATTTCTGATCAACAATATGTCAACAACATATACTCATCAGAAATTCTATAGTGCTCCCACTCACTTCTTTGGAAATACAAGTTTCTCATAAACTTTGTATAAACCCAAAATCTTTGATCACCTCATCAAAGCATAAATTCCAACTCCGATATGCTTACTCCAGTCCTTAGAAGGATTGTTGGAGCTTTGCATACTTGTTAGCGTCTTTCAGGATTATCAAAACCTCCTGGTTGTATCACATACAACCTTTCCTCAAGAAAATTGTCAAGGAAACAATGTCTTGACATCCTATCTGCAAGATTTCATAAATAATGCAGTAACTGCTAATCCAATTCCAACAGACTCTTAGCATCGCTACGAGTGAGAAAGCCTCACTGTAGTCAACTCCTTGAACTTGTTGGAAAACATCTTAACGACAAGTCGAGCTTTCTTAATGGTGATACTTATCATCATTGTCTGTCTTCCTTTTAAAATCCATCTGTACTCAACAGCCTTATGACCATCGAGTAGTTCTGCCAAAGTCTACACTTTGTTTTCACACATGGATCCTCTCTCGGATTTATGGCCTCGAGCCATTCATCGGAATCCGGGCCCACCATCGCTTCTCCATAGCTCGTAGGTTCATTGTTTTCTAGCAACATGACCTCCAAGACAGGATTACGTACCACTCTGAAGCAATACGCATCCTTGTCGACCTATGAGGTTTGGTAGTGACTTGATCCGAAGTTTCATGATCACTTTCATAAGCTTCTACTTCAATTGGTGTAGGTGCCACAGGAACAACTTCTTGTGCCCTGCTACACACTAGTTGAAGTGATGGTTCAACAACCTCATCAAGTCTCCACCATCCTCCCACTCAATTCTTTCGAGAGAAACTTTTCCTCGAGAAAGGACCCGTTTAATTAGGAGGTATACCCAACTATTTTGGGTGTCCTATGAAGATGTATTTATCCGCTTTGGGTTCGAGCTTATCAGGATGAAACTTTTTCACATAAGCGTCGCAACCCCAAACTTTCAAGAAACGACAGCTTAGGTTTCTCTAAACCATAGTTCACACGGTGTCATCTCAACGGAATTACATGGTGCCCTATTTAAAGTGAATGCGGTTGTCTTTAATGCCTAACCCATGAACGATAGTGGTAATTCGATAAGAGACATCATGGTACGCACCATATCCAATAGGGTGCAACTATGATGTTCGGACACACCATCACACTATGGTGTTCCAGGCGGCATTAATTGTGAAACAATTTCCACAATGTCTTAATTGCGTGCCAAAGCTCGTAACTCAGATACTCATCTCTATGATCATATCATAGACATTTTATCCTCTTGTCACGATGATCTTCAACTTCACTCTGAAATTACTTGAACCATTCAATAATTCAGACTTGTGTTTCATCAAGTAAATATACTCAGTATCTACTCAAATCATCCGTGAAGTAAGAACATAACGATATCCACTGCGTGCCTCAGCACTCATTGGACTGCACACATCAAAATGTATTACTTCCAACAAGTTGCTTTCTTGTTCCATTTTACTGAAAACGAGGCTTTCAGTCATCTTGCCCATGTGGTATGATTTGCATGTCTCAAGTGATTCAAAATCAAGTGAGTCCAAACGGTCCATTTGCATGGAGTTTCTTCATGCATATACACCAATAGACATGGTTCGCATGTCTCAAACTTTTCAAAAACTAGTGAGTCCAAAGATCCATCAACATGGAGCTTCTTCATGCGTTTTATACCAATATGACTTACATGGCAGTGCCACAAGTAGGTGGTACTATCATTACTATCTTATATCTTTTGGCATGAACATGTGTATCACTATGATCGAGATTCAATAAACCATTCATTTTAGGTGCAAGACCATTGAAGGTAATATTCAAATAAACAGAGTAACCATTATTCTCCTTAAATGAATAACCGTATTGCGATAGACATAATCCAATCATGTCTATGCTCAACGCAAACACCAAATAACAATTATTTAGGTTTAACACCAATCTCGATGGTAGAGGGAGTGTGCGATGCTTGATCACATCAACCTTGGAAACACTTCCAACACATATCGTTAGCTCACCTTTAGCTAGTCTCCGTTTATTCCGTAGCTTTTATTTCGAGTTACTAACACTTAGCAACCGAACCGGTATCTAATACCTTGGTGCTACTAGGAGTACTAGTAAAGTACACATTAACATAATGTATATCCAATATACTTCTATCGACCTTGTCAGCCTTCTCATCTACCAAGTATCTAGGGTAATTCTGCTCCAGTGGCTGTTCCCCTTATTACAGAAGCACTTAGTCTCGGGTTTGGGTTCAACCTTGGGTTTCTTCACTAGAGCAGCAACTGATTTGCCGTTTCATAAAGTATCCCTTCTTGCCCTTTCCCTTCTTGAAACTAGTGGTTTCACCAACCATCAACAATTGATGCTCCTTCTTGATTTCTACTTTCGTGGTGTCAAACATCGCGAATATCTCAAGGATCATCATATCTATCCCTGATATGTTATAGTTCATCACTAAGCTCTAGCAGCTTGGTGGCAATGACTTTGGAGAAACATCACTATCTCATCTGGAAGATCAACTCCCACTCGATTCAAGTGATTGTTGTACTCAGACAATCTGAGCACAAGCTCAATGATTGAGCTTTTCTCCCTTAGTTTGCAGGCTAAGAAAATCGTCGGAGGTCTTATACCTCTTGATGTGGGCACGAGCCTAAAATCCCAATTTCAGCCCTCGAAACATCTCATATGTTCCGCGACGTTTCGAAATCGTCTTTGGTGCCTCAACTCTAAACCGTTTAACTGAACTATCACGTAGTTATCAAAACATGTATGTCAAATGTTCACAACATCCATAGACGACGTTCGAGGTTCAGCACACCGAGCGGTGCATTAAGGACATAAGCCTTCTACGCAGCAATGAGGACAATCCTCAGTTTTCGGACCCAGTCCGCATAATTGCTACTATCAACTTTCAACTAAATTTTCTCTAGGAACATATCTAAACAGTAGAACTAAAGCGTATGCAACGACATAATTTGTGAAGACCTTTTGACTATGTTCAGGATAATTAAGTTCATCTTATGAACTCCCACTCAGATAGACATCCCTCTAGTCATCTAAGTGATTACATGATCCGAGTCAACTAGGTCGTCTCCGATCATCACGTGAGACGGACTAGTCATCATCGGTGAACATCTTCATGTTGATCGCATCTACTATACGACTCATGTTCGGCCTCTCGGTCTCTTGTGTTCCGAGGCCATGTCTGTACATGCTAGGCTCGTCAAGTCAACCTGCGTGTTTTGCGTGTGTAAATCTGGCTTACACCCGTTGTATGTGAACGTTAGAATCTATCACACCCGATCATCACGTGGTGCTTCGAAACAACGAACTTTCGCAACGGTGCACAGTTAGGGGGACCACTTACTTGAAAATTTAATGAGGGATCATCTCATTTAAGCTACCGTCGTTCTAAACAAATAAGATGTAAAACATGATAAACATCACATGCAATCAAAAAGTGACATGATATGGCCAATATCACTTTGCTCCTTTTGATCTCCATCTTCGGGGCTCCATGATCATCATCGTCACCGGCATGACACCATGATCTCCATCATCGTGTCTCCATGAAGTGGTCTCGCCAACTATTACTTCTACTACTATGGCTAACAGTTTAGCAATAAAGTAAAGTAATTACATGGCGTTGTTCAATGACATGCAGGTCATACAATAAATTAAGACAACTCCTATGGCTCCTGCCGATTGTCATACTCATCGACATGCAAGTCGTGATTCCTATTACAAGAACATGATCAATCTCATACATCGCATATCATTCATCACATTCTTTTGGACATATCACATCACATAGCATACCCTGCAAAAACAAGTTAGACGTCCTCTAATTGTTGTTTGCATGTTTTACGTGGCTGCTATGGGTTTCTAGCAAGAACATTTCTTACCTACGCAAAAGCCACAACGTGATATGTCAATTGCTATTTACCCTTCATAAGGACCCTTTTCATCGAATCCGATCCGACTAAAGTGGGAGAGACTTGCACCCGCTAGCCACCTTATGCAACAAGTGCATGTCAGTCGGTAGAACCTGTCTCACGTAAGAGTACGTGTAAGGTCGGTCCGGGCCGCTTCATCCCACGATGCCGCCAAATCAAGATAAGACTAGTAATGGTAAGCATATTGAACAAAATCAACGCACACAACAACTTGTGTTCTACTCGTGCATAGAATCTACGCATAGACCTAGCTCATGATGCCACTGTTGGGGAACGTAGCAAAAATTCAAAAAAATTCTACGCATCACCAAGATCAATCTATGGAGATTCTAGCAACAAGATAGGGAGAGGATGAGTGCATCTTCATACCCTTGAAGATCGTGATGTGGAAGCGTTACAAGAAAGCGGATGAGGGAGTCGTACTCGCAGCGATTCAAATCACGGAAGATCTGATCTAACGCCGAACGGACGGCGCCTCCGCGTTCAACACACGTACAGCCCGGGGACGTCTCCTCCTTCTTGATCCAGCAAGGGGAGAGGAGAAGTTAAGGGAGAGCTCCGGCAGCACAACGGCGTGGTGGTGGAGCTTGCAGTTCTCCGGCAGGGCTTCGCCAAGCACTACCGAGGAGGAGGTGGAGTTAGAGAGGGGGAGGGCTGCGCCAGGGGCAAGGGTGAAGCTCCCATGCGCCTCCCCACTATATATAGGGGGTGGAGAGGGCTGGTTTCTTGCCCTCCAAGTCCATTGGGGTGTTGGCAAAGGTGGGAGGAAAGAAATCCCATCATTTCCTTCCCCACTCATTGTTATCCCCCCTTTTTAGGGATCTTGATCTTATCCCTTCGGGATAAGATCTTATTCCTTCCAAGGGGGAATCTTTGTGCACCTTGACCAGGGGTGTGTGGACTTTCCCCCACTACCCACGTTCATGTGGGTCCCCCCATGCAGGTGGTCCCCACTCCGGAACCTTCTAGAACCTTCCCGGTACAATACCGAAAAATCCCGAACATTTTCTGGTGGCCAAAATAGGACTTCCCATATATAAATCTTTACCTACGGACCATTCTGGAACTCCTCGTGACGTCTGGGATCTCATCCGGGACTCCGAACAACATTCGGTAACTGCACACTAATTCCCATAACAACTCTAGCGTCACCGAACCTTAAGTGTGTAGACCCTACGGGTTCGGGAATCATGCAGACATGACCGAGACAGCTCTCTGGCCAATAACCAACAGCGGGATCTGGATACCCATGTTGGCTCTCACATGTTCCACGATGATCTCATCGGATGAACCACGATGTCAAGGATTCAAGCAATCCCGTATACAATTCCCTTTGTCAATCGGTACGTTACTTGCCCGAGATTCGATCGCCGGTATCCCAATACCTCATTCAATCTCGTTACCGGCAAGTCACTTTACTCGTTCCATAATGCATGATCCCGTGACTAACTACTTAGTCACATTGAGTTCATTATGATGATGCATTACCGAGTGGGCCCAGAGATACCTCTCCGTCATACGGAGTGACAAATCCCAGTCTCGATTCGTGCCAACCCAACAGACACTTTCGGAGATACCTGTAGTGCACCTTTATAGCCACCCACTTACGTTGTGACGTTTGGTACACCCAAAGCATTCCTACGGTATCCGGGAGTTGCACAATCTCATGGTCTAAGGAAATGATACTTGACATTAGAAAAGCTCTTAGCAAACGAACTACACAATCTTGTGCTATGCTTAGGATTGGGTCTTGTCCATCACATCATTCTCCTAATGATGTGATCCCGTTATCAATGACATCCAATGTCCATGGTCAGGAAACCATAACCATCTATTGATCAACGAGCTAGTCAACTAGAGGCTCACTAGGGACATGTTGTGGTCTATGTATTCACACATGTATTACGGTTTCCAGTTAATACAATTATAGCATGAACAATAGACAATTATCATGAACAAGGAAATATAATAATAACTATTTTATTATTGCCTCTAGGGCATATTTCCAACAATTATTTCAAGCATAAAGGTCACCATATATATGGGTATCATTTACTCATACATGTCCTGTCTTCGCCTTTATATGCACCTCTATAACTTAAGTTTTTGCCAAGCTGGGTTGCCTGGCTCCTGTGCTTATGCCCTACGTTCCTGCTTGTTCGGCTAGGGCATAAAGGGAGAACCTCTGTGATTGTTACAACCGGGTCATCCGGATATGTACCTCAGACGGGTGAAGCCGAAAGCTGGCCTTCTTAAGGGAATAATTGGTCGGCGGATGAACGACGAACTGCCTTTATAGCAATATAAACTACCGAAAAATACACGGACTCCCGTGATTCTTTTGCATCAGAGCTTAGTCATGCATAAACGCATGCCGACCTAGGGAGAGGAACCCTTAATGGAACTATTCTTCCTCGAAGAAGTTTCTTACATTAAAATGTAATATAACATAACTCCCCAAATACAGCTTGTCTGTTCAAGAATTATGACCGGATCGCCTGGTTTCTGAACATACTTGGTGTTTTCCACTGGTACAATATCCGGAAACGCTCCACCCTTGGGTTTCGGAGGCTGAAGCGGAAGGTCTGCCATGACAATCTTTTACAATTCGGCCGGAAATAAGTTTGCCGATTAAGTGTATTGTCACATAAAATCGCACGCCTACTCTTTATCTATGCCATCTATGAGGCTGTCTAGTTTACAGTCCTACTGTGAAAATTTGGCAGCTATCTTTACTTGATCATACACCAAGCTAACCGGAATTTCTTGTCCGTCCGGTCCCCGAGGTCTGACCTGGGCCATGTGATTCGGATCAAGTCCGATATACCGCATTTTCACCATGGCCCAGGCCACCCGGGCACCCTCCTGACATGCTGATGCCTTCCACAACTCAAAAGAAAGACGAGATCCTTTGAATAGCTCTGCGAGCTCCCCAATTAGTCTTGGAGGAGAATCGGAAGGCCATAAAGCCTTAGCCATATTCCTCATTGCTTTCCGAGCTCGCTCGAGCACCTTGGATAACTCTTGCAGCAAGTTGCCTTGAAATCCAGACACTTCTCCTTCAGGCCGCCCAGTTAACAAACCTACAGGAACAAATCTCGTAAAAATTCTCCATCAAGGGATCTTATGAAAGTAAGGTTCAGGGACATACTACATATGCTGCCTTTCAGGCTTCTGTTCTCCTTCAAAGCGTCCGACAGTTGGGCTCTTATGTCCTTTAGCTCCTCAGCTTGCTTGATGTTGGCATCCTGTAGTTTGTTCTTCTCATTAATGATCCGTGTTAATACATGTTGACCAGCAGCTTCTTGTCCTTCGGCATGTTGCTTGTCCGCCTGAGCGGCCTTTAGCCTCTCCTCCAACTGATCTGCCGATCCTACTGCCGTAAATAAAACAATGAATATTCAAAAATCCTTGTCAGCACAGGATCGTATTCTCCGGACACTGTTGTGCTTACAATCCGAAGCCTTCTGGGATTTCTTCAAATCTTCCAGTTTGGCGGTAGCAACAACTAGCTTGGTCCGACATTCTTCAAGCTCCTGAGACAGCGTGTTATTTTTTGCCGTGAGTACCTGATAACATTAAGCGACCGTTAAATCAGTTGGGTCAACTGCTTCAAGTCTCAGGGGCTACTAGCATGTGATTATTTAATCCACATTAAGTTTTTACCCCCATATCTTTTGAAAGTTGGTGAGTGGCTCTAGCAAGTCCATCTCGAGCAGCTCGAATGTATGCATCCGCTGAGCTGAGGACATTGAACGCATCTTCGGTGAAACTGGGGTCGTGCATGGCCTCTTTCCTCCGCCGATGATTCATCGCGCTCTCCACTTCGGAATTGGTGACGGATACATTATCCGAATCCTCTTGGAGATGACAATCCGGCATTTTACCCGTATCGACCCTAGTCCTTACGGCAGGGTCCGGGGCCGGATTGGTCGATGCACCACCGGCGAGGTCCCCAGACATAGTCCGGCGTATGCCCTTCCCGCGTGATGGCCCAGCCAAAAACGTCACGATTTGATCTGTCCATCGGGTGCGTGTTAAAAACTATACCTCTTCGGTGATAGCGAGGGCTCGGTAGTATCACCGTCGGCCTTTCTTTTTAAAGACTCGCCCCATGCAGGTGTCGCCCTCTTAGAAGACACCTTTGATACAGCTCGGTGAGACGAACGTCGCCCCTTTGGAGCACGAGACAGTGCGGTGGGTGAGGCGCAATGGGAAAACTCTTTTGGAGGAGACGTCTCCCGGGCACTTACATGGGAGGAAGGGAGAAGGCCGGGGTAATCGGCTGTAATGGCTACCTCCGTTCCGTCATAAGTCGCCTGATAAAAAACTCCCTCCTTAAGCTCTATAAATATGTTCGGATCTTATTCATATCCAGGATCTAAGTCCCGAATATGGTCCTCTGGATGCGGAGCGGGGCTGTAGATCCCCTCGACGACCTTTCTCCATTCCTATCAAAAAGCAGCCGGATTAAATTCGACTAAGCATAGACTTTTGAAAAATGTTGAGTAAAGCCAATAATTGAGAACTCACCCAGGGGATGGGGTTGTACATGGAAAAGCCTTTCCGACATGTTGAACGAGCGAAGTCTTCCTTCTCCCATTTGTACAAATCAGCTAAGATGACGGCCAAGGCAGCAAAATTATCTGGACCTTTCGCAGGCAACGGGACGCATCCTCCTCCTCATTATAATTCCACATGGGAGACCTCTAGATTGGAGCGGCTGGACGCATCGGGTTATGGATATTGCCATTACCTCAATAATAGACATCCCATAGTTGGTAAGTACTCTGATCTTGCTTGCTAGTCTCGAAATCTCCGCACTGTCTTCTTCTTTGAGGCTTCGGGTACACCAGCTGGCGTGCATCTTGAGCGCTGGAGAATTCAGGAAGACCGCGCCGGATTGGGTCCGGGAGAATAACGTCTTCAATATAAAACCACTCCGAGGGCTATTCTTCGGAGTGTCGGACATGTATCCAGTCCCGGCTATGCACCATACTTCGACGCCGCCCACCTCGAATATAGATCCCTTTTGGGAGTGGGGGACGAGGCATAAAAACTTCCGCCATAGCTCGAAATGGGCCTCGCAGCCCAGGAACAGCTCGCAAAGAGCAACGAAACCCGCGATATGCAGGATGGAGCCCAGCGTTAGGCTGTGCAGTTGAAGGCCATAATACTCCAGTAGACCTCTGAGGAAAGGATGAATAGGAAATCATATGCCCCTCAAGAGGAAGGAAACAAAGCACACCCGCTCCTCTTTAGAAGGATTGGGGAAATTTTCCGCCATGGCTTCGCCATCGATGGAAGTTAATCCAGCCCGAACGGAGACTAGATCCGCGGGAGGAAGGTACCCCTACGTCTGAACTCTGAAGTTTCCTCAGATGGGCATGAGATACCAAACAACTTTCCAATCGCCTTTTTGGGGGCCGTTGGGGCGTGAGGAAGAGCTAGGGGCGCCGGCCATGTTTGGGCGATTTCCTATGGCAAGCTCTAAGGTTTTTTGCACGGTGGGGAATGGTTGCTGAGATCCAATCTCTTTATTTAGGCACTTTTCCCGCCTAGCCAAGGGGTTATTTGTAAAAACACCAAGACTGTTCACATTCATTTGACAGGTGGAAGCCGAGGCGACGGCAGTGAAGACACGGTATTTAATGGGCAGCCGAAGTATCGTCAATTCGAAGCACAGTGGATAACCCACCTTGCAAAGCCGAAGACATAAAACCGGATACTGCATCGTCATTGAAGGCAAGTTCGGGGGCTACTGAGGGAGTTCTGGATTAAGGGGTCCTCGATGGGCCGGACTAATGGACCGTGAAGGTACAAGATAGAAGGCCTCTCTCCGTGTCCGGATGGGGCTCTCCTTGGCGTGGATAGCAAGCTTGGAGGCTAGTTGTATAGTTTCCTTTCTCTGTAAACTGACTTCGTACAAACCTGGCCCTCTTCGTGTCTATATAAACCAGAGGATTTAGTCCGTAGAGAAAAGGACAATCATACAGACTAGCTATCTAGGGTTTAGCCATTACGATCTTGAGGTAGATCAACTCTTGAAACCCTTATACTCATCAAAGTCAATCAAGCAGGAAGTAGGGTATTATCTTCATTAAGAGGGCCCGAACCTGGGTAAAACATCATGTCCCCCGCCTCCTATTACCTTCGACCCTCAGACGCACAGTTCAGGACCCCTACCCGAGATCGGTCGGTTTTGACACTGACAATGACCTCCTTGCCCTTCTCCATGGGAGGCACCACCTCCTTGCCCTTGTTGTCCATGTTGTTCTGCATTACGAAGAGAGCGCATTATGAAGAGCACAAAGTTTGAAGGTTGATCGCCATTAAAACCTATCATCCATAACCCCTTTATTTATCCATCCTCATGGTCAGTACTTACCCACCATCTCACTCAGTCATCTTTGTATCTCTCACTCTTCCTCCTATCTACCGCCATGAACTCCAGCAACAACTCCAACCCCATCCCCAACCCCTTTCCTTGGGGCATTGGATGGAGGACTTTCTTCCTTGGTTGCTCTCTTGGTGCCCACACCAAGTTCGAAAACACCATGGAAGTCTGCTCCAACTTCACTAGTATGGTAGACATGCAGAAAGAGTCGGACATGGTGGTGAAGAAGGTGACACCGGAGGAGTTAAAGACATTGATTCCTGACCCAACCAAGGGTTCTATGTCAGTCGATGTCCTTCGCTAGGCCATGAATCAGACCGACTCCGACGACGCTCAACAGAGGTCAAGGTGGGCCAAGTATAGAGAGTACAAATTTTGGGGATGTTCCCCACAACTGAGACCCAGCATGAGACTGACCCGGCCCCGAGCCTTGAGGCTCTGTGAGCCACATCGCTACTGGTTCATGACAAAGGCGATCAAGATGGGCTAGGATCCCAGAGCGAGACCCGACAGAAGGCCCAGGAGAGGATTTTCCCTAACTTAGATAACAAGATTAATAAGAGTTAGAGTAGGATACGGGCTGAGAGTACGACCTGAAATCTTTTGTAAATCTAGGGACTCCGCTTATTATATAAAGGGGAGCCCCTAGGACCCAAAGGACTAAGTTATAATGTCTCCAAAGCTAGGTTAGTGTCGGTGTTCTGGGAATGGGGGTCCCAGACTTGCCTGCCTGCAGCCCGCGGCATGGCTCACCAGCGGCCTAGTATGGCCCATCTTCAGCAACAAACCTTCAAGACCCTCGCGAGGGGCCAAGCCTCGTGAGGCGGGCGACGAAGACCTCCTCAAGGGCGGCCTCACTAGGCTGGCTCACGAGGGGCGGAGAGATCAAGGCGAGAGGCACCTCATGAGGTTCCAGTGATGCAAGCCGTGACGACCAAGGCCAGGCGGGCGCCAGCTGCTACCTCTTGAGCATGCGTTGGTTTTCCCTTGAAGAGGAAAGGATGATGCAGCAAAGTAGCGTAAGTATTTCCCTCAGTTTTTGAGAACCAAGGTACCAATCCAGTAGGAGGCCACACGCAAGTCCCTCGTACCTACACAAACAAATAAGAACTTTGCAACCAACGCGATAAAGGGGTTGTCAATCCCTTCACGGCCACTTGCAAAAATGAGATCTGATAGAGATGATAAGATAATATTTTTGGTATTTTTATGATAAGAATAAAAGTAAAGATTGCAAAATAAACGGTGCCAGAAATAGCTAATTGTTGGGAGATTAATATGATGGAAAATAGACCCGGGGGCCATAGGTTTCACTAGTGGCTTCTCTCAAGATAGCATAAGTATTACGGTGGGTGAACAAATTACTATCGAGCAATTGATAGAACTGAGCATAGTTATGAGAATAACTAGGCATGATCATGTATATAGGCATCACGTTCGTAACAAGTAGAGCGACTCCTGCCTGCATCTACTACTATTACTCCACACATCGACCGCTATCTAACATGCATCTAGAGTATTAAGTTCATAAGAACAGAGTAACGCATTAAGCAAGATGACATGATGTAGAGGGATAAACTCAAGCAATATGATATAAACCCCATCTTTTTATCCTCGATGGCAACAATACAATACGTGTCGTTTCCCCTTCTGTCACTAGGATCGAGCAATGCAAGATTGAAACCAAAGCTAAGCACTTCTCCCATTGCAAGAAAGATCAATCTAGTAGGCCAAACCAAAGTGATAATTCGAAGAGACTTGCAAAGATAACCAATCATACATAAAAGAATTCAGAGGAGATTCAAATATTGTTCATAGATAATCTTGATCATAAACCCACAATTCATTGGATCTCGACAAACACACCGCAAAAAGAGTTACATTGAATAGATCTCCAAGAATATCGAGGAGAACTTGTATTGAGATCCAAAGAGAGAGAAGAAGCCATCTAGCTAATAACTATGGACCTGAAGGTCTGAGGTAAACTACTCGCACATCACCGGAGAGGCTATGGTGTTGATGTAGAAGCCCTCCGTGATCGATGCCCCCTCCGGTGGAGCGCCGGAAAAGGCCCCAAGATGGGATCTCACGGGTACAGAAGGTTGCGGCGGTGGAAATAGGGTTTCGTGGTGCTCTCTATTGGTTTCAGGGTATATGAGTATATATAGGCGAAGGAAGTCGGTCAGGAGAGCCACGAGGGGCCCACGAGGGTGGGGGCGCGCCTTCCTGCCTCATGGCCTCCTCGGTTGTTTCTTGACGTCCACTCCAAGTCCTTTGGATCACGTTTGTTCCAAAAATCACGTTCCCGAAGGTTTCATTCCATTTGGATTCCGTTTGATATTCCTTTTCTGCGAAACACTGAAATAGGCAAAAAAACAGCAATTTGCACTAGGCCTTGGGTTAATAGGTTAGTCCCAAAAATAATATAAAAATGTATAGTAAAGCCCATTAAACATCCAAACCAGAATATATAATAGCATGAAACAATAAAAAATTATAGATACGTTGGAGACGTATCAAGCATCCCCAAGCTTAATTCCTACTCGTCCTCGAGTAGGTAAATGATAAAAACAGAATTTTTGATGTGGAATTCTTCCTAGCATATTCTTCAATGTAATTCTCTTTATTGTGGTATGAATGTTCAGATCCGAAAGATTCAAGATAAAAGTTTAATATTGACATAAAAATAATAATACTTCAAGCATACTAACTAAGCAATTATGTCTTCTCAAAATAACATGGCCAAAGAAAGTTCATCCCTACAAAATCATATAGTTTGGTCATGCTCCATTTTCGTCACACAAGAATGCTCTCGTCATGCACAACCCCGATGACAAGCCAATCAATTGTTTCATACTTTAGTAATCTCAAACTTTTTCAACTTTCACGCAATACATGAGCATGAGCCATGGACATAGCACTATGGGTGGAATAGAATATGATGATGGGGGTTATGTGGAGAAGACAAAAAAGGAGAAAGTCTCACATTGGTGCGGCTAATCAACGGGCTAGGGAGATGCCCATCAATTGATGTCAATGCAAGGAGTAGGGATTGCCATGCAACAGATGTACTAGAGCTATAAATGTATGAAAGCTCAACAAAAGAAACTAAGTGGGTGTGCATCCAACTTGCTTGCTCACGAAGACCTAGGGCATTTGAGGAAACCCATTGTTGGAATATACAAGCCAAGTTCTATAATAAAAAATTCCCACTAGTATATGAAAGTGACGAAACAAGAGATCTCTATCATAAAGATCATGGTGCTACTTTGAAGCACAAGTGTGGAAAAAGAGGATAGTAGCATTGTCCCTTTTTTTTCCTTTTTTTTTCTTTTGGGCCTTTTTTTATTTGGCCTTTCTTTTTTTTTCTTTTTTTTTCTTATTTGCGACAATGCTCTATTGATGATGATCATCACACTTCTATTTATTTACAACTCAATGATTACAACTCGATACTAGAACAAAGTATGAGTCTATATGAATGCATTCGACGGTGTACCAGGATGGGCAATGAATTCAGAGTGACATGTATGAAATAATATGCATGGTGGCTTTGCCACAAATACGATGTCCACTACATGATCATGCAAGGCAATATGACAATGATGAAACGTGTCATAATAAACGGAACGGTGGAAAGTTACATGACAATATATCTCGAAATGGCTATGGAAATGCCATAATAGGTAGGTATGGTGGTTGTTTTGAGGAAGATATAAGGAGATTTATGTGTGATAGAGCGTATCGTATCACGGGGTTTGGATGCACCGCCAAAATTTGCGCCAACTCTCAAGGTGAGAATGGCCAATGCACAGTACCGAAGAGGCTAGCAATGATGGAAAGGTGAGACTGCGTATAATTCATGGACTCGACATTAGTCATAAAGAAGTCACATACTTATTGCAAAAATCTACAAGTCATCATAAACCAAGCACTACGCGCATGCTCCTAGGGGGATAGATTGGTAGGAAAAGACCATCGCTCGTCCCCGACCGCCACTCATAAGGATGACAATCTAAGAACACCTCATGCTTCAAATTTGTCACACAACGTTTACCATACGTGCATGCTACGGGACTTGCAAACTTCAACACAAGTATTTCTCAAATTCACAACTACTCAACTAGCACAACTTTAATATCACTACCTCCATATCTCAAAACAATCATCAAGTATCAAACTTCTCTTAGTATTCAATGCACTTTATGTGAAAGCTTTTATTATACTAATCTTGGATGCCTATCATACTAGGACTAATTTTATAACCAAAGAAATTACCATGCTTGTGACGCCCGGATAATTAAGCTACAATAATTCCCTATTGATGATGCCACATCACCGCAATTACTATTGCTAATCTCGCGTTAGTTCAAAACCGATCCAAATCCAACTTTGAATTAAAGTAAAATAGTAAAAGTTTTCAAACAAAAAAACTAAAATGTTCGGGATATGAAAAATACATCACAAATAAGATTGGTGGAGGATTCACGTTTTTATAAAACGCTTAACTACTCTAAAGTAAATAAAACAGTATCAAAAACTAGTATTTAAAAACCTTTTAAATATTAATAAATTACTAAACTAGTTTATCGCGGGACTAAACCTTAGGTGGCAGTAGTATGTTTAGTTACACTAACTTAGGAGTTACTTCTACATTTTTAATGTTAAGTATAAAATAAAACAGAAAAGGGAATTAAGTAAAGAAATGAAAGAAAAGAAAAAAAAGGAAAACACCCCTCCCCACCGACTGGGCCTTGGCCCAGTTGGCCGAGCGGCCGACGGGCCTGTCAGCTCCTCCCTCCTCGACCCGACGCCCGCTGACGCCGCCGTCCCCCGGCGCCTCGCCGACCGCACCCCCGAGCCCGCTGCCTCCCCGACCGGCCCCCTGCGAGCCGCCGCCGTCCCCCTCCTCTTTCCCTCTCTGCACCACCACCACGCACCGCCCACGGTCGCCGTGCCTTGCGCACGCCCTGCCCCGCGCGTGCCCACCGTGGCCGCTCCCCGCTCGCCCCTCGCCGTCCTCGGCCTCCCGCGCTCCCGCGTCCGGACTGCCGCCTGCGACCCCTCCCGCGCGCCGCTCGCCCGTGCCGGACTTCGGCCGTGGTTGCGCGCCGCCGTCGACGTCGTTGCCGGCGGCCCTCGCGTCGCCAGCCACCGCGGGCCAACGCGCGCCACCGCCCCTGTCCCGTTGCCGCTCCCGGTTGAAAAAAGGGTCGCCGGAGCAGCGAGTTCGGTGACCCCCCATCGCCCTCTGTGCTCATTGCCGGCGTCCCGCCACCTGGGTCACCGCCAGGTGGGTCCCGCGGGGTTAGCCACTAACCATCACCACTAACGAGCGCCTAACCCCCACTGACAGCCCGGCCCCGCGCATTTATTTTAACTTAACCAAAATAGGGTTAAAACAATGTTTAAAATATCCAGATTATGACATGTGGGTCCGCCCCATTAATTAAACAAGTTTAACTTAAACTTGTTATCTACACAGTCAATGACAGTAGTCCCCACAGTCAGTTTGACTAGTCAACAGTCAAACTATTGACTCTTGACTGGGCTGTTGACTCAGCTTTCCTGAACCCACCTGTCATCCATGGCTAGCCCACAGCGGATATAAAAAGTATTGCACTGTTTTAATTCAATTAATAATTAAAATAATTTCAGAAAATGAATTAAAACTTTGAAAATTAATATAAAATAACCCGTAACTCGGATGTTGTACATGAAAGTTGCTCAGAACGATGAGACGAATCCGGATACGCAGCATGTTTGTGTGCCACACATCCCTAGCATAGTGAACACGCAACTTTCCCCCTCCGGTTCATCTGTCCAAAAACGCGAAACACCGGGGATACTTTCCTGCATGTTTTCCCCTTTCACCGGTATCACCTACTACTGCGTTAGGGCACTCCTAGCACCGTTACTTGTTTTGTCATGCATCGATATGCATCTGTTTGCATTGTATTCATTGTTTCTTCCCCCTCTTCTCTCTGGTAGACTACGAGACTGACGTCGCTGCTGGTGCCCCGATCGACTACTGTGTTGACGACCCCTCCTTGCCAGAGCAACCAGGCAAGCCCCCCCCCCCTTGATCACCAGATATCGCCTATTCTTCCCTCTACTGCTTGCATTAGAGTAGTGTAGCATGTTATTGTTTCGATTAATCCTATTCTGTTGCATAGCCTGTCGTTGTTGCTACATCTGTTGACACCTTACCTGCAATCCTAAATGCTTAGTATAGGATGCTAGTTTACCATTAGTGACCCTACATTCTTGTCAGTCTGCCATGCTATACTATCGGGCCGTGATCACTCGGGAGGTGATCACGGGTATATAATATACATACATACTATTCAGGTGGTGACTAAAGTCGGGTCAACTCGTTGAGTACCCGCAAGTGATTCCGATGTGGGGGCTGGAAGGACAGGTGGCTCCATCCCGGTAGAGGTGGGCCTGGGTTCCCGACGGCCCCCGACTGTTACTTTGTGGCGGAGTGACAAGGCAGGTTGAGACCACCTAGGCGAGAGGTGGGCCTGGCCGTGGTCGGCCTCTTGGGTTACTTCAAAATAACACGTTAAATAAGATCTTGGTATTTGATCTGAGTCTGGCCACTGGCCTATACGCACTAACCAACTACGCGGGAACAGTTATGGGCACTCGACGTCGTGGTATCAGTCGAAGCCTTCTAGATGTCAGCGATTGAGCGGCGCATGCTGGATTGGACTGGAATGCCTGCTCTTGTATTAGGCAGGCTAGGTATGTTTTTGGCCGCCCACACAACGTGCAGGTGTGCAATGGGCAATGGGCCCAGACCCTTGCGCGCTTAGGATTTAGACGGCGTGCTGACCTCTCTGTTAGGCCTAGGTGGGGCTGCGACGTGTTGATCTTCCGAGGCCGGGCATGACCCAGGAAAGTGTGTCCGGCCAAAGGGGATCGAGCGTGTTGGGTATGTGGTGCACCCCTGCAGGGAAGTTTATCTATTCGAATAGTCGTGTCCCTCGGTAAAAGGATGACCCGAAGTTGTACCTTGACCTTATGACAACTAGAACCAGATACTTACTAAAACACACCCAGACAAGCTCCAGAGACAACCCGGTGATCGCTTTCCCACAGGGCGACGAGGGGAGGATCGCCGGGTAGGATTATGCTATGCGATGCTACTTGGAGGACTTCAATCTACTCTCTTCTACATGCTACAAGACGGAGGCTGCCAGAAGCGTAGTCTTCGATAGGACTAGCTATCCCCCTCTTATTCTGGCAATCTGAAGTTCACTCCACCGATATTGCCTCTTTACACATATACTCATGCATATGTAGTGTAGATCCTTGCTTGTGAGTACTTTGGATGAGTACTCACGGTTGCTTTGCTCCCTCTTTTCCCCCTTTTTCCTTTTCTTCTCGGATGCCGTAACCAGACGTTGGAGCCCAGGATCCAGACGCCACCGTCAACGATGACTCCTACTACACTGGAGGTGCCTACTACTACGTGCAGGCCGCTGACGACGACCAAGAGTAGTTAAGGAGGATCCCAGGCAGGAGGCATGCGCCTCTTTCGATCTGTATCCCAGTTTGTGCTAGCCATCTTATGGCATCTTGTTAACTTATGTCTGTACTCAGGTATTATTGCTTACGCTGACTTGTCTATGATCGAGCACTTGTATTCGAGCCCTCGAGGCCCCTGGATTGTATTATGATGCTTGTATGACTTATTTTACTTTTAGAGTTGTGTTGTGATATCTTCCCGTGAGTCCCTGATCTTAATCGTACACATTGCATGCATGATTAGTGTATGATTGAATCGGGGGCGTCACAAGTTGGTATCAGAGCCGACTGCCTATAGGAATCCCCCTTCCACACTCCTTGGCCGAAGTCGAGTCTAGTCACTACAAACTTTTACTAACATGGTTGTGTGTCTTATGGGCCCACGTCGCCATTTGGGTGGTATTAGGATCTTTTACTCATCGACCTTTACTCTGGGAC
The DNA here is from genome assembly GCF_018294505.1 of Triticum aestivum. Classification (NCBI taxonomy): domain Eukaryota; kingdom Viridiplantae; phylum Streptophyta; class Magnoliopsida; order Poales; family Poaceae; genus Triticum; species Triticum aestivum. Next base: position 186,113,165 of record NC_057813.1, on the reverse strand, counting down.
TCTGATCTCTCCTTTATTCGGGTTAAATGATTTTACTAACACCGACTTTATGTTCTCGTAACTACTTCCTCCCAGAGAGCCCTCGCTCCAGATGATTGCTTAGTGCACCAAAAGATTTCGAAGATACTCTACGATGTTCTCCCGAGAAACTTGTGCCCACCGCCCTTAGGACTCCCTACCACTGTTATATCCTTATGGATAACTGTATACACCTGCCATTCTTACATTCAATACCATTGATCTTGTTATTACGAGATACCCCAGAATTCTCTCTATTGCTCCGAGAAAACTTTGTGCCTACTGCTTTGTAGTTCTAAGCCACCTGAATACCCCTACGGATAAATTCTTGCACCTATTGAGTATCCGCTCACCCCCAGTTGATTCAGGTATTTCACAAAAGTTTTTGAAATACCATTCGTTCTTTTGAAAATCATCAACATCCTAAGGCTCTTGAAATTCTTGCTTGCTAGCATTATGATTAATCCCATAAGTCTGGTAATCTTATTGGCATCCTCTGCCATCATTATTTTGAGTCCGCTAATTCTATATGTTGCGAATGCTCGCGATCCTCAATCGGGTCCTAGAATTCATCCTTCTGGCTCAGACGTCATTTTAAAGATGAGGCTGGATCTCGACCAATCAAATTGGCATCGATTGTACCCCTAAGCCTACTCAACTTATCCACCCTTAATTAGAGCGTTTACTTCTGATCCCATGAATTGGAAATCCTAGTCCCTTTGCATTTGAGCTTTGAATTAGTCAGTTGTTTCTATGATCCAATGCCTTTGCATTGTTTCTTCCTCTGTTTGTGTGCCGATGCTCACATCAGCTCCATTATGGACCGTTTGATCCTTTGTTGAATTATCATCCGATAGTGTCCTTTATATACGAAAACCTCGAGAAGTTCTTCCCCCGATACATAATGCCTTTGGTAAATTGTATCCTCTGACTTGTCGAACATGCTCTGCTTTCGAGCTCGTGTTATTTACTCCTGAAGTTTGTGGTATGTGTTCCTAAGAGGCCCTGATGGGTTGAACTTATGCCTTTTCTAATTTGTGTGAACCCGGAAACTACCACGGGTCATACTCTACTGATGTTATGTCAAATAAAATTTCAACACTACAACTTCGTCGAAGGCGAGAAGTAAGTGAAAGGTTATGCATTAGAGAAGTGGGAGTCGACCTTGAACCTTGTGTTCATGCCCATGGACGCGATGTAGATCCTATCATGGAAGCTTCTTGTAATAATAACTATTTCCTTGATATAATATCATCTGGTATCTGTGAATTGATCCTTTGCAATCATGGTTCCGACCATATTTTCTCCTTGATTCCTTTTCTAAGGCAAGTGAAAATACTTGTCTTCTGCAGATCAATGCATCTCCACAACCCCTATGTCGATCCTCCTTCGAGTAATACCCTCCAGTATCTCGAGAATATCAAAGACCTGAGTTGCTTCCTATGAGTCTTCATCTAGTATTGCTTCTCACCGATTTCAGATTTCCCCTGGGTTCTGGGTTATTTCACTCGAGAACACCGATAAGGGAATTGATTCCGCACTCTGATTCAATAACTCTAAGTAATTTTCATTGCTTACGAGTTTAATAATCCTTCAAGTCATTCCTAGCCTGATCGGCTATATCACTATTGTGCTAAATTCTAACTTTGCTACCTGGTCCATCTTTCCGGAGCACAATTTCGGACGATGAGCTAACCTTACATTGATTTCCTCGTCTTATTGTTTCACGTCGAACCACAAACTTGATTCCGAGTTTGTGTCGTATATGTGGTTCTAGTAATCTTTCGCTGCATCAGTCCTTTTGCTTGAATGTGGTCGCTGTTCGATTGCTTCTTCGTGGAGCCTCTCGACAAAATTTGTCGTGATCATCATCAACATTTTGACTCCTTCCAGGATATTAATCGAATCCATGTTGATAAGTGCCATCCTCGCCCCTTGGTAATTTGAGTTATCATCGACAACATCCTTATCTTCCTTTCATCACAAACTTGTTCATGTTGTGGATGCAACTTGCTATCGAGCTTGTATTATGTTGTACCTTGGAGTATTGCCGTCTTTTATGTCAAGAATGTTGTGAGAATTGCACCACCTCTTAATAATTCTTGATACAAGTGATACTTATTGCCATCACCATTCTATTCTTGGTCCCGTGTCGATTCTAACCGGGACAGCTACAAGTGAACGGTACTGTTTGGATTCTGCCCTTCTGGCAACCCTATTGCTTGAAGTTAATGGTCGATAGTTTCATTCTAAGTCTATTGCTTATTGAATCATCATTCAAACATTGATCATGCTACCTAGTCCAGATTTCCAGGTGCACCCTTCTATCATTGTTAAATTGTGTATGTTTTCCTCGAGCATACATCATTATATCATTTGATCTGACTAATGTTATCTCTTTGTTCACTTAATTGTGGAAATCCATCTTTTTGGAAATCTCAATGAATTGTCGTTGAGTCAATCAGCCACCTCCTCACCTCTCCTTGACTTAATGATGAACTCTTGTTTCGGAACTCGCTTCCATAGTACAATTACCGAGAATCTTACATTTTCATCTCGACAATTTGTGTTGCACCTTTCTTCTCAGGCATCCTGGGTCTGAGGTATCCTGACACCAATCAGATCTGAATCTCGGTCAGATATGATGGTTGGAACATATTTTCAAGAGTTATAACATTGGTCCTTATATGACCCGGTAAGGTGATGTTATGCCTAGCACACCTGGCCGGAGGACCTATTGTTATAGTTTCCTTTTTCGCAAGGTTAGCCGTTCTTCCATGAGGAAATTGTAAGACTTATTCTACAAGTTGTTCCTGATGGATCCTTCATGTATCCAAAGTCCGACCTTTCTTGAAGACCATATCAATGCTATCTCGAAGCATGTCTGTGGTACTCCGATCTTCAATAAGAACATTTGGAGCACAATGCAAAAATTTCCTTATCAATTATCCAAACACCGTTGTATGGGTAATCTCATGAAATTCCTCTCCCCTTATCTAAATGGTTTTCTACTTTCTATCCTGTCATGGATATCATGCTTTGCTTGACCTTGGGAAGGATATACCCCTGAAATGTGTGTTTAAACACATTTTCCCTTTCATTGTTATGTTTAATCTGATAATCACATTTTCCTTTCCATTATCTTGTTTAACCTTTCTCATGGTTTATATGATCTAAGCAGTAATAATCCGGTTCTTGTGTAAACACCCTGGTGTACAACCTTATCAGTAAGACCGTGATGCTATTGTTGATGACATTTTGGTAACCACCAATGGACGAGTACTTTGCCTATTGGTCCGCCTCGTTTCAACGAGCAGGAAAATGGTTCTCTTTGTCCCTCGCCCTTGGTGCCAACGATGCTGCCAACACAACTGACCGGTTATTCTTTGACATGGCTTGCTATCGTGACCGTGCAAGATGTCAAGGCCCTTCCTTCTTTTAACCCACATGGTGGGCCCATAACCCGCAGGTCCCAGGATCGAAACCTGACTCTCTTATACACCCCTGTTTCCAAAGTTATTCCTCATGCTTGGCTTCGTATGTAGATCATGAGCCACCTTCCTAGAGATCATCAATTCTGGTATCAAACACAATACTTATTCCCGTTGCTTTGAACCCCTTTCACGCCCTATTGCAGGCGTTGAACAATTGCCCGCCCGCTCGAAACTTCCCTTGGTACCTCCTTATTTTGCTCTTGATATTTTCTGAAGTTTCAATTCGGGAGTTACTTTTTGCCACCTTCCCCGATGTTATCGACCAGATAGTCAACCTTGCAGAGGCCCATTCTCCCAGAATACCCACCCATTATTCTTTCGTAAGTACGATGGAGTTCCCGAAGAAATAATGATGACTTCATCCTGATGACTGAAGCATAGGAATGAAGAAACCAATGTAATGGATCGGCCAATTCGAGAGGAGCAACTAAAACCAAGAAGAATCATTAGGATTTTGTAACCTATCCTTCCCCTTAACTATACTTCTTAAATCTCGGGACGAGATTTCTTGTAGTGGAGGAGAATTGTGACGCCCGGATAATTAAGCTACATTAATTCCCTATTGATGATGCCACATCACCGCAATTACTATTGCTAATCTCACGTTAGTTCAGAACCGATCCATATTCAACTTTGAATTAAAGTCAAGCAGTAAAAGTTTTCAAACAAAAAAAAACTAAAATGTTCGGGATATGAAAAATACATCACAAATAAGATTGGTGGAGGATTCACATTTTTATAAAATGTTTAACTACTCTAAAGTAAATAAAACAGTAGCAAAAACTATTATTTAAATACCTTTTAAATATTAATAAATTACTAAACTAGTTTATCGCGGGACTAAACCTTAGGTGGCAGTAGTCACTACGAAAAAATACACTTCCGTGATGATACGTGTTTGTCACAGTAGGTCACGTTTTTTTGTCATGCATGTACATCCATGACAAATTTATGACAGAATCAAGATAGTCATACCTGTGTTGTCGTAGAAGTGTTCCATGACATTACCAAAATTATCATCACGGAAGTGTCCACTTCCATGACGATAAATCGTGCGTCACAGAAGTGCTTTCGTCAAGGGTGACCGACACGTGGCATCCACTGTAACGGAACACTGTTAAGCTATCGGGTCAGGTTTTGGATCCGATAACCCGTTAACAGCCCCGACCAATGGGGATTTTCCACGTGTAAAATCATCATTGGCTGGAGGAAACACGTGTCGGCTCATTGTTGGGACAGATGTCATCCACTCATTGGACAGAAGGCGCCTATGATACGTCGACACGTGGCACAGCCCCAGCAGAGGCCCATTCCTGTGAAAAGGCCGGCCCGTTTGACTTGGTCAAAAGATGACGGGCCGGCCCATGGAAAGCCTGTTAATGGCCTATTCGCATATAGCCCATTTACAGCCCACTAACCCAAGGCCCGTTACGCCCTATCTGAATTAGGCCCAGTAGCGTCATCTGGGCCATCCAATATGATTCCAGCCCGTTTTCACTTCTGGCCCATGTATGGCCCATGACGTCTTTCGGCCTATATGAGGCCCTATGTAACTCTTGGCCTATTAACGGCCCGTGGTGAAACTGGCCCGCAATAAACAACGTATCACTTTAGACCCATTAACGACCCATGGTGAAACTGGCCCGTAATGAATAGTGTAGCACTTTATACCCATCAAGGGCCCGTTATTCAGTTGGGCCGTTTCCAGCCCATGTTATCTTTCGGCCTTCTCAGAGCCGATTTATTCTTGGGCTCATTTTGAGCATTCGTTTACTTACGGCCCGTTACTGTCATTTTCTGCTTGTGGGCCAAATTCAGCCCGTGGTTACAGTCGGCCCATTTGTGGTCCGTTAATACATTGGGCCGTTTTCACAGCGTCATCAAATATAGCCTATTAACGATGGCCCGTTATGGTCGGCCCATGAACGGACGATTCCAACTCTAGCCCGTTTACGGCCATAATGCGGCCTTTTATTGGCCCATGTTTGGCCAATTGATCATACGACCCGTATAAGGCCCATTGATGATACGACCCATAGAAGGCCCATTGTTTCTACGGCCCGTACAAGGCCCAATGTTTCTACGACCCGTAGAAGGCCTACTGTTTCTACGGCCCGTAGAAGGCCCACTGTTTCTACGGCCCGTAGGAGGCCCAGTGTCACTACAGTAAATATTAGCCCATGGTTATTGTGGCCTAGTTTTAAAAAATAGGTTATTGCAGCCACTAGCAAACCGCGGAAAAAGAACTGCACTGATTACAAGCAAACAAATAATCAAGACAACAAGGAAATAAATAAGCAAGCAACCACAAGTGCAAATATAGGGAACACAGCAGCATATAAACGCCGCAGCAAAACAAGTCCAGAACTGAAACCACTTCAGAAGAGTTCAAGAAACAATATCCTGGGTACCCATAATGCTGGCAAGATGCTTAGCAAGCTTATTAACTTTCTCTTGTTTGGCGCTTAAATCCTCCAACGCTTGCTGTTGCACAAGAAAGTACGCATCTGAATTCTGCAGGGACTTCCTTAGTCCTTCGGCTTCTTGCCGCAGCACAGCTGACTGATGCCTTTCAGCTTGTAGCTGAGACTGAAGAAGCTGAAGTGATTCAGGCAGCGAGTTTGAAGAGCTTGTGCCAGCGGTACTGGCCAGTAACTCGAACACTACATCAACGCAGGACTATGGGGTTTTCTCACTGTCTACAAGATCGTTTTTATCACCTTTCTTGGAGACCAACAGGGTTGTCTCAATATGTTGAACCTTATCTGCATTACTTTCTCTACCATTGCATAGTGGGGTGCTCTTCTCCAATATTCTGTTTGCATACTACAAGAGAAACAAGCAGACACATCACAGGTTTAGCTTGTAGTATACCAAACTCATTTTGGTAAACCGGTTCAGTAGTAAGGTGGACAGGATAACAGCATGAAACAAACATATATCTATGTACTATGGTCACTGTATTGTCCATATCATTCTAGTTTATGTTCCCTAATCAAGATAGAGACACAGTTCAACTCATATATTTTTAAGACACAGCAGCATAGACAGAATATAAGTGTGAGAAACTACACAACATTGGCAGCACTTGTAATGTGCATCACATGAGAACATAACTATTTATACAACTTAAACTGAAATCAACATAGAGCAAGAAGTTAGAACAACAATCCAGTTAAAGAAATAGGTTTAAAACATACCTATTGCGCCATTGGAGTTTCAATTAGATCCTTCAAATTCGAAAGTAGTTGTTATGAGTAAATGCAGTGATGCAACAGCAAAGGAGTATGGACCATAGCTACGGAATATGACCTGAGAACAGTTGCTCTTCTGCTTTAAACGTGGAGTTTGGGTTAGCTGTGGTGGTCTTCGTGCTTTGGGCACTGCAGTAGCTTTACAAACTGCTCGTGTGGGGGTACTCTATGGTGGACATGGTGCTTTGTCAACTATAAGTGGGTTACTATCTGCTGGGGTTGCGGTTAGATGGGTTGTAGCTGGTTCTCTGCCCAACGGTGTATGTGTGCAATCTGGAAGAGTCTCGATTATGTGTGGTGGGGCTAGTTTGTGGGCCAGTACAACCATGGTTCTATCTGCATCGACGGGTAGCACCGTCTTTTGTGAAGAACGGGTTTTTGCTCCCTTAGATACTGCCATCACCCCCTCCAATTCAAATGGCTGATAAACAAGAAACGAAATTGAACGTACAGACATTGTATGATAGACAGATGTGGTAATTCACATATATGTTGTCTAACCAAACAGGATAGCATGACACAATTTCACATATATGATGCCTAACTAAACAGGATAGCATGACACAGTTTCAGATATATGATGGATAACTTAACAGGATATAATGGCATAATTCAACATATGATGAGTACCTAAACAGGATGACATGACAAAACTATATGATGTCTTTCCAAAATAGGTTGGGATGAAATATTTCACATACATGTTGTCTAAGTATACAGGATGGCACGATATAATTGACATAATTGATTCATATACTAAGCAGCTGGCACTCGCATGTATGATCTCTAAACTAAGCAGATAGAATTCAATATTGTGCATATGATGTCTAAACTAAGCAATGCAAGACACCATATGCATCATATGAGAAATATAAACATTTCAACTTAGAGCATACACCTCAGGTGGGATATAGGATTGGTCATCTGTCTCTGAATCCTCCTCTGAGGAGCTCCCTGTAACCATCGAGATATATGCTTCAATAGGTACCATTGCCTGCTCTGAAGACCTTGTTTTCACTCCAGATTTTTCCATAACCGGCTCAAATGGCTGATACACATGAAGAGTAGTTCAATATACACAGATTGTCGACAAATGGAATACATAATGAAAAAAAAGATGGCATGAGATAATTCACATATATGATGCCTGGCTCCATGGCGGTGCATAATTCACATATATGATAACTGGCTAAAAAACATGGCATTGCATAATTCACATATCTGATATAGAAAGCAAACAGGAGGCATTCACACAAAGCATGTCTAATCTAAGCAGATGGCATGGCAATGCAAGACACCATATGCATGATATGAGCAATATAACCCAGCCAAGTTAGAGCATGCACCTTGGGGGGGGGGGAATACGACTAGTCATCTCTCTCTAAATCCTCCTCTGAGGAGCTATCTGTAACCAGCAAGAAATCTGCATCGACAAGTAGCACTGACTGCTCAGAAGACCTTGTTTTCACTCCAGATTTTCCCATGACTGACTCAAATGGCTGATGCACAGGAAGAGTAGATGAATGTATAAACATTGTTAACAAATGGAATACATTATGGAAAAAAATATGGCACGATACAATTCACATATACGATGACTGGCTAAACAGGATGGCATTGCATGATTCACGTATATGATGTCTGGCTAAAGAAGATGGCATTGCATAATTCCCATATACTCCCTCCGTTCCTAAATATTTGTCTTTTTAGAGATTTCAAATGTACTACCACATACGGATGTATATAGACATATTTTAGTGTAGATTCACTCATTTTGTTCCGTATGTAGTCACTTGTTGAAATCTCTAAAAAGACAAATATTTAGGAACGGTGGGAGTATGATATAGAAACCAAACAGGTGGCATTCACACAAAGCAAATCTAAACTAAGGTGATGACATATAAGATGTATAATGTAAGCAATGCAAGGCGCCATATGCATGATATGACCAACATGAGCATGCCAGGTTAGAGCAAACACCTCAGGTGGTAAACATGCATGGTCGGCTCCTTCTGAATCTCCATCTGAACAGTTTTCTTCCTCTGGAATACAATCTGGAAATGCAGGAGAGGGGGGGGGGCACTTCGCCCACCATGGAGCAGCGTCTGCATGACATTATATTCGCACGCAACGGTCTTCTCTTTTTCTCTACATGTTCAGTACGATTGTGTACAATATCTGACATGCATAATAATAAAAAATAGTTAGATTTTGTAAGGCCTAAGGGGTGCATGCAAAAATAAAGACTGATGGTAGCAAACGAGTGGATGGATCCAAAACTAATGATAGCAGGTAGATTATAGCTTCAGTTTAAAAAGATAGACACTGGATCATCTATTGTTTGTTGCCCACCCAACATGAACCACATAGAAGACCCCAGATGAACCAGATAGTAGACAGATACTATTCGTTGCTGGCTCGATATGAGACCCATGGGCAATTCAAAACTCAAGAGTGAACGATAAAGTAGCAGGTAATAATAACTGATGTATAACGTAAGCAAACACGAAAGACTGCGACCTCTCTTCCGGAACTGTCTAGTCCTCAGGTTCATCTGCTCAGTCGATGATGGTAATGCAGTTGGCGTGGCTGCCGACAGTGGGGAAGATGATCTGAGGCGGCGAAAGAAAGTCTGCAAGGGGGATCTCTGCTGCAGTGAACACTTCTATCGATGGTGCACCTCAGGTGGGGTGGATGACGGCACGGCAGGAGCAGGACATAACACATAGAGTTTTCTTTGACGCCAATCTGAAAATGAAGTAAATCTGTAAGGGCTCCTTAGAATTGGAGGATTCTATAAACACGGGGACAGGAAAAACACAGGAATAGGATAGGAATGCATGTGCAAAACAGAGCATTTGGAAACATAGATTTCAGTCAACCTGGGTGTTTGGCTCACATGAATTGGAAGAACAGAGGAATGGAGAAACAAAGTGATGCGATGAGTGTACAACCTCTTTGGCATAGCCTTGTCGACCTTAGCATCATTGGGTTAGACGTGGAGAATGGTGATGATGCTGGTGTGACTGTCGGAGGCGGGGAAGAAGATCTGAGGCCTCTAGAAGCGGCGCCGAGGGTACTGCTCCGCTGTGATGGACGGTTTCATCGTTGGAGCAGCTCCGCTAAGGTGTACGGCGACGAGGCTAAAGCATGACAAGACAGACAACTTTAATCTGAAGTGGGACCCTAATATTATCTGCAATAGATGATGTAAAATACATCACCAAAAAGTGCTAGATGTAAAACGCATCAGCCACGCCACGGCCGCTCCGGCAGATGGTGTAAGTACTGTTCACTCTGAACTTAACTGAAGAAAATGAACTTCACAGTCGAAACTGAATTTTACTGTCGAAACTGATTGAACTTGTAACAGAGCATTGCCATGGATGTTTAGGGCGTTCGAGCACTAGTAGCAGAGAAGCAGTGATCTAAATCAGCAGACGCTTGAGCAGGGAACACACTAGCAGAGAGCAAGTCGTGCAGTAGCACCGCAAGCGAGTGCTAAAGCAGCAACTCCTGTAGCTGCCGGAGGTCGTGCAGTAGCAGCAGCACGAACGAAAGCAGGAGCAGTGTAGCAGCGCGACCGACAACAAGAACTGAGCCACAACGCGAGCGAGAGCTGGAGCAGCTGCAGCTAGTGCCGTTGTGGAAGTCGCTGCCGAGGAAGCAACGACATGGGGGAGAGACGCCGTGGATGATGTGGCCGGCGATGGCGCCGTCGATGGAGACGCCATGTCTGCTCGGTATCGAGCACCGGCAGCCCTGTGAGATCGAATAAAAGATAAAATGCAGCGGTGAGTGCAGAACCTCCTTGGTGGCACCGAGTTGGCCTCGACTTCATCGGAGGAATTGGTGAGGGTGCTGCGGTTCCGGTGGGGCAGGTCAAGACAGCGCTGTGGATATTGAGGTGGCGCGATAGACGAGGCGAACATCGGGGCAGCTCCTTGGAGGTGGAGGACGGGGCGGCTGATCCGGCGGGACGACGAGATCGACAACGGATCCTCATCTAGTGCGGTGGATGAGGGACGGCGAGCTGTTGCGGTGGACGACGTAGTCGGGGAAGAGTCTCCGGCTGTGCGGCGGTCGGGAGGCCGAGGAGGAGCGTGGGGTTTCGCGGGTTTTGGCGGCCTCGGTGTATGAATGGGGGGGGGAGGCGAAGGGGGAGGGGGAGCTAAGCTTAGGGACATGCTTGAACGAAATGTAGGGTAAGTTACCAGCGTACCCCCACCGGTTTTGACACCGCGACGTGGAGCTTCATTTCCGGCTGAGGGGTAGATGGGGGATTTCGCATGTCTGGGCTGCGGGAGCGATTTCGGATGAGGAGGGAGTTCTCCCGCGCGTCCAAATTTTGGGATAAGAAGGCGCGGCGCGGGTTGAAGAAGCGGGAGTTTCAAAGTAGGTGAGACAAAAGATACTCGAGCTTGAAAATTTCGGGATAACAAGGTGCGGATTCCTTGTTCGGCAGAACAAACTTAACGTGTAAAAAAAATCATACAAGACACAAGAGAGTCATGTCCCCTTTTACTATGTTGCTATAGATGCCATTGAAAAAACTACAAGAAAAATGTAAAAAAAATCGAGAGAACATGATTACCTTGCACAGTACCAAATCGATTCACACTTCCCTCAACAACAACAAAAAACAAATCAATTCCCACCAAAGAAAGAGTAATGTCCCTTTTTATATGATTACAGATGCCATGATCTCGAATTTCAATTTTTGATCCATGTTATGTTGAATTCGAATATATCATTAGGTGACCTTGCGGTTTATAATTGATGTAGTCATACATTTTGATCTTCCATCATATATGAACATTTTACTCCACCATGTGAACATATATATTGTCGTCTACCATATGGACTAAATTTGAATCAATTTTCCTTATTTGAATATGATTGTTGTCAAGTTATACAATAATTTAAATATTATCTTGATAACAAAAAGACATGCATATAGCAGTAATCATATTTCACTATGAACTACATGTACCATACGCTCTCCAATTCAAATATCTGTATCGATTTTATGTTGAATTCAAATCATAGTACATTATTGGTCTAGGTAGCGAGATGTTCGGGATGTTTTCATACGTATATTTTTTGCCTGAATTGGGACAAGTTTTGGTATAAGCCTCTTGCAAAACCGGAGATTCTCTCAACAAGCCTCGTGGTTCCGAGAGGGAACTTGTCACCTTTGTGTGCGAAACGATATACGCTGCCTCCCCCTGATTTTATTTACAGAGGCAACATAGAACTATATGAGTGCCCTGTTAAATTTTGGAATTATTTTGGGTTCATTTGGCCTTTTTATACATTAATTGAGTTTCTGGACTTTTAATGTGCATAATCTAAATATGAATTGCATGCACATGCTCCGGTGCACCAAAGTGGGTCGAAAAATCACATGTGTGTCCTTGGTTGAATTTCTAGGTCCCATGGAAGAAATGAGAATGAAATTCAAATATCTGGGCGTCATGACTCTACCGAGAACATTGAGAAACTTAGATTTTAAATTCATGTAAATCCAAAACTCGGATGGAAATCATGAAACTTGGCATGGTGTCATGTCATGGCACTAACATGTTGTGGTAAAAAATTGGGCCGATTTGGAAGCTCGTGGTTCTAAGAGGGAACGTGCCACCTTTGAGTGTGAAACGATATACGCTGCCCTCCGCACTTGAGTTTCTTAACAAAGGCAACATAGAACTACATTAGTGCCATGTTAAATTTTGGAATTATTGCGGGTTCGTTTGTCGTTTTTTATACATTAATTGAGTTTCTGGTCATTTAATGTGCATAAGTCAAATTTGAACTACAAGCACATGCTCTCGTGCACGGTGCACCAAAGTTGGTTGAAAAATCACATTTGTGTCCTCGGGTGAATTTCTAGGTCCCATGCAAGAAATGAGAATAAAATTAAAACATCTGGGCATCGTGGCTCGGCCGAGAACATTGAGAAACTTTGTTTTAAAATTCTTGTAAATACAAAACACGTCTGAAAATCATGAAACTTGGCATGGATGTCATGTCATGGTACTACCATGTTGTGGTAAAAAAAATGGCCGAATAGGAACATATTTTGGTATAAGATTCTTGCAAACCGAAGCTTCTCTCAAGAAGGCTCGTGGTTCTGAGAGGGAACGTGTCACCTTTGAGTGCGAAACGATATACGTTGTCCCCCTTGAGATTATTTACAAAGGCAACATAGAACTACATGAGTGCCCTGTTAAATTTTGGAATTATTCCGGCTTCGTTTGGCCTTATTTACACATTAATTGAGTTTTTGGTCATTTAATGTGCATAATTCAAATTTGAACTACAAGCACGTGCTCCCGTGCACCAAAGTTGGTTGAAAATCACATTTGTGTCCTCAGGTGAATTTCTACTCCCATGCAAAAAATGAGAATAAGATTCAAACATATGGGCATCGTGGCTCGGTCAAGAACATTGAGAAACTTGGTTTTAAAATCATGAAACTTGGCATGGTCTCATGTCATGGTAGTACCATGCCGTGGTAAAAGATTTGGCCGAATAGGAACAAATTTTGCTATAAGCTTCTTGCAAATCGGAGCTTCTCTCAAGAAGGCTCGTGGTTCTGGGAGGGAACGTGTCACCTTTGTGTGCATAATTCAAATTTGAAATACAAGCACATGTTCCAGTGCACCAAAGTTGGTTGAAAAATCACATGTGTGTCCTCGGGTAAATTTCTAGGTTCCATGCAAGAAATGGGAATGAAATTCAAAATTCTGGGCGTCGTGGCTGGGTTGGAAACATTGAGAAACTTAGTTTTTTAATTCATGTAAATCCAAAACATGCATGAAAATAATGAAACTTGGCTTGGTGCCATGACATGGCACCAACATGCTGTGGTAAATTTGCAGTCCGATTTGCGAAGGCGCACACATTAACAATCAACAAAGTCATTTTGGAACAAGTGCTGTCATGTTACAATCGGAAACACAAGTATTATTGAAACCGTGGGCGTTCTACTTACTAGTACCATTTACGTGCTGCCACGCGTCCCCATTTTTTATTAGCTAGGAGGCGCCGTGCAGGATAGCTATTTGAGTACGAGAGGCGTGCGATCAGACCCCTGCACGTGCTTATCGGGAGGAGAGCCCTTTGACCTCCATCTACCGTCCACCTCTCTCCCAAGGTCTCCATTAATGGCGCCCGAGCCTCTGTTTAATGGCGTGGCTATGTCTCACTCGACTGAGATATAAGAGAGAAAAAAGAAAATCTGAAAGCACGGATCTTGATGTAAGATCCGACTGTCAGGACCCCGATCGTAAGTCACACCGATCTAGCATGTAACACATCATATCACTTTGCGGCCTCACGCACGGTATTCCCACGGGTGCCACCTTACCTGGCCCGGGACCGTTTGCACCTTTTGGCTCACGTATATGACAGTGCCGCTAGCATCCATATGAACAAAAACCCGGGCTGACATGGCTAGTCCTGAATCCAAAGTGGCACTAACTTATAGGGATAGGCATCCATGACCCAGCATCGAACGTGTCGGTCATCAGCGAGTGAATCCAGGCTGTAGCACTGGGCTAGCAGGACTCCAGTATTCATCGCGTGACATTTCCCTGAGGGGACAGACACAGGAACGAAGAAGGACACATGCCGGCCAGCCTAAGTGTTCCGGAGCAGTAGCAAGCTACCATGGCTCAGTGGAAACACTAGGAGACATTTCCCGGTAAGAGAGGCTACTAAGGACAAACAACTAGATAGTCAGATCCCACACATACCAAGCATTCCAATAACATACACCCAATATGCTCGATATGTGCAAATACAACATGGCATCACAACATGACTCTACAACTCAAGTATTTTATTCAATAGGCTCCGAGGAGCGAGATATTACAAACATGGGTCTCACGACCCAACATTCAGAGCATACAAGTCAAAGCACAAACGGAAACTTAACATGTCTGGGTACAGACATCTATAAATGAAAAAGGCCGAGAAGCCTGACTAACTACCAGATCCTGCCGAGGGCACAAGATCGTAGCTGAGGTAACAAGCTAAATGTCGAAGTCCACGCGGAAGTACTAGTGAGACTGAAGTCTCTCTGCAAAAACATAAAATAGGCAAACGTGAGTACAAATGTACCCAGCAAGACTTACATCAGAACTATCTACATATGCATCATTATCAACAAAGGGGATGGTGGGGTTTAACTGCAGCAAGCCAGCTTTGACTCGGTGGCTATCCTGAACTACAACTGCAAGTAACTCTTTTGAGGTGGCGCACACGAGTCCACATATTCACCATATCAATACACCACTATGGATCCGCTACTGTCTCCCTACGAGAACGCCATCCATAGCACTCACGCTTATCTTGCGTATTTTAGGGTATCCACTTTCACTTGTCTATGAACTGATATAAGTAACCTAGAAGTCCTTTTCCGCGGACACGGCTATTCGAATAGATGATGTTAACCCTGAATGGGTGTACTTCTTCATACATGTTTCCACCACTTAGCGTCTACACACGACATGTGCTCGGCAGACTTCAAGCGAAAGCCGACGTGGGTGTAGACCACGACCTACCTAAACACTCAAGTCTCTAGTCCAGGTTTATCGCCTATTCGGGTTCCATCCGCGAGGAGATCCGGCCGGAGTTTCGCTCACAGCCCCAAACGATGTGTGCAGGGTTCCCGAGACACCACACGGGCGCCCGGTACACCGTGCCACGTGCCTACTGCATCACAGCCCACCCCTCGGGTCAGTGCTGCCCACAGCCTCCAGCATACTACAAACACCAGAAACTACTTGCAACTCCTGGACAGAGGACAAAGGTGATTAAGAAGTCGAGCGGGGTCATATTTCAGGGCCCAATGCATGGTAGTAGCTGAATCATGGATCACAAACACAGAACTCAGTTCCTAAGGACGGCTTCAATGAGACAACCCACCATGTACTCCTACATGGCCTTTCACCGCTACCTTTACCAAATCGTGTTCACACACTTAGCTCACACACAGTAGGACATGTTCATACACCTTTGATTCATTCCCGATGAATCAGACCTGACTCAACTCTAAGCAGTAGCAGGCATGACAAACAAACATGAATGAGTAGGCACAACAGGGCTCAAACAACTCCTACTCATACTAGTGGGTTTCATATATTTACTGTGGCAATGACAGGTCATGCAGAGGATAAAGGGGTTCAACTACGCAGCAAGTAGCAAATGACTCGTTGTTGTCCTAATGCAGTAAAAGAGAGCAGGGCGAGAGAGTAGGATTGTATCGGAATGAACAAGGGGGTTTTGCTTGCCTGGCACTTCTGAAGATAACATTGAGTCTTCATCAGTGTCAACGATCACATCATCGGTACAACATCTACCGAGGGGGAACAACACCGGCAAACACAGAAGAAACACGATCAATGCAATGCACAGTATGATGCATGCTATGACATGGCAATATGAATGTGTTTTGGGCTAATGCATCTAGCAACAAGTTAAATGGGGTTGGTTTGAACACTAGGTTCAAATTCAAACTCCATATGTGAGAGTTTAAATGCCATTTAATTGATTTGACCGGATCAGCAGGTATAAGTTGTTCTAACATGCATGAAAATGGTACATATGGATAGATTGGATTTTTCTGATCATTTTTCATATATAACTTGTTTGATTTGGAGCTACGGTTGATTTTCTATGATTTTTAGAAGTTTTGGCTATTTCCTGGAATTTTCTGAATTACTTTAAATCCAGAAAATTATTAACTGCGTCAGCATGACATCAGCACTACGTTAGCAGGTCAACGGGGCTAGTCCGGGTCAAACCTGACCAGTGGGGTTGTCACATCCCTAGTCTGGTATGACCTAGACTGGCTAGTCATTTGTGCATCATGTTTAAATTTTCATTTAAATTTGAATTGAGGATTGGTGGAACCCTCAGAATCATTTTGAAAATGACCCAAATAAAAATTTCTCCAAAAGGGTCCAAGAAAATGCTCATGTTGCTCTGTGAAAATATTGGACAGAGATAAAAATCAAACCAATATTTTTAGGAGCACATGGATATTTATTTTGGCCATTTAGAATTAATGCATAAATATTTGCATTGGAAATATATTAGTTATATATATTAATATATGTCCAAAAATTATGCCACCTGTTGGGGAGCTCTGGAATAATATATCTAGCTCCTGCAAAAATTGGCATAAGGTAATAAAATGATTTAATATTTTAATTAAATCAAAACAAATGTCAGAAAAATTAGAAAAGAAAACAAAAAGGGGAAAACCCTAGTTGGACTACCTGGCGCCTAACTCCTGTGCAGCCCAGCGGCCTAGCAGGCCGGCCCAGCCAGCAGGCGGCCCAGCCCGCCTCCTCCTCTGTCGTCTTCGTCCTCGACAGAGGGAGGGGAGCGTGCCCGGCGCGCGCACGCGCCACCGCGCCACGCCACCAGCCTCCCTGCTTGCTTGGCGCCCCCCTCGTCGCTCTGGACGATCCCGCGCGTCGCCACGCCCCCCCGTACCCTCTCACTCTCCCCCGATTCTTCCTCTCCTCTCCCTCGCTCTCTCTCTCTCTCTCGTGTCCGAACGCGTCGGTCGCCGCCGTTCGCCATAGCCGCCGCCACAGCCTCCCCCTCGCCTCCCCGACACGCTCCCCAGATCCGCCGCGACCCCCTCTACCTCCTCGTCGAGCCACGCAAGACGGAGCGCCCTGTGGAGCCGCCGTCGCCATCGTCTTCCTCCTCGGACGCCGCCGACCGCCGACTCCGATTCGCCGTCTCCAACGCGTCCCCGGCCACAACGAGCAACCCTGGAGGTCCGCGGTGAGCTCCGCCACCGTTCCCCTCTCTTCTCCCCCTCGTCTCCGCGCCGTAGCTCCGTTCCCCACCATGGCCGAAGCCATCGCCACCGCAGCTCCTCGCCGTCGTGGCCACAGCCGCTGCAGGCCGCAGCCGAGCTCGCCGTTGCACTCAGTGCACTCTGGCGAGTCGCGCGGACCCGCTCACAGCCTCCCTAGTGCCCTGCAGCGCCTAACCCGCATCGACCGAACTCCGGCAGCCGCAGCCGAGCTCGCCGCCGTCGACTCCGGCCATCCCAGGCCCAGCCACGGCCACCGGCCGACGCGCCATCGAGCTGGCTTTCCAACGCACCTAGCCGCGCTCCATTTGGAGCACCACAAAGGAAACCCGGGGCACAAGTACGCCGCGGACCTCGCCGGCGACTAACCGCCGGCGGGTTTGACTTGTTCGACCTGGGGTTTGACCCCCCAGGGTCACTGATGCGTGGGCCCCGTCGGCCAGGTGATTAGCTTAGTGCTAATCACTGTTAACTAACCCCCCTGACACTGACAGTGGGCCCCAGCGCCACTAACCTTTTTAATTAAGTTAATCTAACCCTGTTTAACCCCCTAACACTGACGTGTGGACCCCACACGTCAGGTTTAATCCTAGCCAGCCGCAGTTGACCTGTTGACGTCATGCTTACTCAATGCTGACGCAATAATATGATTTCTGGATTTAAATTAAATCAGGAAATTCCAGAAATTGATTTAAACTTCAAAAATTCATATCAATTCAACCGTAGCTCAGATTAAAATAATTTATATATGAAAAATTATCAGAAAAATGCAATCTTTCCATCTGTACTAGTTTCATGTATGACAAACCAACTTATACTTGCTGTATAGGTGAAAACACATTATGGCATATATAAGAGACTTAATTTAGAATTGCATTTGAGCTTTGGTTCAAATGGACTTCAAACCAAATGAGTACTAGTTGCATTAGCACAATTAGCATCACATCTTCATGCCATGTTCATGCATCATTGTGTTGCATATGCTTGTGTTTTGATTGTTGGCACCATTCCTTCTCGATAGGTCCTGCTCCGGAGGCGTTCCAGAGTACCTGTCTGTGAAGCAGTGCCTCCCTTGTTGATTTACCAGGCAAGCAAACCCCCTTGTTCATTTCGATAAAACCCTACTCTCTCGCTCCTGCTCTCAGTTATTGCATTAGGACAACAGCGATTCATCTGCTACTTTGTGCTGCGGTAGTTGAACCCATTCCTCTGCATGACCTGTCATTGCCACAGTAAATAGTTGAAACCCACTAGCATGTGTAGGAGTTGATTGAAGCCACTGATGTGTTTCTACCATGCTATGCCTGCTATTGCTTAGAGTTGTGTCAGGTCTGATTCATTGGGAATGAATTGGAGTGTTACGATATGTTCTGATGCTGAGAGTTAAGTGTGTGAACACGATTTGGTAAAGGTAGCGGTGAGAGGCCATGTAGGAGTACATGGTGGGTTGTCTCACTGGAACCGTCCTTAAGCACTGAGTTCTATGTATGTTGTCCAATGACTCAATACTACCACACATTGGGTTCCGGTAACTCGACCCCTCTCGACTTATTAACCGACTTGATCTCTGTCCAGGAGTCGCAACTAGTTTCTGGTGTTTGTAGGTAGTGCTATTTTTCTACCAAGTGGCACCCGAGAGGGTGGGCTTGGGACAGACTAGGCACAGGTGGCACGGTGTACCAAGTGGCACCCGGATGGTGTGCTTGGGAACCCTGCTCACATCGTTTGGGGCCGTGAGCGACACCCCGGCCGGATCTCCTTGCGGATGGAACCCGAATAGGCGATAAACCTGGATTAGAGTCTTGTGTGGTTAGTCAGGTCGTGGCCGACACCCTCGCCAGGCTTCCGCTTGAAGGTTGCCGAGATACATGACGTGTACATGGCGGTAAGTGGCGAGAGCGTGTGTGAAGAAGTACACCCCTGCAGGGTTAACATGATCTATTCGAATAGCCGGGTCCGCGGTTATGGACTTCTTGGATGCTTACATGGTACATAGACAACTTGAAGTGGATACTCTAAAAAGCTCAAGACAAGTGTGAGTGCTATGGATGGCCTTCTCGTAGGGAGACGGGGATGAATCCATAGTAGTGTATTGTGTGGTGTTTAGTGGACTCGTGTGCGCCATATCACCTCAAGAAGTTCTGGTAGTCGTAGAACAGGTTAGCCACAGAGTCAAAGCTGGCTTGTTGCAACTAAACCCCACATTACCCCTTGATACACATGCATGTATGATAGGATCTAATGTAAGTCTTGCTGAGTACCTTTGTACTCATGTTGCCTTATTTATGTTTTTGCAGCGGAGACTTCGGTCTTACTAGTGTTCTCATGGACTTCGACAAGTAGCTTGTACCTCAGCTACGATCTTGATCGGACGTTGTAGATAGTCAGGCTTTCAGCCTTTTTCATTTATAGATGTCTGTACTCAGACATGTAATGCTTCCGTTTGTTGCTTGATTGCTCTGACTGTTGGGTCATGTGACCCCTGTTTGTAATAATGCTATGATGGCTCTCTGAGCCTTTATCTATATGAGTTGCTGAGTTATGCTGTGATGCCATGTTGTACAACACATACTTGCATGTTATGCGTACGTGTAATGTGTATTGCTATGTGTGGGATCTGACTATCTAGTTGTTTATCCTTAGTAGTCTTTCTTACCGGGAAATGTCTCCTAGTGCTTCCACTGAGCCCTGGTAGCTTGCTACTGCTCCGGAACACTTAGGCTGGCTGGCATGTGTCCTTCTTTGTTCCTGTGTCTGTCCCTTCGGGGAAATGTCACGCGATGAATACCGGAGTCCTGTTAGCCCGCTACAGCCCGGTTCACCGGAGTCCTGTTAGCCCAGTGCTACAGCCTGGATTCACTCGCTGATGACCGACACGTTCGACGCTGGGTCATGGATGCCTGTCCCTGTAAGTTAGTGCCACTTTGGGTTTACGACTAGCCATGTCAGCCCGGGCTCTTTATCATATGGATGCTAGCGACCCCATCATATACGTGTGCCAAAAGGCGCAAACGGTCCCGGGCAAAGGTAAGGCGACACCCGTGGGGATACCGTGCGTGAGGCCGCAAAGTGATATGAGGTGTTACATGCTAGATCGATGTGGCATTGAGTCGGGGTCCTGACAGCGTTGGTATCAGAGCCTGACTGCCTGTAGGATTACCAAGCCAAACTGGTCGAAGTTGAGTCTAGAAAATCTTTAGTTATGTAAGGGAATTGATTGTGGGTTGGAACGTAAGGCTCTTTTTACTCCTTATACCTCGTGGCCTTCTGATCTGAGTCGTCCTATCTTTCCGACGGGATTAAGGAACTAGGCTTCTCTTTCGTCTATCAGGATCACGTGTTACTACTCTGTAGTCCATAGGATTGGTTGATCAGAGTCATACCCCAGTTTCGAGTATTTCTGATGTAGTCTGTTTAGTATATCTCAGAACCTTGAGTGGTGATGTTGAGTTGTTGTACTACCCATTTTTAGCAGGATGTCTCATCCTAAGCATTTTACCGCCGTTATGCTACCAGAATTGCCCTAGGAGTTCGAGAGATACTAATTTCCTTATCCTACATTCTATAGCCTATAGATGATCCTGATTCCGTCCTTGGTTTCGTTTCTCAGGATGTCATCAGTTAAGCAAAGTTCTATTGTTCGTAGCCAGAACCACGGAGATGGTAGGGACGAGGATCCTCCCAACCCGCCTTCGTTGATAGAGTTCATGCTAGAGATGGAGAGGAACAAGCGTGAGTCTAACCACTTGTTGGCACGTATCGAGGAGAACACCGCACATCAGTCCAATAAGTCTGCGACCATTCATTACTTCATTCGCTTGCACCCACCTACCTTTCATCATTCCATCGAGCCACTCGATGCAGATGACTGGCTCCGTAGCATCACTCATAAGCTGCGTTCCGCGAGCGTAGCTGAAGATGACAAGGTCACTTATGCCACATATCACCTGGAAGGTCCTGCTAGTCTTTGGTGGCAGAACTATGAGGCTATGCTTCCAGCTGGCCAGAATCCTACCTGGAGAGATTTCACTGAGGCTTTTCGCGAGCATCACATTCCTGAAGCCCTCATCGATCGCAAGAGAGAAGAGTTCTGTAGTCTCACCCAGGGTAAGATGCCTGTTGATGCTTATAGTAGAGAGTTTGAGAACCTCGCCCGCTATGCCACAGAAGAAGTGTCCACGGACGCCAAGAAGCAGGCTAGGTTCCGAAAGGGTCTCAATCCCAAGTTGCGTCGTGATCTCCACCTGCATCATTGTGATACATTCCAAGCTCTTGTGAACAAAGCCATTAATGCAGAGACATCTCAGCTCACTTACGAGGAGTCTCGTGAGCACACCCGTGATTTGGGATCTTCCTCTGGCTCTAGTTCCCAGAAGCGCCGGATTTGGGTTCCAAACTCCGCTCTTCCTTCCGGTTATACACCGAGGTCATCTCATGTGGTGCCTTCCCCAGCTCAGTCGTATGTTTCAGCCATGCCTACTGGTAGACCGCTTGTCAGTGCGGGTCCACGTCCAACCTCAGGGACTTGCTTCACATGCGGGAAGCCAGGACACTATGCACGTGACTGCTCTCAGACTAGTTATGCTCCACCCCAGCCCAAGAAGACTGTTGTCTGTGTTAAGCCGCCGAGTAAGACGATCAAAGCCAAGCCAGTTCACACTAAACGTGGACGTGTGCATCACGTCTCAGCTAAAGACGCTCATGATGATCCGGATGTCGTTCTTGGTACACTCCTTGTCAATTGTCACCCAGCATCAGTTCTATTCGATACTGGAGCATCTCACTCCTTCATTTCTGAGAGCTATGCTAACTTGCACGACATATCATTTTGTGATATGCCAACTCCACTAGTCATCCAAACTCCTGGATCCAAATGGCAAACCTTTAGTGTAAGCCATGGTAACGAAATCCTTGTTGACAGACTTGTATTCCTTGCATCACTTGTAGCCCTCAAGTCCTCAGATATTAACATCATCTTGGGAATGGACTGGATGATAGCTCATCATGCCAAGATTGATTGTTACACAAGATCTGTTCAGCTTACACACCCATCTGGCAAGATAGTCGCTGTCTCCACTAGAGTTGCAAAGCGTCAGCTCTATTCTCTCAATGCCAGCCCTCTTCCAGACCTTGAAGATATCCCGGTAGTCCGTGACTTTCCGGATGTCTTTCCAGAGGAACTGCCAGGTGTTCCACCTGACAGAGATGTAGAGTTCGTCATAGATCTTATTCCAGGAACTGCTCCAATCTCCAGGAGACCTTACAAGATGGCACCCTTAGAACTAGCCGAGCTTAAGAAACAACTCGATGAGTCCTTGCAAAAGGGTTTCATCCATCCTAGTTCTTATCCTTGGGCTTGCCCCGTCCTCTTTGTCAAGAAGAAAGACGGTATGGACCGGATGGTTGTAGATTATTGTCCCGTTAATTTGGTCACGATAAAGAACAAGTATCCGCTCCCCAGGATCAACGATCTGTATGATCAGCTCGCTGGATCCTCAGTCTTCTCCAAGATGGATTTAAGGTTAGGCTACCACCAAATCAAAATCAGAAACGGGGACATCCCTAAAACGGCTTTTGTCACTCGTTATGGCCAGTACGAGTACACCGTTATGTCCTTTGGCCTAACCAACGCCCCAGCCACATTCTCCCGCTTGATGAACTCGCTCTTCATGGAGTACTTAGATAAGTTCGTCGTGGTTTACCTCGATGATATTCTTATTTACTCGAAGAACGAGGAAGAGCATGCAAAACATCTTAGACTTGTGTTAGAAAAACTCAGAGATCACCGCCTTTATGCCAAGTTCTCCAAGTGTGAATTTTGGTTGCCAGAAGTGACCTACTTAGGCCACGTAATCTCTGGTAAGGGCATTGCTGTCAATCCCGAGAGAGTTCAAGCCGTTCTCGATTGGACTCCACCTGAGACCGTTAAACAAGTTAGGAGTTTCCTTGGTCTAGCCAGCTATTGTCGCCGCTTTGTTGAAAACTTCTCCAAAGTAGCCAAACCCCTCACGGAACTTCTCAAGAAAGATAAAAAGTTCGAGTGGTCCCCACAGTGTGAGTACAGTTTTCAGGAACTGAAAAGACGCCTGAGTTATGCTCCCATACTTGTGCCACCGGATTTCACTAAAGACTTTATTATCTACTGCGACGCCTCACGACAGGGACTAGGTTGCATTCTTATGCAGGATTGTCATGTGATTGCCTATGCATCTCGACAGTTGCATCCACATGAGGAGAATTATCCTACACATGATCTAGAGCTTGCAGCCGTAGTCTATGCACTCAAGACCTGGCGACATTACCTTCTTGGTAAATGTTGCGAGATCTACACCGATCACCAGAGTCTCAAGTATATCTTCACCCAACCGGATCTGAACCTTAGGCAAAGATGTTGGTTGGAGTTGATCACAGATTATGATCTAGGGATTACCTACACCCCAGGCAAAGCCAATCATGGCTGATGCGCTAAGCCGTAAATCCTATTGCAACAATCTCATGTTGCAGCAAGGCCAACCACTTCTCCATGAGGAATTCTGTAAGCTTAATCTTCACATTGCTCCTCACGGATTCCTTTCTACCTTGGTGGCGAAACCTACCCTTGTGGATCTTATCATAGAAGCGCAGAAGCATGATACGGGGATTACCCGGATCAAGAGAAACATTGCCAAGGGTATTGCTGGTAGTTTCTCTATAGATGATCGAGGTGTTGTTTTCTTTGGGAACCGCCTGGTGGTCCCCAAGAAGCAACATCTTCGGCAATTGATTCTCAAGGAGGCGCATGAATCTCCTCTCACGATTCATCCCGGTAGCACTAAGATGTATCAGGACCTACGCCAGAGGTTCTGGTGGACTAGGATGAAGAGAGAAATCACTGAGTTCATTGCTAAATGTGACGTTTGTCGTCACGTTAAGGCAGAGCATCAAAGACCTGCTGGCACCCTTCAGCCTTTAGCTATTCTTGAATGGAAATGGGATAAAGTTGGTATGGACTTCATCACCGGCTTTCCCAGGACCAAAAGAGGGAATAACGCTATCTTCGTAGTCGTTGATCGTCTTTCCAAAGTGGCTCACTTCCTACCTGTTCGAGAGAATATCACTGCTAGTCAGCTTGCTGATTTATACATTTCTCGAATAGTATCACTCAATGATGTTCCACTAGAGATCAATTCAGACCGTGGCAGTCTTTTTCACTTCTCATTTCTGGGAGAGTTTCCAAACTGCCATGGGAACCCATCTTTCCTTCAGTACCGCTTTCCACCCTCAGTCGAGTGGTCAGGTGGAACGGGTCAATCAAATTCTCGAAGACATGCTTAGAGCTTGCGTTATCTCATTCGGTATGGATTGGGAGAAATGTCTTCCTTTTGCCGAGTTTGCTTATAACAATAGCTATCAATCCAGCCTCAAGAAAGCTCCTTTTGAGGTTCTCTATGGACGAAGATGTCGAACACCTTTGAACTGGTCAGAAACTGGTGAAAGACAATTCTTTGGACCGGACATGATCCAGGAGGCAGAAGAGCAAGTTCGCATCATTCGTGAGAATTTGAAAACAGCCCAGTCTCGTCAGAAGAGCCAGTACGATCGTCATCATAAGGATATGACTTATGAAATTGGCGACCAGGCTTACCTTCGGGTTACTCCTTTGAAGGGTACCCATCGTTTCGGTATCAAGGGCAAGTTGGCTCCTCGTTACATTGGTCCCTTTCGCATTCTCGCTAAACGAGGAGAGGTTGCCTACCAATTGGAACTACCCCCACATCTTTCTCGAGTTCATGATGTCTTCCACGTCTCTCAACTCAGGCGTTGCTTCTCGGATCCCATCCACGGAGTGGACCACGAAACGCTTGATCTCCAAGATAACCTCACATACCGAGAGTACCCGGTTCGCATTCTTGATCAAGCCGAGCGTGTTACCCGATGTCAGAACATCAAGTTTCTCAAAGTTCAGTGGTCTCATCATTCCGAGAGAGAAGCTACTTGGGAGCGAGAAGATCGTCTTCGACTGGAGTACCCCGCTTTCTTTCCGTCAACCCCTGAATCTCGGGACGAGATTCTTTCAAGTGGGGGCGAGTTGTCACATCCCTAGTCTGGTATGACCTAGACTAGCTAGTCATTTGTGCATCATGTTTAAATTTTCATTTAAATTTGAATTGAGGATTGGTGGAACCCTCAGAATCATTTTGAAAATGACCCAAATAAAAATTTCTCCAAAAGGGTCCAAGAAAATGCTCATGTTGCTCTCTGAAAATATTGGATAGAGATAAAAATCAAACCAATATTTTTAGGAGCTCATGGATATTTATTTTGGCCATTTGGAATTAATGCATAAATATTTGCATTGGAAATATATTAGTTATATATATTAATATATGTCCAAAAATTATGCCACCTGTTGGGGAGCTCTGGAATAATATATCTAGCTCCTGCAAAAATTGGCATAAGGTAATAAAATGATTTAATATTTTAATTAAATCAAAACAAATGTCAGAAAAATTAGAAAAGAAAACAAAAAGGGGAAAACCCTACTTGGACTACCTGGCGCCTAACTCCTGTGCAGCCCAGCGGCCTAGCAGGCCGGCCCAGCCAGCAGGCGACCCAGCCCGCCTCCTCCTCTGTCGTCTTCGTCCTCGATAGAGGGAGGGGAGCGTGCCCGGCGCGCGCACGCGCCACCGCGCCACGCCACCAGCCTCCCTGCTTGCCTGGCGCCCCTCTCGTCGCTCTGGACGATCCCGCGCGTCGCCACGCCCCCCGTACCCTCTCACTCTCCCCCGATTCTTCCTCTCCTCTCCCTCGCTCAGTCTCTCTCGTGTCCGAACGCGCCGGTCGCCGCCGTTCGCCATAGCCGCCGCCACAGCCTCCCCCTCGCCTCCCCGACACGCTCCCCAGATCCGCCGCGACCCCCTCTACCTCCTCGTCGAGCCACGCAAGACGGAGCGCCCTGTGGAGCCGCCGTCGCCATCGTCTTCCTCCTCGGACGCCGCCGACCGCCGACTCCGATTCGCCGTCTCCAACGCGTCCCCGGCCACAACGAGCAGCCCTGGAGGTCCGCGGTGAGCTCCGCCACCGTTCCCCTCTCTTCTCCCCCTCGTCTCCGCGCCGTAGCTCCGTTCCCCACCATGGCCGAAGCCATCGCCGCCGCAGCTCCTCGCCGTCGTGGCCACAGCCGCTGCAGGCCGCAGCCGAGCTCGCCATTGCACTCAGTGCACTCTGGCGAGCTGCACGGACCCGCTCGCAGCCTCCCTAGTGCCCTGCAGCGCCTAACCCGCATCGACCGAACTCCGGCAGCCGCAGCCGAGCTCGCCGCCGTCGACTCCGGCCATCCCAGGCCCAGCCACGGCCACCGGCCGACGCGCCATCGAGCTGGCTTTCCAACGCACCTAGCCGCGCGCCATTTGGAGCACCACAGAGGAAACCCGGGGCACAAGTATGCCGCGGACCTTGCCGGCGACTAACCGCCGGCGGGTTTGACTTGTTCGACCTGGGGTTTGACCCCCCAGGGTCACTGACGCATGGGCCCCGTCGGCCAGGTGATTAGCTTAGTGCTAATCACCGTTAACTAACCCCCCTGACACTGACAGTGGGCCCCAGCGCCACTAACCTTTTTAATTAAGTTAATCTAACCCTGTTTAACCCCCTAACACTAACGTGTTGACCCCACACGTCAGGTTTGACCCTAGCCAGCCGCAGTTGACCTGCTGACGTCATGCTTACTCAATGCTGACGCAATAATATGATTTCTGGATTTAAATTAAATCAGGAAATTCCAGAAATTGATTTAAACTTCAAAAATTCATATCAATTCAACCGTAGCTCAGATTAAAATAATTTATATATGAAAAATTATCAGAAAAATGCAATCTTTCCATCTGTACTAGTTTCATGTATGACAAACCAACTTATACTTGCTGTATAGGTGAAAACACATTATGGCATATATAAGAGACTTAATTTAGAATTGCATTTGAGCTTTGGTTCAAATGGACTTCAAACTAAATGAGTACTAGTTGCATTAGCACAATTAGCATCACATCTTCATGCCATGTTCATGCATCATTGTGTTGCATATGCTTGTGTTTTGATTGTTGGCACCGTTCCTTCTCGATAGGTCCTGCTCCGGAGGCGTTCTAGAGTACCTGTCTGTGAAGCAGTGCCTCCCTTGTTGATTTACCAGGCAAGCAAACCCCCTTGTTCATTTCAATAAAACCCTACTCTCTCGCTCCTGCTCTCAGTTATTGCATTAGGACAACAGCAATTCATCTGCTACTTTGTGTTGCGGTAGTTGAACCCATTCCTCTGCATGACCTGTCATTGCCACAGTAAATAGTTGAAACCCACTAGCATGTGTAGGAGTTGATTGAAGCCACTGATGTGTTTCTACCATGCTATGCCTACTATTGCTTAGAGTTGTGTCAGGTCTGATTCATTGGGAATGAATTGGAGTGTTACGATATGTTCTGATGCTGAGAGTTAAGTGTGTGAACACGATTTGGTAAAGGTAGCGGTGAGAGGCCATGTAGGAGTACATGGTGGGTTGTCTCACTGGAACCGTCCTTAAGCACTGAGTTCTATGTATGTTGTCCAATGACTCGATACTACCACACATTGGGTTCCGGTAACTCGACCCCTCTCGACTTATTAACCGACTTGATCTCTGTCCAGGAGTCGCAACTAGTTTCTGGTGTTTGTAGGTAGTGCTATTTTTCTACCAAGTGGCACCCGGCAGGGTGGGCTTGGGACAGACTAGGCACAGGTGGCACGGTGTACCAAGTGGCACCCGGATGGTGGGCTTGGGAACCCTGCTCACATCGTTTGGGGCCGTGAGCGACACCCCGGCCGGATCTCCTTGCGGATGGAACCCGAATAGGCGATAAACCTGGATTAGAGTCTTGTGTGGTTAGTCAGGTCGTGGCCGACACCCTCGCCAGGCTTCCGCTTGAAGGTTGCCAAGATACATGACGTGTACATGGCGGTAAGTGGCGAGAGCGTGTGTGAAGAAGTACACCCCTGCAGGGTTAACATGATCTATTCGAATAGCCGGGTCCGCGGTTATGGACTTCTTGGATGCTTACATGGTACATAGACAACTTGAAGTGGATACTCTAAAAAGCTCAAGACAAGTGTGAGTGCTATGGATGGCCTTCTCGTAGGGAGACGGGGATGAATCCATAGTAGTGTATTGTGTGGTGTTTAGTGGACTCGTGTGCGCCATATCACCTCAAGAAGTTCTGGTAGTCGTAGAACAGGTTAGCCACAGAGTCAAAGCTGGCTTGCTGCAACTAAACCCCACATTACCCCTTGATACACATGCATGTATGATAGGATCTGATGTAAGTCTTGCTGAGTACCTTTGTACTCATGTTGCCTTATTTATGTTTTTGCAGCGGAGACTTCGGTCTTACTAGTGTTCTCATGGACTTCGACAAGTAGCTTGTACCTCAGCTACGATCTTGATCGGACGTTGTAGATAGTCAGGCTTTCAGCCTTTTTCATTTATAGATGTCTGTACTCAGACATGTAATGCTTCCGTTTGTTGCTTGATTGCTCTGACTGTTGGGTCATGTGACCCCTGTTTGTAATAATGCTATGATGGCTCTCTGAGCCTTTATCTATATGAGTTGCTGAGTTATGCTGTGATGCCATGTTGTACAACACATACTTGCATGTTATGCGTACGTGTAATGTGTATTGCTATGTGTGGGATCTGACTATCTAGTTGTTTATCCTTAGTAGTCTTTCTTACCGGGAAATGTCTCCTAGTGCTTCCACTGAGCCCTGGTAGCTTGCTACTGCTCCGGAACACTTAGGCTGGCCGACATTGTCCTTCTTCATTCCTGTGTCTGTCCCTTCAGGGAAATGTCACGCGATGAATACTGGAGTCCTGTTAGCCCGCTACAGCCCGGTTCACCGGAGTCCTGTTAGCCCAGTGCTACAGCCTGGATTCACTCGCTGATGACCGACACGTTCGATGCTGGGTCATGGATGCCTGTCCCTGTAAGTTAGTGCCACTTTGGGTTTACGACTAGCCATGTCAGCCCGGGCTCTTTATCATATGGATGCTAGCGACCCCATCATATACGTGTGCCAAAAGGCGCAAACGGTCTCGGGCAAAGGTAAGGCGACACCCGTGGGGATACCGTGTGTGAGGCCGCAAAGTGATATGAGGTGTTACATGCTAGATTGATGTGGCATTGAGTCGGGGTCCTGACAGGGGTCCACTGGTCAGTGACTGGGGCTGATTAGTGTCGCTGACATGTGGGCCCAGTCATTAGCCATGTCGGCTTGGTCAAAGCTGGCGCGTGGACCCACTGAGATTAATTAAAACTAAACAGAATCTTATCTGCGTTTAATTAGACAGCGGGCCCAGCTGTCAGTGACCTATGGTTTAGTTAGTGGCGTCATTAGTGGCTAATCAAATCGCCACGTCAGCGTCACCGGAGTTCAGCCGGCGGCGACCAAATCCGCGGTGGAGGGAGTCGGGATTTCGCTATGGGGCTCCGTTTTGAGCGCGGTTTCCTGCTACTGCTTGCCGGAGCTCTCGCGCATCTAGTGGTGGTGGCAGCAGCAGCTGGGATGGCTGGAGTTGACGGCAGTGAGCAATTCCGCGGCGGCCGGAGTTCGGGCACCTGCGGGTTTGGCGTTGTAGTGCTCGGGATGGGGAGCTGGTGTGTGAGTTAGGCTCCTGGTGAGGTGTGGAGCATGTTGACGTGCTCGGGAGTGAGCTACGGTGGCTCTGGCCTCGTCTGCGTCATCGTCGGCGGCGAGGAGCTCACGGCCCCGGCGAAAAGGGCAGTTAGAGTGCGGGAACGAACGCGGGGAGGAGGGGAAACGGTGGCGGAGCTCACAGTGATCTCAACGGAGGACTCAGCGGGCTCGGGAAGGGGTCGGAGCAAGCGGGGAGGCGAGGGGGATCTCCGGCGGCCGTCGGCAAGGATGAGGATGATTGCGTCGCTTCGGGCGTCCCGCGAGCGCGTGCTTCGTCTTGGGGCTCCGTGGCGTCGAGGCGGAGCCTCTGGACAGTACGGAGAGGCGAGGGAGGGGCGATGGCCGCGGTGGTGTTCGTCGGCGGCGGCGACAGCGCTCGGTGGTTGCGTGCGAGAGAGCCAGAGGAGGAGAGGAGCTCGGGGAGAGAGTGAGAGGGGGCCAGGGCTGCGACGTGGAGCTCACCCAGGTATCCAGGGGCGCGGGCGGCAAGAAGGTGGCGCCGTGGCGAGCTCGTGCTCATCGGCGTCACCTCTGTGCCTGCCTGGCGAGGACGAAGCAGCTGGCTGGCATGGGCCAGCACAGTGCTGGGCCTCCCAGGTGGGCTGCGGCTAGGTAAGTGGCCCAGGTAAAATCTCTCTCTCTCTTTTATTTATTGTTTCTGTTTTCTATTATTCTATAGTCTTTAGGGCTTTATTTAAAATACCTAAACAGATCTAAAAATCATGAAACTAATCATGGCTACTGTTTAGAATATATCCAACAGTAAACATTTTAGTTTATGATTATTTGAGCATTTAAAATATTTTATAGTATTTAAATGCCCAAATGAAAATACCATATGATTTAATTCAGAGCCCAAATATGTCATGGAAAAATGTGCAACACCTCTGGTTACTGTTCCCAGCAATTTCCAGAAATGATGGACATTTTTGAAAGCCATTTGGATTCACTGAAATTATTTTAGTTGAACCTAGTGAATTCCTTTGATGCTAGGGTTAAAGAAATCCCTATTTCAAGTTTAACTGAAATTTAAACATGATGCCACACATGACTAGCTAGCTCAGAGCAAACCAGAAACTAGGGATTTGACACCGACGGACCTATATAGCATCTACTGCGACTTATAGCAAGACTGATGAATATATAAGGTTAATTTTTTTTGATCAAAGAAGGGCTTGCCCCTTCCGATTTTCATCACTGAAAACCAGCACAATTCACAAGAAGTTCAGCACAACTCCAGCCTAACACGAAGGACTAAAAGCTACTCCCTCCGTCCCATAATATAAGATGCTTTTTGACACCAGTATAGTGTCAAAAAGCGTCTTACATTATGAGACGGAGGGAGTACCAGATTGAAATCGCAACATCCCAAGAGGCCAACAAAGGCCAAACATCCGTGCTAGAACCCAACATTTCACAACCAACGACACAATCCACATCCTAAACTGATTATTACATCAAAAGAAACCAGGAAACTGAAGGAAGCCCAGCAGCAACTAGAAGAACAACAATGCCAGGGTCGCCACAGCAAGAGTTTTCTTCATTCCAGCCTCGCAACATTGATCTTCCACAGAAAGATAAGGACGATTAATTGTCTTACATAATTAGGAAGATAATTAAAAAAGCCACATGCGGCTACGCCTGAAATACACAAGGGCAAAAGAAGAAGGAAGACAAGGATCTGGCTCGCTGATCTCTACTTTCTTGATGCGTTGCTGCAGGCCGCGGGAACTAGTCTCTGCGGCGAGCGACAATGAGCTCTTTCATGTCCTCAAGACGCTGCTTGAGAACATCCACGGATTCCTCCACCAGCCTTTGGTGCTCGTTGCGGAGCATGTCATTCTCGTCCATAAGTTTCTTGACGATGATGCCGGTCCTCTTCAACAAGGCACTGGTTTCCTCCTGCTGGTCTGCACTTCGGACGATCTTCTCCCTCAGCAGGTCGCGCTCATCCAGGAGCCTCTCATTTCCCTCCCTTAGTTGCGAGATGACGCCGGTAGCCTGTTCAAACGAGGCTTTCACGTCGTCCTGCAACCTCTCCAAGCCGGAGATTTGATCCATCTGGCTATGGACGATCGCATGCATGCACCTGTAACAGTCGTCGCCTGCCCGCGAGAAATTTTCCCAGGCCACCGCGGTGCGGCGGGACGTCTCTGCTGCTTCCGCGGTGCGGCCGGACCAGTCTGCTGCATCGACAGTGCGGCGGGACCTCCGTGCTGCTTCAGCGGCGTGGTGGGACCTCTGTGCTGCTACTTCCGCGCGGCGGGACATGTCGGCTGCTCTCGCAGCGAGGCGGGACATCTCTCGTGCTTCCGCTTCCATGCTCGCCTCTCCCTGGTGGCAATCTCTCAACCCAGAACTCAAGCTGGCCATGGCAGACGCAAGGGAAGGATGCTGAATGACTTGTTTGTTTTTGTGGATGAGGAGTTGAGGAGGAATGTGCAGTCATCTTGGCATACTAGTATTTATAACCGAGTACTAATACGCTCCTAAGTGGGAAACCGTTTAGGTTGTGATCAGTGTGAACAGGTTTGGAATTCAATATACTAGCGTGGTACTAATACGCTCCTAAGTGGGAAACCGTTTAGGTTGTGATCGGTGTGAACAGGTTTGCAATTCAATATAGCATGGAGTAATTTGGAATGTGACGAGACGCAAGCTCAAAATTTATTGACGGTTCTAGTTTCGAAGTGCGGCACTATTCCCGGATGGAGTACTTCTTTTTCTACTCCCTCCTTTCCGGTTTTATAGGGCTTATCTCAAAATTTAGTTTTTTCCATTTTATAAGGCTCAATTTGGTTGTTCCCCAACACATGTTCAGATTCCAAGGTGCATTAAATCATTGCATGCAAGTATTAAGAGAAAATTGACCAATGCATGTACTTTATGCATGCATGCATTGCAATTAATGCATTGATAAACATAATTTTTTGAGAAAAACAAGAGCATTAATTAGGTGCTTTTGCAAACTACAAAAAATATTCCACCACTCACCATAAACCGGAAAGGAGGGAGTACTGCTGTGTACGTGCAATAACTGGCACCGTCGTATACATATCTTACGGTTAATGGGGCGTTCGACAGGAATAGCCGCGTGGCGAGCTCTAGGCTAGTCCTTTTTTCAGACGCATTAAACCTATCTCTCGGGACTTCTCGCACGCACCATCGTGCCACCCACAAAAACTTGTACTCTGAGTTTAGTAGTACGTTATACAGGAAGAGAAGAGGTGCACGCACGCACTCGTCCTCTCACACACGTGTCTGTTTTTTCTCGAAAAGGAGGATGATGACCCCCGGCCTCTGCATCTGGGAGTCACACACGCATCTGTAGCTACGAATTGTAGTGTTCTCAACCATCCGATTGGCTCTATCATGGATGTACCTATATACTAAAACATGTCTAGATACATCTATATTTTGACAAATGGAAGGCATGTATTGTGGAACGGAGGGAGTGCTTGTCATCAAAATGGATAAAAAGGGACGTATCTAGAACTAAAATACGTCTACATACATCTCCTTTTATCCATTTTGATGACAAGTAGTACTTCTTACCCAAAGGAACTTTATATCCAACAGACACAAAATATCCGTTCGACTGTTGGAAATTACTGATCTGATGTCGAAGTAATTGCTGCAGCGCCACCAAAACCCACCATTTCTTAAGCTAAAGTAGACCAAGGTAATCCCTATATTAGCATATTACTAAGATAAACAGAAGGCACTGTCGAAACATTTAGGACGTGAGCTTGTCAATCTGAATGTGGAGGGACACAAGCTTAGCCCCGGCCAGCAGCTTGGGCGGAACTGTCAAGAAGGTCAGCTCCTGCACGTCGACGTCGTCGGGATCCTTGCTGCTTGTCACCTCCATTTCCACCTTGACGGCGTCGGTCGTGCCTTTGGGCTCCCCCGGCGGGCCGTTCGCCCATAGCTTGGCCAAGTAGTGCGGCAGTGGGGACGCCCCCGCTCTGATGCAGACGACCGACACGGCGATAGGCGCGCCGATGTCGAGCACGCCGCCGACCAAGAAAAATGCGGCGGTCCTCCTCCGCGAACAGCAAGAGCCGTGGCTCCGACAGTGGCACTTGCAGCTGGAGCACCTTGCCGTACTGGATCCTGTGCACGGGCATGGGATGCGCGGTGCTGATGTGGTGGTAGAGCGCCGGCGGCGGGCCTTCGTAGCCGCAGACGGGCACGGGGCATTTGCAGGGCGCGAGCGGACACACGCTCTGGTGATCGGCGAGCTTGTGGTAAGTGACGTAGAGCCCACAGCCTTCGTGCGGGCACTCCACCCTCACCGACGAAAGGACGGAGTCCACCGCCGTGTTCCGCACGTCGAAGCCACCGCCGCGCTCGCACTTCTGGCACTGCCGCTGGTTCCCGGGGCGCTCGACGCGGCAGTCCGCGCAGGCCAAGTGCCCTCCCTTGCACTGCAGAAATGAATCCAACGACACATCAATCAAGAAACCTGCACCTTGCTCAATCAGCCGAAACGGACGAGGTGTATTCGAACCTCATACACTGGAGGCGTCAAGGGGCGGAGGCACAAGGGGCAGTGGAGCACGGTGAGGTCCATCGAGACCTTAGAGAGCTCCATCGTCGGGTCCTGTTCCTGTTCGGTCTGCATGATCTCGCCCTCCTCGTGAACAACCATCTCTCGACTTGGGCCGGGGTATTACAAAGCTTACCGTCACATATTTTATACTCCCTCCAAACGGAGGGAGTAAGTCTTTATAGAGATTTCACTAGGCGGACTACATACGGAGCAAAATGAATGAATCCACACTTAAAATGCATCTATATACATCCGTATGTAATTCATAATGGAATCCCTACAAAGACTTATAATTTAGGAATGGAGGGAGTACTACTTCAAGGTGCATTAAATCAACACATGCAAGTACTATCAAAAGAAGAGTCACGGCATGCATGCATGCGTTGTAATTAATGCATCGGTAAACGCAAATTATTGAAATATATCGAGTGCAGTGCTTTGATGTGTCGCGTCAACTCGTACATCAACGAGAAGTTTGATTATCCTCTCCCTCGCGGACTTAACTGCACCTGCCTTTGGCTGTATGACAGGTTGGCCACACACCTGTCGGGCCCACCTGTCATACACGCAAAGACAGGAGCGTCCCTCCCTCGCCCATGAGCGTGGTGGCTGGCAAGACTAGGAGAAGCTTTCGCTACACGCTCTCCCTCCCGCACGCGGTGGACATGCAGCAGTTCAATCGGTGTCAGATGGCCAGAAGCGTACTGTAGTACTCCTCCAGTGCAGTAGTACACCATCATTGTTCGACTTCCCGAAGAGGCGAAGAGCCAAGCGCAGCCCGGACGCTCGTGTGGCAGTTTCATGTGTAGAGTAGTCTAGATAGCGTGTACCGTGCCTGTAAGCTTAAAATCGTTGGGGTCGGCTCCATGCTATGTGGCCGTCTCGAAGTTTTTTTAAATTAAAATAGTCTTCTGGCCCTACCTGTCACCCTGGTGATTGTAGTTTGCACGCTCATCTGGTCAAGACAGGAATATATATTTTAATTTGTTTTTTTTCGAAAAGGGGGGACTCCCCGGCCTCTGCATCAGAACGATGCATACGGCCACATATATTTTAATTTGTGGTGGGTAAATGTTAGAGGTTGCAGCAAATATATTGTACACTGCGGGTCTTTCAGCCAAGTTTAGAGGCAAGCATGTGGGGCCAGTGCTATGATGTGTCGCGTCAACTCGTAGAACGAGGAGAAGCTTGATTTTACTACACGCCTTCTCCCTCGCCCATGCGCGCGGTTGCTCGCAAACGAGGACAGGCTTTTGCTTAGTAGTAGTACTTCTACAACAAGCTATCCGTCCCGCTCGCGGTGGACGGACATGCAGCAGTGGATTCGACACTGTAGAAGCAGTAGTAGTAACATCATTGTTCGTCTTCTCGAAGAGGCGAAGAGCCAAGCGCAAACCGAACGTTGCAGTTGCGAACATTGGAGCACGCATATAGCCAGGCTCTTGCATGAGACAAAATTGCTATGTGAGCCCACTATTGTACTAGTACGTACAACTACTTGCTAGTATAGCCCTGTAAACCAGAAAGGAGTATTTGCCCTTCTAGAGATTTCAACAAGTGACTAGACTACACCGAGACGGAGTACATATGGAGCAAAATGAGTGAATCTGCACCGTAAATAAATACGTACTAGTTCTATCGTTTTCCTCTCCGAGGTGCACAATATTGAGTATACTGACTAGTCTCTTTTTGACACGCATTTACGTTTTTTTGACACAGTACAGACGCAAGCGCTCATATACACGCGCATACACTCACCCCTATGAACGCACACACGCACGGCACTATCATCTTGAAATTTACGAAGTCACCATAGGCACCTCGTCGTCGACGGGTCCATAGGTGCTTGAATGCCAAGGAGGAAGAGGGTAGCGGTTCCCGAGACGTTGAACGGTCAATGATGCATCCTCAATTACATGCAGAGGGAATTAATTGGAGAAGCAGACTAGAGCCAGCACGATGTGAATGCAACAGAGTTTGGACTCTCATATAATAAAGGCGCCCCACCACTCCAATCCATCTACTCCCAAGTCTCTGCGCAACACTGCTCACTCCAATCCAAGACCAAGTGACCAGAAGCCACAAGCACCTATGGAGGCGATGGACGCGAGCGGCAGTCGGCTGTGCCAAATCATCCAAGGCGCCGGCCTGCGGCCCCGCACCGCGCAGCGTTTCCAGACGGTGCTGGCGACCGCAGGCATCGTAGCCCTCGCCGACGCCGGCTTCGCCTCTCGCATGGACGACATGATGGTCAACTCCATCCGCAAGTTCACCGCCGTCAAGAAGCGCGCGGACGACCTTGCCGTACTGCTCCAGCCCGCGCGCCCAGGCTCCTCATTGCCTGCCACCCTCATCGGCCTACATGGTGACGAACTCTTTCAAGCCCTGGTGGCCCTGCAGGTGCCGGAGGTCGCGACGAAGAATGTGCACCTCGAGGCCGCGCTCGCCGCGCAGCGCCTCGCCATGCAAGAAACCGTCGACCTGCACATCCACGTCTACGAGGAAATCGTCTACATAGGCCACTACAAGGCAAGCGAGGACAGAAAGACGTTGGCCTTCTTCCAGCGGCTGGAATCTTTGGACGCCATTGTTCAGAAGCACGTCGACCTGGCCACGAAAGCCGCTGCTACTTAGGCGCCGTTCGGTGGGCCGGCGCCCTGAGTCGAGGAGGTGGACGTCGTCGATGGATGCATCTCTTCTTCTTGCCTCCTGTAACCAGCACTGCATCGCCTCGTGGCCTTAATGTTTTATTAGTATAGTACTCCCTCCGTTCCCAAATATAAGTCTTTCTAAAGATTCCAGCAAGTGACTACTACATACGGAGCAAAATGAGTGAATCTACACTCTAAACTATGTCTTCATACATCTGTATGTGTATTCCATTTGAAGTAGTATCTAAAAAGGCTTATATTTATGAACGGAGGGAGTATATGGCATTTTTTATTCCAGTCGTAACGTTTTCACTGTGAGGTGGGGCCGCAGTTGAGCAAACCCACCCCACCCACCGGGCGTCGGCCGAGTTTAGAGTTAGAAGAGAGAAACGAGGGAGGAGAGCTAGCTGTAGCACGGACGCTGTTGTCAGATGGGACTCGTGTTTATAGAATAGGAGTACTGAGCACTCGTGCCTCTTTTTTTTGAGGGAAAAATTAGTCGTATGTCTAGTACCACTAGTTGGGTGCGTGCGACCTATAGCTGTCATCACTTTAGGTCTACTTTTCGAACCGCGGCTACGCTTCACAGTACATATTTTTTCACGCATTTATCCTCCTATATGTACTCCTAGGCTATTTCCACGTGCTCCCATTCGCCGACATGTGGGACATAGAGCATCTGGGTCGTAGTGCATGCACGACTCGGAGCATATGCCGGGGTACTTTACATTTCAGACCTCACGAATTACATGCAAACCCCCCGCAGAAGAATAAATAAATCAATGAATTACTACATGAAACCGGATTATTTTCATGGAAACCGGAGCACGTTCATTAAATTTTGGACATAACACGTTTATAAAAAATGACCGGACCTAAACCAGTCTAAGGGCCTCTTTGATTTTTCCCGAAAAAAGGGCCTCTTTGATTCGCAGGATACTGAAAACACAGGAATGGGGAAAGTATGATGGCGATGAACCGAGACGAGGAGAACTCTAACTCAGTTAGAGGTTAGAGTTAGATTCTAACCCTGAACTAACTCTAAACCAAAGAGGTGTATGGATGGCAGGGTTAGATTGACAATAAATGCTCTATCTCAATCATTTGACTACTTTGGACCCTATTTTTAGTCAGACTAAAATAAGTCCCTTGGATCCAAGCACCCTCTTGGTGTGGCCGGCTCTTCTGTGGCCTCCTCCCGCTCACAATTGACATAAACGAACCATCTATACAAATCAAGCATGCAAAACATGATAATTTTTACTTTGTCCATACAAATGAGATATCCCACTTAAACATACAAGTCGTCAATCAAGCTTCACAAAATAAAAAACACTTCATGAAACAAAGAATGAGCTAACTCATCACGGAAGTCGTTCACGATAGGGAGGGAGCCCGGAGCCCCTCACGCACCGAGGGAGGAGCTCGCCATCGTCGCTCTGGAGGAAGGCTCTGTAGAGCCCAAGCCCCGGGAACCCCTCCGACGCCGGCCCTTGCGAGTTGAGGTCGACACCGGCATGGGTAGCAGGGCCGCTTGCCGCCGACTGGGAACTTAATCTTTGGGCCTCTAGAAATAATGCAAGCCTGTAACTAAAATACCTAGAAAGGTGAACTGAATCTTTGGGCCTCTAGAAATAATGCAAGCCTGAAACTGAAATACCTAGAAAGGTGAACTGAATCTTTGGGCCTCTAGAAATAATGCAAGCCTGAAACTTAAATACCTAGAAAGGTGAACTGAATCTTTGGGCCTCTAGAAATAATGCAAGCCTGAAACTGAAATACCTAGAAAGGTGAACTGAATCTTTGGGCCTCTAGAAATAATGCAAGCCTGAAACTGAAATACCTAGAAAGGTGAACTGAATCTTTGGGCCTCTAGAAATAATGCAAGCCTGAAACTCAAATACCTAGAAAGGTGAACTGAATCTTTGGGCCTCTAGAAACAATGCAAGCCTGAAATTGAAATACCAAGAAAGGTGAACTGAATCTTTGGGCCTCTACAAATAATGCAAGCCTGAAATTGAAATACCTAGAAAGGTGACCTGAATCTTTGGGCCTCTAGAAAGATTTATTACCTCCTCAAGCAGCATCAAACAATTCCATGCGTGCACCACAAATCTATAGCAAGTTTGATCAGGATCTACTTTTCCAAATCAGAATTAGCGCTAGAGCAAGCAAGATCAATGATATGGCCGTGAGACAGAGAAGGAATGAACAAACTCACCCCTCTCGCGACCTCCCTGGTAGATGCACCATCGCCGCGCATGTCAGAGGGAGAAAAACGACTCATGAAGGGGGAGCGGGGCGACCTTCGAAGGTCGGAGGGAGAGGGCGGCCGGAGTAGGGCGGCGGAGGCCGGAAGGAGAGGGCGGCCGGAGGAGAGAGAGGGCGAGCGGCGCTTGGGCGGGCGGCCCTATGGGGAACAGAGAGGAGTCGTGCGAGAGGGGGGGGGAGCGATCTGGTGCGGGAAGGTGAGATTTTTTTAGTTCTCTTTTAGTGGGCCCGAGGATAACTAACCCAATTAGAACCTCTCCACCGGGCTAGTTTTTTTAGCTGGGTTAGAGCTAACTAGCTCAAACTAACCCCTCTTGTTTCGATAATTTGAGGCTATTTCAACCCAAACTAGCTCTAACTCAGGGATCCAAACAAAGAGGAGTGTTACTGTACATGCTACAGTGTGGACCGTAGCACATTGTTTTTTATGGCCATATCACCACATTGTTTTCTACTGCTGGTTCACTGGGCTACCGTGGTTCGCACGGCTGGTTCACTGGGCTGCCGTGGTTCGCACTCCTCCGACCTGAGTAGTACTCCCTCCGTTCCTAAATATAAGTCTTCGTAGATATTTCACTGTGGACCACATACGGATGTATATAGATGCATTTTATGTGTAGATTCACTCATTTTTCTCCGTATGTGGTCCATAGTGAAATCTCTCCAAAGACTTATATTTAGGAACGGAGGGAGTAGTATAGTACTAGTATATACCGCATCATTCTTTGCTCCTTCTTACTACTCCGACATGTGGGAGAGCCAGCATCCGGGTCGACGTGTCATGCACCAGATTAGAGCGCGGAACGGAAGGGGGGCATCACCCCGGTCGGAGCGCCAGTAATTCATGACTATAGTGAGTGGTCATATCACAAGTCTTTCCAGCAGTAACGCGCCGTCAAATCGCACAGCCCCACTCGCTCACCCTCCTCGCCTCTCTGTCAAACCGCCTACCCGAAAACTGCCGCGCGTACTGCCCGGGAAAAGCCCCGCCCTCAACTTTTAACTACGCGAAAATAGTTCGAGCTTGTTCGTTCTATATAAATACAGTACTTACTGTATGTTTATTCACCCGTGGGGTTGTTCAATGAATGGAGGGGCGGGGAGCACAAGTGAACAATACTACCTCTGTCCGGGTTTATTGGTCCCCATTGTATTTCGTGCCAAATTTTGACCATAGATTAAACTAAGAAAATGTTCACGCATGTCACCAAACATTATATTTTTCAAAACTATGTTCAAATACGAATCCAATGAGATATTTTTCTTGACATGCATTAACATTTTGTTAGTTAAATCTTTAGTCAAAATTTGGCACAAACTATAAAAGGGACCTATAAACCAGGACGGAGGTAGTACTGTAGTAGTAAGTAGGAGTCGTAGAGTAGTCACCTTAAATAGAGAGTTTCTTTTCTTTAATGCCACGTACACAAATTGAAACGCTTGTTGTGGAGAGAAAAAAGATAATCACTCCACTATATATGGACGCAGGGGCCTGAGCGCTTGCTTTACTAGGGTTGCTCTCTTCATTCTCTCATCCTCTCCAGATATAAACAAGACAGCGGTAGCGACATTTTCTCTCTGCTCACCGCTGGTCACAGATCCGGCCGGATCCCTTCGGCCGGTGTGTGTAGAGGACTAAAAGGTGCATCGTTCACGCGGTCATCGCCGCCGAGGGAGGAAACCCACAGCTGCCGGAGGGGCCCGATCCTCTGCCCGTGCCGTTCTCTCCGACACAGCGCCGGCTCGGGAGGTCCTCCGACCCTTCTTCCTCCCTGCCGTATTGTCCGCAGATCCGACCTGCCGCCGCCGACATCCCGGCGACCCTCAGGTATAAGTTCTTCGAAAGCGGCCTTGCTCTACTGCCCCAGCTCCCCACGTGTCTGCATGTGCATCTTTTTCTACTCCCATCAGCTCTTCCAAAGCCACCTAAATTTTTAGTATTATTAGAGGTAAAGCTACTTCATGCATTCGAATCTAGGGCTTTGTTCAAACAACGAAGAAAGGGGGGAAAGTTGTAGCATGAATCTAGGACTTGATTCAAAGAGGAAATAATATGGTGAAAGTAGTAGAGACCGGATACCCAACCGGTCTCTTGGTTGAAAAGGGAAATAATGGGAAAACGCAGTACAAACTGGATAAGGAACAGATCTATTATTGGTTGAAAAAAGGATAGAAAGTGGCGGCTGGTGGACAAGTCAACAGAGTATGTCCAGGATTAGATTTGCTGCCATCACATAGTAAAAGGTCTCCAGGATTAGATTTGCTGCCCTCACATAGTAAAAGGTCTCAGGATTAGATTTGCTGCCCTCACATAGTAAAAGGTCTCAGGATTAGATTTGCTGCCCTCACATAGTAAAAGGTCTCAGGATTAGATTTGCTGCCCTCACATAGTAAAAGGTCTCCAGGATTAGATTTGCTGCCCTCACATAGTAAAAGGTCTCCAGGATTAGGTTTGCTGCCCTCACATAGCGTGAACAAGCTCGGCATCACCACTTTATGCCTCCTTGTAGGTACATTGTGCTGATGCGTCCACTGTCGCATGTCCTTATACCAACCTTTTGCTGTTTTTTTGCGGGTAAACCAACCTTTTGCTGTAAGGGCGCATGTAAAATGAAGCGATCACACTGTTACCTTAGGGACATGTCTAACCAGTGTTATTGTTAATCTAATGCCTCCAGTGATAAGATGCAATTAAACTGTGTTACAAATGGCACTCCTGCTGTTTTCCCCAGTATGATAAGTAAGTTGCTCCTTTACGCTGCTGAGTGTCCTGGTGTCCCCACGGTCCCATGCCCTTAAACCAACTCTTTAGCTGCTGTTGATTTACTGTGTCTGGTAAACAAGCAATGCCACCATTAAAGTAATCCCATATCTGAGGAATCTCATTGTTGATCGTAATGCTTCTGGTAACATGAAGCATTGCTAACGTTTTAAAATTTCTACTGTCCTTGCGTGATTGCCATGAACATAATTAAGATGCTTCTTTTCATTTTGTATATGTTTCATATATTCTTATTGACCAGCAACTGTTTACTTTCTATCATTTTGTGCAGATAGGGATATCCATTTCACCTTGTTGCTATTGTGACCTTTTGGTGAACTGCACAAAACACTTTTTTTGGAATGAGTGTCTTGTGCAGTTCAACTAAAATGTCACGTGGGCAACATCTCTCAATTTTGGTGGAACTGCACAAAATGGTTCAACTAAAGTGAAATCATGCTCTCCTGTCTCCTTGTTTGTGCTATGCAAACATGCTGTGCAAACAGGAATACTCTACTATAGATGTTGTGATGGCCAAGAGCATTCGCCAAGTTCTTCGATTGTATGACATGGCTAGCCAAGATGGATTTAATCCCGATATTCACTTTATCAAAAGGCTCTAATGGGTTGGTTCTGAATCTTGCAAGCTGGGAATCAGTGAGATGTGTAGGCATCTTTGTTGTACTTATTATTTGAATCTTATTTGTTGGTTCTGAATCTTGCAAGCTGGGAATCAATGAGACGTGTAGGCATCTTTGTTGTACTTATTATTTGGATCTTATTTGTTGGTTCTGAATCTTGCAAGCTGGGAATCAATGAGATGTGTAGGCATCTTTGTTGTACTTATTATTTGGATCTTATTTGTTGGTTCTGAATCTTGCAAGCTGGGAAACACGGCATGATGATGCAGAGGACAGCAACCATAACAAACAGTTCAAACTTGGTAGTATTATCTTTGTGAAAGTGCGACAAATGTGCTGATCGTGTGCGTCCTGAGAATAATAATTCTAATTGTTGTGCATGTTGATCCCGTGGCACTGATAGAACGAGCCAATGCATTGCTTGTTTTAAGTATAAATTTCTATTAAAGCTAATTAAATTTAAGTAAAGTGACCACTAACTCCTGTTATTACAGTACCAATACAGACCCGCTCGTGAACCGACGTGTGGCCGGAGTAGGTTTCTTAATGGAGGCGTTTGAATGCGCCGAGGGTGCATCTTCTGCCGGGCGTGCAGCGGACGAGGGAGGGGTAGTAACTGTTGTCGCCTGTACACACTCAGCTTACTGTTGAATCCAGTTCCCCAAGAGCTGAAAAACGAACTGCTGCCGCCGCCTACACACTCGTTCACTCGAAGAGACTCCAATGGCGATCCGAGGGGTGAGCCTGCTGGATATGGACTTCAGCAAGGAGTTAGTTCGCCGTTCAGTCCTATGGCTGCACCAAGTTGAATGTGATGTACACCAACGATACGGACTCGGTGAAGCTCTGCCTCGCCTCAGTCCTATGGCTGCACCAGGTTCTGGAGCATTCGCCCGTTTCATCGGCAGCGCCGACTGCACCTTCGCTACGGTGGAGAGAAGGAAGAACGCGACGATTCGGCCATCTGGTGCAACAAGCTTGTCGACATCCAGAAGCAATACAAGATCATCAGCAACGGGCAGGAGAAGGACTCCGTGGTTGACCTCGCTGAGACCATCATCGACCCCTGATACGCCAACATGAAAGAAGACGACCTGAACACGTGGGAGGTACCTCTGAATCTAGCCTACATAACCTACGCGGCCAAGGACGCATACGCATGCTACGACATGTACAGGCAGATCTTGGACATGAGGGCGTGTCTGCTTCCCGTAACCGACGAGTACACGGACAGCCGCAGCGTCATGATCAAGCGTGCCAGGAAGGTCTAGATGTTGTACTTTATCTGTTTATAAGCACCTTTATCATCTGAGTGTTTCATGCATTAGCCTATGTGTCGTAATTATCTGTTTTGTCCGAAATATTTCTTTTAAGAACCCATTAACCTGATTGCTTTTTTTAGTGGCTATTTGCTTATGTATGTAAACTAGTTCACTTGTCCGTAAAAAAACTAGTTCACTCGGCTGCCGTGCTTTGAATCTCCTTCCTCCCAACATATTCCTCTCCTCAGGTGGACCCAGCAGGTCTCTGAATTTTCTCCCACTTTCTTTTTCGATGTAAACTGAGTTTTCTCCCAGTACTTTCCCCTAGAACCAACTCAACTGTCCCACGTCTAGCCTAAAAAATAATAATAC
Organism: Triticum aestivum; assembly: GCF_018294505.1. Taxonomy (NCBI): domain Eukaryota; kingdom Viridiplantae; phylum Streptophyta; class Magnoliopsida; order Poales; family Poaceae; genus Triticum; species Triticum aestivum. The sequence goes on along the minus strand of NC_057813.1, from coordinate 186,068,344 downwards.
CCCACGTACTATTAACTCATCAAATTAAAATGATATTTTATTTCGTAAGTTGAAAGTTCTTACAAAATAATAATAATAATTGTTTATATATAACTTGCCAAGTTAACTCCTAGTGATTGCGTACATAAGCTTGCAAAGATTTTACTGACGTGCAATCATGTGTTTATGTTTTTATAACATTTCTCCGTCTAGCCCAACATGATATTTTCACCCAGCCCAGCAAGTCCGCGGATTTCGAGAAAAATGCAAATGGGATTTAAACGGGCTGCATAGATGCTACATCATTGTTTCACCCAGCCCACCAAATGGACTAAAAAACAAATGGACTGGCTGACATGTGGGCCAGTAGGTCGAAGCCTAAGAAGGCGTTGGATTTACATCCAACGGCCGACATTCTTCTTCAATCTCTCGTCTTCTTCCCCCAGCGCTGCCGGAACCGCCTGCTCCAGCCTTCGGCGTCCAGCGGCGTTGTTTTGCGCTCCTCAGCGAAACGCTACCCCGCCGACGGCCAGGCCATCCCTCCACTCCGCACCTCCTGTTATTCTCTGCCGAGTGTAGGCCCACCCCGCACCCGAACCAGTCAAGTTTCCCACTCCTCTCCGTCTGCAACTCCACTGCCGCGTCTTCCCCATCTCCGGGTCATTCCAGTCTGGGGCCTTGCCGTCGTCCACCGCCTCGGTGCGCTCGGTGCGGCGTGGTCAACATACGAGAGTCATCGGAAGAGGACTGTACGTGGAGAGCCTGACGGCTGGGACCCACGAGGTCCATGGTCGCACGCAAGGAAAGTTCCTCCTTATTACGCACTGTACGTGCACTGTACGTGGGAAGGGCTTCTGTATTTCGCGAAAAAAACGTCCCCCCCCGCTGACAGGTCGGACCCACCAGCTATATCTTCGCACGCAAGGAAGTGCCTCCTTATTACGCACCAAAAAATGAATACCCCCTGCTAGCTGGGACCCACCATAGTGGGTGGCTGACTTGTGGGCCTACTAAGTTGACGAGGACGGAGGGCTTTGTCAACTTAGTCAATATGAACGATTCTAGCTCCAGTGACCGTACGATGTCCATCCAACGGCCATAGTGCTTCTTCAACCTCTGGTCTTCTTGCTCCAGCCGCCCAAAGCAGCGCCGGTCGTGCCGCGTGCTCCTGCCTCTCGTGGCCGGCTGTGATGCCGCGGAGGCCTCACCGCCCCCTACTACTCCCACCGCTGGCCCAGGGTATCCCTCTACTCACCCACACCCCCTGTTATTCTGCGGCGACAGCAGCCTCACGCCGCAGCCGAACCAGTGAACCCTCGTACTCCTCTCCGCGTGGGCATCCACTGCCGCGTCTTCCCCGGCTCCGCGTCGTCCCCTTCCTAGGCCTCGCCGTCGTCCACCGCCTTGGTGCTCTCGGCGCGGCGTGGTCAATGTGGTCAACGACCGACTTCCATCGGAAGAGTACTGTACGTGGAGAGGCTGACAGCTGGGTCCAAGGCCACAGCCCAGTTTTTTTGTGATTTGCCAAGTAAGTCGCTTTGTCAGGCCTGTTGGGCTGCAAATCTTTCAAGACGAGGAGAGCTTCATTCGGCTGGCCGAGAAAATGGCCTATCAGTAATGAGAAATGGGCTGTACATTTTTAAAACACATCAAACCGGCAATTAGTTTCAAATATCTTTTTTTCATTTCGAGATTTTAAATTACATTAATTTTTATGCGTGGAGAATTTGTTGGATTTTATATTGATATACATTTATTTTTAAAATCAGTTTGAATGTGAGTCGAAATTTCGGGATTAAAAACAGTTCGGACCGCACCGAAATATGCAAAATTTCGTATAATTTTTTAACCGTGGCCACAATATGGGCTGTAATGCTAACAAAAAGAATATGGGCTCCAAAAAAACCTTAAGAATTAGCAAATGGGCTGTAAATTATTAGAAATAATGGCAGATGGGCTGTATGCTGTTTTCCACAGATTTGAGGCTTTCCTAAAAAAAGGTTGACGCACAAGCAGTGACTGTTGGATGGCCATCCAACGGCCGTCGTGCTTCTTCAATCTCTGCTCTTCCTGCTCCAGCCGCTCAAACAAGCGCCGGCGGGACTGCCTGCTCCCTCCTCCCCGCGGCCGGCTGTGCTGCCGCGCAGGCCTCACCGCCCCACCGTACTCCCATCGCTGGCCTAGCCATCCCTCTACTCACCCACACCTGTTGTTATTCTCCGGCGACGGCAGACGAACCAGTAAACCCTCGTTCAGTCGTACTCCCCTCCGCGTGGGAAACAACTGCTGAGTCTTCCCTGCCTCCGTGTCGTTCCCTTCCTAGGCCTCGCCGTCGTCCACCGCCCTGGTGCTCTCGGCGCGGCCTGGTCAACGTGGTCAACGACCGACATGCATCTGAAGTGGACTGTACGTGGAGAGGCCGACAGCTGGGTCCACGGCCGCACGCAAGGAAATGCCTCCTTATTACGCGCAAAATAATGATTCCTCCACCTGACATCAGGGACCCACCAAAAGGGCCTCAGTATTTCGCGAAAAAAACGTTACCGCCGCTGACAGCTCGGACCCACCAGCTATATCTTCGCACGCAAGGAAGTGCCTCCTTATTACGCACAAAAAAATGAATACTCCCCCTGTTAGCTGGGACCCAGTATAGTGGCAGGCTGACTTGTGGGCCTACTAAGTTGACGGGGACGGAGGGCTTTGTCAACTTAGTTAATATGCACGATTCTAGCTCCAGTGACCGTACGATGTCCATCCAACGGCCGTAGTGCTTCTTCAACCTTTGGTCTTCTTGCTCTAGACGCCCAAACCAGCGCCGGTCGTGCCTCGTGCTCCCGCCTCCCGTGGCCGGCTGCGATGCGGCGGAGGCCTCACCGCCCCCTCCTACTCCCACTGCTGGCCAGGCCATCCCTCTACTCACCCACACCCCCTATTATTCTGCGGCGACGACAGCCTCACACCGCAGCGAACCAGTGAACCCTCGTACTCCTCTACGCATGGGAATCCACTGCCGCGTCTTCCCCGACTCCGCGTCGTCTCCTTCCTAGGCCTCACCATCGTCCATCGCCCTGGTACTCTCAGCACAGCGTGGTCAACATGGTCAAGGAATGGCTTCCATCGGACGTGGACTGTACGTGGAGAGGCTGACAGCTGGGTCCACGACCGCAATAAGGAAGTGCCTCCTTATTATGCACAAAATAATTATTCCTCTACTTGACAGCGGGGACCCACCGGACGGGCCACCATATTTCGCGAAAAATACGTTTCCCCCTGACTGCTGGGACCCACCAGCTACACCTTCGCATGCAAGGAAGTGCGTCCGAGCAAAAAAACAAAAAACAAAAAACAAAACGATTCGCCCCCCTGACTGCCGGGACCCACCAGCTACAACTTCGCAGGCAAGGAAGTGCCTGACAGTCGGGACCCACCTGGTCGAAGCGTACGTAGCGTTGTCATCCTGGTCGCGAACGTGTACGTACATACTGGTCAATGTAGAGGTGCCCACATGTCGTAGTAGAGGCTCACACGTAGCATGTACACTTACGTACAACGGCCAGGGTGCAAGAAAGAAAATACGGCGACATACGTACATACGGGCGGGGTCTCAAACGCCTACTCGCGCATACGTACATGGCCGGGTCAGGACGGAGAAACAAAGTCGTCGTCGTATTCATGGGGAGGCAACGGAATGCGTCGTGTTCATGGGGAGGAAACGGAATGCGTCGTGTTCATCGGGAGGCAACGGAACGTGTGGGAGCCAACCGACTTGGACGGAATAGGCGATGGAAACAAGGCCTGGCGTACTACAGAACGCAGGAAACGGCCTTGTGTTCGACCGGCCATGTTCGGAACGGGGTCCTGTTGATTAAGAGGGGTGTGGCATACTGCAAAATGGAGGAAACAGACCTCCTACGGTCGAAACGGGGGTCATGTTGATCGGGAGGGGTGTGGCGTACCGCAAAACGGAGGAAACAGACCTCCTACGGTCGAAATGGGGGTCCTGTTGATCGGGAGGGGTGTGGCTTACCGCAAAACAGACGAAACGGACTTGTGTTGGAGCGCTACGGTCGAAACGGGGGGAGGGGTGTGGCGTATCGCAAAACGGGACTCCACGGGATACTGTTCATCTCCATCATCGACCTCCTCCAGCCTCCACGGGCTACCGTCGACCTCCTCCAGCCTCCACGGGCTCCTGTTCATCCAGCCTCCACCGCGCGCTACTCCATCGGCTACTATTCAACCACCCCTCCACCGTCTACTGTTCATCCAGCCCTCCACCGTCTACTGTTCATCCAACCCTCCACACCACGGGGTCCTGTTCAACCACCCCTCCATGGCCACCCCTCCACCGTGTACTGTTCATCCAGCCCTCCACACCACGGGGTCCTGTTCATCCAGAGGCAACGCCACTGCTCACTGTTCATCCAAACCCCCCCGCAACGCTCACTGTTCATCCTAGAGGCAGCATCGATCGGCTTCAGTTAGCAGCAGTAGCGAAGGAATCGCTCCATCGGGTTCAGTTAACAGCCATCGATCGATCGCTCGGGTTCAGTAACGCGTAGCCTGCAGTGCAATCGCTCGGGTTCAGTTAGAGCCCAACGCCTCGCTCGGGTTTAGTTAGAGCCAACGCCTCGCACACACGCGCGTACGTTTACGAGAGAAATGCGCATCGCTCCACCCCCGACCTCCCACCGTAACCGGCAACTCCCCAAAATTTTCCTCCTCCTCGCTTCTACCACGATTTTTTTCCGTCATGGACGACCCAAAGAATGTCATGCAGCTGCGTCTCCGGCCCGCCCAGGACGAAAAGCCCATTTTCTGTCATGATTTTTTGTCATAGAAGTAGGAGCCCACCACATCTATGATGATACCGTGTTTTGTCACAATTATCGTCATAGAAGTGTCATATGTAGGACAGAATATTTTTTCGTTCGGCCCAAAATGTCACGGATGTGTCTTTTTTTTGTAGTGAGTATGTTTAGTTACACTAACTTAGGAGTTACTTCTACATTTTTAATGTTACGTATAGAATGAAAACATAAAAGGGAATTAAGTCAAGAAATAAAAGAAAAGAAAAAAAAGAAAAAAAGGAAAACACCCCTCCCCCCTGACTGGGCCTTGGCCTAGTTGGCCGAGCGGCCGACGGGCCGGTCAGCCCCCCCCCACGCCCCCTGGCCTACTAGGCCTTTGAGGGAGTCCTGGATTAGGGGGTGTCCGGATAGCCGAACTATCACCGTTGGCCAGACTCCCGGACTATGAAGATACAAGATTGAAGACTTCATCCCGTGTCCGGATGGGACTTTCCTTGGCGTGGAAGGCAAGCTTGGCGATACAGATATGTAGATCTCCTACCATTGTAACCGACTCTGTGTAACCCTAACCCTCTCCGGTGTCTATATACACCGGAGGGTTTTAGTCCGTAGGACGAACAACAATCATACCATAGGCTAGCTTCTAGGGTTTAGCCTCTTTGATCTCGTGGTAGATCTACTCTTGTACTACCCATATCATCAATATTAATCAAGCAGGAGTAGGGTTTTACCTCCATCGAGAGGGCCCGAACCTGGATAAAAACATCGTGTCCCTTTTCTCCTGTTACCATCCGCCTAGACGCACAGTTCGGGACCCCCTACCCGAGATCCGCCGGTTTTGACACCGACATTGGTACTTTCATTGAGAGTTCCTCTGTGTCGTCACCTTTAGGCCCGATGGCTCCTTCGATCATCAACAACGACGCGGTCCAGGGTGAGACTTTTCTCCCCGGACAGATCTTCGTATTCGGCGGCTTTGCACTGCGGGCCAATTCACTTGGCCATCTGGAGCAGATCGAAAGCTACACCCCTGGCCATCAGGTCAGATTTGGGAGTTTGAACTACACGGCTGACATCCGCGGAGACTTGATCTTCGACGGATTCGAGCCACAGCCAAGCGCTCCGCACTGTCTCGATGGGTATGATCTAGCTCTGCCGCTGAACAGTGCCCTGGAGGTCGCACCAGAGTCCGCTCCGACCCTTTGCTCGGAGCCGACTTCACCGATCGAGGACGAGTGGCTGGACACCGCCTCGGGGGCTACGATCTCTACGGGATTGAGCCGAAGACCACCCCTGTCCTTTGCAAAGCCCGTGACTCCGAGGTGCCGGACTCCTCTCCGGACTCCGAACCTCCCACGCCCCTGCCAATCAAATCCGATTGGGCGCCGGTTATGGAGTTCACTGCCGCGGACATCTTTCAGCACTCGCCCTTTGGCGACATCCTAAATTCACTAAAGTCTCTCTCTTTATCAGGAGAACCCTGGCCGGACTATGGTCAGGAAGGTTGGGATGCGGACGACGAAGAAATTCAACGCCCACCCACGACCCACTTTGTAGCCACTGTCGATGATTTAACCGACATGCTCGACTTCGACTCCGAAGACATCGACGGTATGGACGATGATGTAGGAGATAACCGCGAACCAGCACCTACAGGGTACTGGACAGCCACCCCATCTCACGATGTATACATGGTGGATACACCTAAAGGAAGTGACGACGAGGAACAACGGGACGCTACGAAAGATAAATCCCACGAAAAGCAGTCAAGACGGCGACGAAAGCGCCGCACAAAGTCCCGCCTCGACAAAGACGGTGGCCATACAGACCCAGCCATAGAGCAGGTCAAACCGGTGGACGACGAACATGCCATTGAACAACCGTCTGAACAGGACAAATTGGATAAACAATCCGTCCCCGGCGAAGATAACAGTCCAGACGATCTCACACCGGACAAGTTGTTGGAGCAGAAGAACCTCCACAAAAGGCTCGTCGCCACTGCGCGTAGCCTGAAAAAGCAGAAGCAGAAGCTCAAAACAGCGGAAGATGCACTCAGAATCAGATGGAGCAAAGTACTCAACACCGCAGACAAATACGGCGACAGTCGCCAAACAAAGAGCTACCCGAAGCGCAAACTACTACCCGAATTCGACGAGGAGGCCTTAGAGCCCCCGCAATCAAAGAACAAAGAGGCCGCCCGGTCAGATAGACGACCACATGACAAGCATAGAGCGGCAAGCGGCGCCGCACACAAGCCGGCACGCGATCCACATAAGGATTCACATCAAAAGGATGACCCAATTAGGTCCATCTACGGGCCAAGAAAGCAATCTCTTCTAAGCAATGCAACACGCCAAATATCCGGACATCACGGCACACCCAAATATAGGGGTGCCGCACACCCCCTATGTTTCACCGATGAGGTGCTGGATCACGAATTCCGAGCGGGATTTAAACCCGTAAACATAGAGGCATACGACGGAACAACAGACCCGGAAGTCTGGATTGAGGATTACATCCTCCACATACACATGGCTAGAGGAGATGATCTCCACGCCATAAAATACTTACCCCTCAAGCTCAAAGGGCCAGCATGGCACTGGCTTAAAAGCCTCCCTGAAAATACCATTGGAAGTTGGGAAGAGCTCGAGGATGCTTTTCGGGCAAATTTTCAAGGGACTTATGTCCGCCCTCCGGATGCAGACGATTTAAGTCACATAACTCAACAACCCAGAGAATCAGCCCGCAAATTCTGGAACAGGTTCCTCACCAAAAAGAACCAAATAGTCGACTGTCCGGACGCCAAAGCCTTAGCAGCTTTCAAACACAACATCCGAGACGAATGGCTTGCCAGGCACCTTGGCCAGGAAAAGCCAAGAACAATGGCCGCACTAACAAGCCTCATGACCTGCTTTTATACGTGAGAGGATAGTTGGCTGGCAAGATGTAGTACCAGCGACCCAAGTACACCCGAAGTCAGAGATGGAAACGGGAAACCACGACGCAGCAAGGACCAGCGCCGGACAAGGGGAAACAACCCGAAGAGCACGGCAGTCAACGCCGGATTCAAAAGCTCTCGGCAGAATCATAAAAACTGCCCCTCAAGGATAACAGCCACGAGCTATCCAACTTAAACAAAATCTTGGACAAAATATGCCAAATCCACAGTACCCCCGGGAAGCCTGCAAACCATACCCACAGAGATTGTTGGGTCTTCAAGCAGTCCGGCAAACTCAATGCCGAACACAAGGGGCTCGACACACCAAGCGAGGACGATGACGAACCCCACAAGCAGAGCACCGGAAAACAAAAGAATTTCCCACAAGAAGTCAAAACAGTAAACTCACTTCAAGTGACAAGAGGGAAAATCAGAGTGGCGCCCATAGAAATACGCGCCGCACGGCCTATCCCAGCGGAGTCCCGACATTGGTTGTCAAAACCAATCACCTTTGATCATCAGGATTACTCCGGAAGTATCCGGAACGTAGGATGGACTGCCCTGATATTAGATCCTATAATCGACGGACTCCAATTCACAGAAGTCCTAATGGACGGCGGTAGTGATCTAAACCTGCTATATCAGGACACAATCCGCAAAATGGGGATAGACCCAACCAAAATTCGCCACAGCGACACCTCCTTCAAGGGGGTAATGCCAGGCCTATATGCCCATTGTACATGCTCCCTACTGCTAGAAGTTGTGTTCGGCTCATCCGACAACTTCCGCCGCGAAAAGTTAACCTTCCATACCGCCCCACTCAAAAGTAGCTATCAAGCACTATTGGGACGTGAAGCTTTCGCCCGATTTAACGCAATACCACATTATGCATCTCTTACACTTAAAATGCCCGGTCCACGCGGCATCACCTCATTAAAGGGAAGTATCAAGTGTTACTCGAGCACGGAAGAACGTGAGACTGCTTGGGTAGTCACACACTAATCCGGCTCCGCTAAACCAAGCATCTGAACAGGTCATTCGGACCCCGGACACGGCTAGACGAGTCCGGCGTAAACATATAAAGGCCTACTAGCCGCACACCCCCGTACAAGGGGCTGCATGCATGTACAACAAGAGACAATAAAGCTCAATTTTATTCGCTTTTTGAATCTACTCCGTTTATTTAATATAAAGTACATTTTTCGCACGATCTTTCTTCGACTAAGTTCTTCTCTTTTACAGATGAACACCGCGCTACACCCGTCTAGGATACGGCACAACGGAGACACAGGCGCAGACGTGCAGTAGGGACCCGTTGCAAGGATTCTTTTCAGATTAAGACCCTGCGTAAACCTTTTTTACTGTCTCTTGTTGATACACATCCCCCGGTTTCTTGCTATAACCGAGGAGGAGGCTGGCGTTTTGGCATCGGCCGCGTCAGAATTTTTTGCGCGTACCTGGACACCAGGGGCTTAGGGCATTGTTCTACCCGTTTTCATAAAGACCGAATACCTTAGGGAGTGTTCAGCTCCGAATCATGTCTTTGGTCAAATGTTGGGTTTGCCCGGCTCCTGTGTTTTGCTGCCTTACGTTCCGTTCTATCGGCTAACGCGGCACCAGGAGAACTACTGCGATTGTGCCCCGGTTCGGCCTGGTGAGCACCTCAGTAGAGAAAGCCGAAAACTGACTGTCATGATATAGCGTGAGACTGGTCAACCACTCGATGACCCACCGGAATGTTTAGAATTCCTCCGCATTAACAAAGGACTGTTTCCCGGTCAGGCACATACGCACCCCGAATTCGGGAGAGCGCGGTGCCCCCAGGGGCTATATAGTAGCCCCACCATCGAACTCCTATGGCTAAGTGAAAGTGATAAAGCATTATAGTCCGGCTGCCTAGTTTGCTACGCTATCACCTCCTTTACAGGACCAAGACGTTGGATTAAGTGTGAAAATGCGCCTTTTTTGCAAACACCCCCGCACTATGTGCGTGGGGGCTGAAGCCGAAGACTGCCATCTTTCAGGTTATATACACATATACATTAACGGCCGCACAGGAGGTAGTTTAATACTTGAATGCACAAGTATAAAAAGCCCTTATATTACATTGAAACATTGTTTCACAAATCATACATGTCATTAGAACATAATATCCTTCGAGCACTGCGTCTCTATTAAACGAGCGCCCTGCAAGACTTCCTCAAAATAGTGCTCGGCAGGTACTCGACTTCTGTCCGAATCCTGGGATGCAACGTCGGTGGCCTTCATCTCCGCCCAGTATGTCTTGACACGGGCAAGAGCCATCCGCGCACCCTCTATGCATGCTGACCGCTTCAATGCACCAATATGCGGCACCACACCAAGGAACTGCTGCACCAAGCCAAAATAACTCTTCGGCTCGGGCTTGTTCGGCCACAAATGAGTCACGACATCCTTCATGGCAAGTCCGGACAACCTATTCAGCTCAGCCCATTCGGCCAATCGATCGGTTAATGGAAGCGGACGCTCTGGATTATGGAACTGCGACCAAAAAAGCTCTTCCGTTTCGTGATCCTTTTGGCCTCGGAAGTGTTCGGCCGCGTCTGCGACACTCGCCGCCAAGTCCAGATAAGCATCCTCTGCACCCCACAGCTGGCCCAACTAAGCATACTTGGGATCCGTGAATTTCCTCCGCAGCAGAAAAGGCTTTCCAGCCGCAATATCTTCGGCCTGACGTAGCTCCTCTTTCATAGCTCTCATCGCAGAGCGAGCATCCTTGGCCTCATAGCGGCCTTTTTCAGGTCCTCTTGTTTCGCTTTCTTTTTCAAGAAGCTCACAACAGTCTGTAGCATTCTTCAACTTTACGGCCATCTCGGCCATTTCTTTCTTGCTTCGGCAGTGAGCAGTCTGTTCGGCTCTCAGCTCTTCGGCCGCTTTTAAGGCAGCCACATCACTTTTTCGGGCTTGCTCCTTGGCTCGGGCGAGTTCCGCCCGAAGGTTCTCCATGGCAGCGGCACCATATGCATCAAGCATACATGTTGTAAGGCACAGACATTAAGCTACCTTACTAGGTGTCCGCGGAGAAGCTACATACCTTGTGACTCGTCAAGCCGCTTATTGACAAGCACGATGTCAGAATCCGCCACGTCAAGTTGCCGCTTTAGTTCGGCAAATTCATCAGTCCGGCTTGCCACCAGACGCTTCGCCACCTACATAGGAAGAGCGCATATTATACCTGGGATTATGATCCTCGGCGCGCTGTCATTTTTGACAACGCATCGAGTCTCAGGGGCTACTATCTATACAGGGCGCATTCTATATGCAAAACTGTCAGAAGGTACATCATTTTGTGTACCTCAAAACCCGTCAGTAAACTTATGACGGCGTCATGCAATCCGCTTTCAGCGGATGAAATCCTTTCAATCACCGTACCCATTAGCGCATGGTGATCTTCCGAGATAGATGCTCACCCGAGCAGATCTTTCAGCTCCTCCGACCGTACACCAGTCGGTGCCGGACTCGTTCGATGGCCTTTTTCGAAGGCCGGACGCGGAGGGCTTTGAGGGGACATACGACTGCCTTCGGGCCCCGCCGGATTCGGAGAAACCCTCCATGACGACACCTGAGGGTCGTCCGCCTCACATGACGATACGGTAGGAGGAGGCGTTTCGCTCTCCATCATCTCCGGATCAAGATCCCCTGAAGACGAGCTCTGTTGAGAAGGGCTGAGATCCGAACTACAAGAAAAAATTTAGGTTATCTTCAGAAATAAAATAGGGATGTCTCTCATTTTAAGAAAACGCCCCTCTTTACTTACGGCTCGCTGGAGGGCTGATCTCCTTGGGGAAATAGTGCTGCCGGGGCATCTCCCGGCGCAGGACCCTCTGGCGAGGATTTCTTCTCCCGCTTCGAGGCCTTGGTCTCCGGATCTTCAGAAGCGGTCCTCTTCTCCCCTTGGAGGGAGGGATTCTCGATCCCTCCTTTCTTGATAAACTCCTTCGCGGAGGCAGTAGCTCCCTTGTTCCCCCCTTTGCCTTCTTCAAAAGGCGCAGCCTCTAGCATCCTGGTTAACACAGGATCCGGCATGGTCTCAGGGAGGGGGGCCGGACACCGAATCAGTTTTGCTTTCGCTATCCACTCCTGTTCAAGGGACATCTCTTTTAAAGGCAAGTTTATGATAGATATACGGATAGCATGTCCGGGTACAGGACTACTTACTTGAGTATCCGGGCGATTGCAGCTTAGACCTGTGTCCTCAGTCAAGTCCGGACACATTGCTCGTGATCCGAAGAACAGTTGGTACATCTCCATGGGCGTTACGCCCATAAAATGTTGGAGAGCTCATGGTCCCTCCGGATTGAACTCCCATAGGCGGAGGGGGCGACGTTTGCAGGGCAGGGTGCGACGAATCAGCATGACCTGCGCTACTACGACCAGATTGATCTCTCTCTCTCTCTAGGAGGTCTCGAATACGGCCCTGCAACAAGGGCACGTCCTTGGACGGCCCCCAGTCGAGCCCTTTATTGACCCATGACGCCAGCCGCGGTGGAGGACCCGAGCGAAAGGCAGGTGGCGCCACCCATTTGGTGCCCCTGGGAACTGTGATATAAAACCACTCTTATTGCCATAGACTGAGCTCCTCTTGAAAAGAGCCCTCGGGCCATGGAGCATCAACATTCTTGCTTATAACAACCCCTCCGCACTCTGCCTGCTGCCCCCTGATCATCTTCGGTTCCACTTTGAAGGTTTTGAGCCACAACCCAAAGTGAGGGGTAATACGGAGGAAGGCTTCACATACGACAATGAATGATGAGATGTGGAGGATGGACTCCGGATCCAAGTCATGAAATTCTAGCCCATAATAAAACATGATCCCCCTCACGAAGGGGTCCGTCGGGAAGCCTAACCCCCGAAGGAAGTGAGGCACGAACACAACGCTCTCACCAGGCTTGGGAGTGGGAATAACCTGCCCTTGGGCATGCAGCCTGTGTGAAATTTCGCCGGTTAGATACCGGGCGTCTCTCAGCTTTAGCACGTCTTCTTCCGTGACGGAGGAAGGCATCCACTGGCCTTGCAGGTCGGAGCCGGACATCCTCGGAGGTCCGAAGCGCCTGAATCTAGAGCTTTGGGTGTTGGAACTCGAGGCGAGGGGCGGATTCAATTGAGATTGAAAGAAAGGAGCGGGCCTTGGTCTCGTTATAAAGAGGTTGAATACCAAGAGCCCTCCCCATGACTGTTCGGGACTCGCCTTCGATAGAGGAGGCGCGCCAACGGGCACGACTGGGTTACCCACACCCGTATTAATGAGAATCCCATAATAAGGGGACACGATCTCTACTTTGACAAGACGTGCCAAAGAAACCGCCTCGCTAAACACGCTGAGGTGGGACAGTAAAAACTGTTCCAATAAAAGCTTGGACGTGGTGTGACGTCACGCCGCAGAATACGTTAGCAGATTGAATTTGTGTAAAGATTATTCTCTCTATGGTGGTATGTGGAACTTATTTTGCAGAGCCGGTCACTATCCTTGTGTTCAAAATCATGTATGAAGTATTCGGAGGAGGAACCCGCCTTGCAATGCCGAAGACAATATGCGCACCGGACTCGTCGTCATTGAAGCCTGGTTCAGGGGCTACTGAGGGAGTCCTGGATTAGGGGTGTCCGGATAGCCGAACTATCACCGTTGGCCGGATTCCCGGACTATGAAGATACAAGATTGAAGACTTCGTCCCGTGTCTGGATGGGACTTTCCTTGGCGTGGAAGGCAAGCTTGGCGATATGGATATGTAGATCTCCTACCATTGTAACCGACTCTGTAACCCTAACCTTCTCTGATGTCTATATAAACCGGAGGGTTTTAGTCCGTAGGACGAACAACAATCATACCATAGGCTAGCTTCTAGGGTTTAGCCTCTTTGATCTCGTGGTAGATCTACTCTTGTACTACCCATATCATCAATATTAATCAAGCAGGAGTAGGGTTTTACCTCCATCAAGAGGGCCGGAACCTGGGTAAAAACATCGTGTCCCTTGTCTCCTGTTACCATCCGCCTAGACCCACAGTTCGGGACCCCCTACCCGAGATCCGCGGTTTTGACACCAACAGCCTTCCTTCCCCCCACCAGTAACCCTAACCCCCCACGCACTCCCCCACTCCCCTGATCTCCCTCTTCCTCGATCTGGATCGAGCCTGACAGCGGCACCGATCGACACCGACTCCGCCGCCGCTCGGACCTCCCCTCCGGACTACCTCCACACCAAGCGCCGCCCCTCCCGGCGTCTTCGCAGCTCCTCCCTCGTCGACCCGACGCCCGCTGACGCCACGCCCGCTCGCTGATGTCGTCAATGCCGCCTCGTCATCGCCGCCCCCCGTGCCTCGCCGACCGCACCCCCGAGCCCGCTGCCTCCCCGACTGCCCCCTGTGAGTCACCGTCGTCCCCCTCCTCTTTCCCTCTCTACACCACCACCACGCACTGCCCACGGTCCCCGTGACTCGCGCACGCCCAGCCCCGCGCGTGCCCACCGTGGCCGCTTCCCGCTCGCCCCTCGCCACGCCTCGGCCTCCCACGCTCCCGTGTCTGGACTGCTGCCTGCGACCCCTCCCGCGCGCCGCTCGCCCGTGCCCGACTTTAGTCATGGTTGCGCGCCGCCGTCGATGTCGTTGCCGGCGGCCCTCGCGTCGCCAGCCACCACGGGCCAACGCGCGCCACTGCCCCTGTCCCGTTGCCGCTCCCGGTTGACAAAAGGGTCGCCAGAGCAGCGAGTTCAGCGACCCCCCATCGCCCACTGTGCTCATTGCTGACGTCCCGCCACCTGGGTCACCGCCAGGTGGGCCCCGCTGGGTTAGCCACTAACCACCACCACTAACCAGGGCCTAACTCCCACTGACAGCCCGGGCCCGCGCATTTATTTTACCTTAATCAAAATAGGGTTAAAACCATGTTTAAAATCTCCAGATTATGACATGTGGGTCCGCCCCATTAATTAAACAAGTTTAACTTAAACTTGTTATCTACACAGTCAATGACAGTGGTCCCCACTGTCAGTTTAACTAGTCAACAGTCAAACTGTTGACTGTTGCTCAGCTCCCCTGGACCCACCTGTCATCCACTGTGGCTAGCCCGCAGCGGATATAGAAAGTATTGCACTGTTTTAATTCAATTAATAATTAAAATAATTTCAGAAAATGAATTAAAACTTTGAAAGTTAATATAAAATAACATGTAACTCGGATGAAAATACTTTGTACATGAAAGTTGCTCAGAACGACGAGACGAATCCGAATACGCAGCCCGTTTGTCTTCCACACATCGCTAGCATAGCGAACACACAACTTTCCCCCTTTGGTTCATCTGTCCGAAAACGCGAAACACCGGGGATACTTTCCCGGATGTTTTCCCCTTTCACCGGTATCACCTACTACTGCGTTAGGGCACTCCTAGTACCGTTACTTGTTTTGTCATGCATCGATATGCATATGTTTGCATTGTATTCATTGTTTATTCCCCCTCTTCTCTCTGGTAGACTACGAGACTAACGTCACTGCTAGTGCCCCGATCGACTACTGTGTTGACGACCCCTCCTTGCCAGAGCAACCAGGCAAGCCCCCCCTGATCACCAGATATCGCCTATTCTTCCCTCTACTGCTTGCATTAGAGTAGTGTAGCATGTTACTGTTTCGATTAATCCTATTCTGTTGCATAGCCTGTCATTGTTGCTACATCTGGTGATACCTTACCTGCAATCCTAAATGCTTAGTATAGGATGCTAGTTTACCATTAGTGACCCTACATTCTTGTCAGTCTGCCATGCTATACTATCGGGCCGTGATCACTCAGGAGGTGATCACGGGTATATACTATACATACATACTATTCAGGTGGTGACTAAAGTTGGGTCGGCTCGTTGAGTACCCGCAAGTTATTCCGATGTGGGGGCTGGAAGGACAGGTGGCTCCATCCCGGTAGTGGTGGGCCTGGGTTCCCGACGGCCCCCGACTGTTACTTTGTGGCAGAGCGACGGGGCAGGTTGAGACCACCTAGATGAGAGGTGGGCCTGGCCCTGGTCGGCGTCTGCGGTTACTTCAAAATAACACGCTAAACAAGATCTTAGTATTTGATCTGAGTCTGGCCACTGGCTTATATGCACTAACGAACTATGCGGGAACAATTATGGACACTCGACGTTGTGGTATCAGCCGAAGCCTTCTAGATGTCAACGACTGAGCGACACGCGCCGGATTGGACTTGAATGCCTGCGCTTGTATTAGGGAGGCTAGGTCTTTTTCCGGTCACCCATGCAACGTGCATGTGTGCAATGGGCGATGGGCCCAGACCCCTGCGCGCTTAGGTTTTAGACCGGCGTGCTGACCTCTCTGTTAGGCCTAGGTGGGGCTGCAACGTGTTGATGTTCCGAGGCCGGGCATGACCCAGGAAAGTGTGTCCGATCAAAGGGGATCGAGCGTGTTGGGTTATGTGGTGCACCCCTGCACGGAAGTTTATCTATTCGAATAGCCGTGTCCCTCGGTAAAAGGACGACCCAGAGTTGTACCTTGACCTTATGACAACTAGAACCAGATACTTAATAAAACACACCCAGCCAAGTTCCAGAGATAACCCGGTGATCGCTTTCCCACAGGGAGACGAGGGGAGGATCGCCGGGTAGGATTATGCTATGCGATGCTACTTGGAGGACTTCAATCTACTCTCTTCTACATGCTGCAAGACGGAGGCTGTCAGAAGCGTAGTCTTTGATAGGACTAGCTATCCCCCTCTTATTTCGGCAATCTGCAGTTCAGTCCACCGATATTGCCTCTTTACACATATACCCATGCATATGTAGTGTAGATCCTTGCTTGCGAGTACTTTGGATGAGTACTCATGGTTGCTTTGCTCCCTCTTTCCCCCCTCTTTCCTTTTCTTCTCGGATGGTGCTGCAGCCAGACGTTGGAGCCCAGGATCCAGACGCCACCGTCGAAGACGACTCCTATTACACTGGAGGTGCCTACTACTTTGCGCAGGACGCTGACGACGGCCAGGAGTAGTTTAGGAGGATCCTAGGTAGGAGGCTTGCGCCTCTTTCGATCTGTATCCCAATTTGTGCTAGCCATCTTATGGCATCTTGTTAACTTATGTCTGTACTCATGTATTGTTGCTTCCGCTGACTCGTCTATGATCGAGCACTTGTATTCGAGCCCTCGAGGCCCCTGGCTTGTATTATGTGATAACCCACAAGTATAGGGGACCGCAACAGCTTTCGAGGGTAGAGTATTCAACCCAAATTTATTGATTCGACACAAGGGGAGCCAAAGAATATTCTTGAGTATTAGCAATTGAGTTGTCAATTCAACGACACCTGGATAACTTAGTATCTGCAGCAAAGTGTTTAGTAGCAAAAGTGGTATGATAATAAAGGTAGCAATAGCAAAAGTAAAGATAAATGTTTTTGGGTTTTTGTAGTGGTTGTAACAGTAGCAACGGAAAAGTAAATAAGCGAAGAACAATATGTGAAAAGCTCGTAGGAAATGGATCAATGATGGATAATTATGCCGGATGCGATTCCTCATGCAATAGTTATAACATAGGGTGATATAGAACTAGCTCAATTCATCAATGTAATGTAGGCATGTATTCCGTAAATAGTCATACGTGATTATGGAAAAGAACTTCTATGACATCTTTTGTCCTACCCTCCCGTTGAAGCGGGGTCCTAGTGGAAACTAAGGGATTTTAAGGCCTCCTTTTAATAGAGAACCGGAACAAAGCATTAGCACATAGTGAATACATGAACTCCTCAAACTACGGTCATCACCGAGAAGTATCCCGATTATTGTCACTTCGGGCACTACAAAAAAAAGACACATCCGTGACATTTTGGGCCGAACGAATTTTTTTCCTGTCATATATATGACACTTCTATGACGATAATTGTGACAAAACCCGGTATCATCATAGATGTGGTGGGCTCCTACTTCTATGACAAAAAATCATGACAGAAAATGGGCTTTTCGTCTTGGGCGGGCCGGAGACGCAGCTGCATGACATTCTTTGCGCCGTCCATGACGGAAAAAACCGTGGTAGAAGCTAGGGGGAGGAAAATTTCAGGGAGTTGTCGGTTACGGTGGGAGGTCGGGTGCCGAGCGATGCGCGTTTCTCTCGTACACGTGCAAGGCGTTTGCTCTAACTGAACCCGAGCGAGGCGTTGGGCTCTAACTGAACCCAAGCGATTGCACTGCAGGCTACGCGTTACTGAACCTGAGCGATCGATCGATGGCTGTTAACTGAACCCGATGGAGCGATTCCTTCGCTATTGCTGCTAACTGAAGCCGATCGATTGGATGAACAGTGAGTGTTGTGGGGGGGGGGTTGGATGAATAGTGAGCGGTGGCGTTGCCTCTGGATGAACAGGACCCCATGGTGTGGAGGGCTGGATGAACAGTAGACGGTGGAGAGGTGGCCGTGGAGGGGTGGTTGAACAGGACCCCATGGTGTGGAGGGCTGGATGAACAATAGATGGTGGAGGGCTCGATGAACAGTAGACGATGGAAGGGTGGTTGAACAGTAGCCGGTGGAGTAGCGCGCGGTGGAGGCTAGATGAACAGGAGCCCATGGAGGCTGGAGGAGGTCGACGGTAGCCCGTGGAGGCTGGAGGAGGTCGACGGTGGAGATGAACAGTATCCCGTGGAGTCCCGTTTTGTGGTACGCGACATCCCTCCCGATGAACAGGACCCCCGTTTCGACCGTAGCGCTCCAACACAAGTCCTTCGTCCGTTTTGCGGTACGCCACACCCTCCCGATCAACAGGACCCCCTTTTTGACCGTAGGAGGTCCGTTTCCTCCGTTTTGCGGTATGCCGCACCCCTCCCAATCAACAGGACCCCCGTTTCGACCGTAGGAGGTCCGTTTCCTCCGTTTTGCGGTACGCCACACCCCTCCCGATCAACAGGACCCCGTTCCGAACGTGGCCGGTCGAACACAAGGCCGTTTCCTCCATTCTGCGGTACGCCAGGCCTCGTTTCCATTGCCTGTTCCGTCCAAGACGGTTGGCTCCCACGTGTTCCGTTTCCTCCCGATGAACACGACGCATTCCGTTGCCTCCCCATGAACACGGCGCATTCCATTGCCTCCCCATGAACACGACGCATTCCATTGCCTCCCCATGAACACGACGACGACGCTGTTTCTCCGTTCCGACCCAGCCATGTACGTATGTGCGAGTAGGTGTTCGAGACCCTGCCCGTATGTACGTACGTGGCCGTATTTTCTTTCTTGCACCCTCGCCGCTGTACGTACGTGTACATGCTACGTGCGCGCCTCTACTACGACACGTGCGCGCCTCTACATCGACCAGTATATATGTACATACACGTTCGCGACTAGAATGACAACGCTACGTACGTTTCGACCAGGTGTGTCCCGATTGTCAGGCACTTCCTTGCCTACGAAGATGTAGCTGGTGGGTCCCAACAGTCAGGGGGGCGAATCGTTTTTTTGCCCGCACACACTTCCTTGCGTGCGAAGATGTAGTTGGTGGGTCCCAGCAGTCAGGGGGCGAATCATTTTTTTCGCCCGGACGCACTTCCTTGCGTGCGAAGATGTAGATGGTTGGTCCCAGCAGTCAGGGGGGCAAATCGTTTTTCTTTCGGACGCACTTCCTTGCGTGCGAAGATGTAGCTGGTGGGTCCCAGCAGTCAGGGGGGCGAATCGTTTTGTTTTTTTGCCCGGACGCACTTCCTTGCGTGCAAAGGTGTAGCTAGTGGGTCCTAGAAGTCAGGGGGGAAACGTTTTTTTCACGAAATATGGTGGCCCGTCCGGTGGGTCCCCGCTGTCAGGTGGAGGAATAATTATTTTGCGCGTAATAAGGAGGCACTTCCTTGCTGCGGCCGTGGAACCAGCTGTCAGCCTCTCCACATACAGTCCATGTCCGATGGAAGCCGTTCCTTGACCACATTGACCACGTCGCGCCGAGAGCACCAGGGCGGTGGACGATGGCGAGGCCTAGGAAGGGGACGACGCGGAGCAGGGGAAGACGCGACAGTGGATGCCCACACGTAGAGGAGTACGAGGGTTCACTGGTTCGCTGCGGTGTGAGGCTGCCATCGCTGCAGAATAACAGGGGGTGTGGGTGAGTAGAGGGCTGGCCTGGCCAGCGGTGGGAGTAGTAGGGGGCGGTGAGGCCTCCGCCGCATCGTAGCCGGCCACGGGAGGCAGGAGCACGAGGCACGACCGGCGCTGGTTTGGGCGGCTGGAGCAAGAAGACCAGAGGTTGAAGATGCACTACAGCCGTTGGATGAACATCGTACGGTCACAGGAGCTAGAATCGTGCATATGGACTAAGTTGACAAAGCCCTCCGTCCCCGTCAACTTAGCAGGCCCACAAGTCAGCCTGCCACTATACTGGATCCCAGCTAACAGGGGGAGTATTCATTTTTTTGTGCGTAATAAGGAGGCACTTCCTTGCATACGAAGATATAGCTGGTGGGTCCGAGCTATCAGAGTCGGCTGCGGGGAGGAGGGAGCAGGCAGTCCCGCTGGCACTTGTTTGAGCGGCTGGAGCAGGAAGAGCAGAGATTAAAGAAGCACGACGGCCGTTGGATGGCCATCCAACAGTCACTGCTTGTGCGTCAACCTTTTTTTTAGGAAAGCCTCAAATCTGTGGAAAACATCATACAACCCATCTGCCATTATTTTTAATAATTTACAACCCATTTGCTAATTCTTAAGGTTTTTTTTGGAGCCCATATTCTTTTTGTTACCATTACAGCCCATATTCTGGGCACGGTTAAAAACTTATATGAAATTTTGCATATTTCGGTGCGGTCCGAACTGTTTTTAATCCCGAAATTTTGACTCACATTCAAACTGATTTTAAAAATAAATGTATATCAATATAAAATCCAACAAATTCTCCACGCATAAAAATTAATGTAATTTAAAATCTCGAAATGAAAAAAAGATATTTGAAACTAATTGCCGGTTTGATGTGTTTTAAAAATGTACGACCCATTTCTCATTACTGATGGGCCATTTTCTCGGCCAGCCGAATGAAAGCTCTCCTCGTCTTGAAAGATTTGCAGCCCAACAGGCCTGACAAAGCGACTTACTTGGCAAATCACAAAAAAACTGGTCTGTGGCCATGGACCCAGCTGTCAGCCTCTACACGTACAATACTCTCCCGATGGAATATCGTTGACCACATTAACTACGCCGCCCCGAGAGCACCAAGGCGGTGGACGACGACGAGGCCTAGGAAGGGGACGATGCGGAGCCGGGGAAGACGCAACAGTGGATGCCCACGCGGAGAGGAGTACGAGGGTTCACTGGTTCGGCTGCGGTGTGAGGCTGCCGTCGCCGCAGGGCCTGGCTAGCGGTGGGAGTAGTAGGGGGCGATGAGGCCTCAACGGCAGCACAGCCGGCCACTGGAGGCAGGAGCATGCGGTCTCCCCGGCGCTGGTTTGGGCGACTGGTGCAAGAAGAGCAGCGATTGAAGAAGCAGCAGGACCGTTCGATTCAAATCCAACGGTTACTGCTGCTAGAATCGTTTGTTGACTAAGTTGACAAGCCCTGCGTACGCGTCAATGTAGTAGGCCCACAGGTCAGCCTCCCAACCGGTGCGCCCCAGATGTCAGTGGGAGGAACAATTTTTTTTTCGCGTAATAAGGAGGCAGTTGATTGCATGCGGCCAGGCCAGCAGAGGGAGTAGGGTGGGCCAGGGAAGCCTGCACGGCATCACAGCAGGCCACAAGAGGAGGGAGCAGGCAGTCCTGCCGGCGCTAGTTTAGGCGGCTGGAGCAGGAAGATTAGAGATTGAAGAAGCATGGCGGCTAGAATCGTGTGTTCACTGACAAAGCCTTGCGTAAACAAGTCAGCCTCGAAATCTATGGCGTGTACAACCCATTTGCTATTATTTTTATAACTTTTACTCATTTTCTAATTCATATGGAATTTATTGCAGCCCGTTTTCCATTTTTAGAATTGACGGCCATTTTCTGGTCAGTACTAGGGTCAAAAAATTAACTAAATATGTGGGAATTTTTTGCTGGGGAATGAAATATTCTTAATCCAAAAATTAATAGCCATACTAAAACAAATTTAAAAATAAGTTAGTACTATGTCATGTTAAATCCAACGAAATACGTATACGATATCAGTGAAGAACAAAATTAGAAAAAACTAATATCCCATTTGCTCGTCTTGAAAGATTTACAACCCAGTAATTCGGAGAAAACAACTAGGCCTAGCTTGGGTATTCTTCAAAAAGAAATACTAGGCTACCTATTTTCCCAAAGAACTGGTGCATGAGCATTTAGCTTTATTTATTTATTTACTTATTTATGTTTAGGGGACCATGAGCATGTACCTGGGCCGGATTCATGTGAGAGCCTCCCTTCCAGTTAATTATGGGCTTCTCTATTGGGCCTTCATCAGTGGGCTGCATGTTATCAACAAGTGGAAAATGTGTTCCGTACGAAAAATAGTATGAGCTACGTACGGTACGGGGCACTAAAGGATCGAACCGTGCAACGACTTCCAAAACATTGTGTTTGTCATTCTAACAACACATTTATATTCAGCCAATAGACGAAATATACTACTGATTGTACGTTGAAAACAACAACAGCAGCAACCAGGGCTGGGGGTGCAACAGAAGCAGTAAGCAGGCCAGAAGAGTGAAGACACAACTCTCTCTTCCAAACCAAACATCAGCCATCATTACAAAAGGGCTACCAAAAAAGAACAAGTGTATGCATCAAACTAAATAAAGATCCTACTACACCAAGTGTACGCATCTAACTAACTAGCTCAGTTAGACGTTACTATTTATTAAGCTGTGGAGATTGGCTGACGGCTTGAACCAGATGGGTGCCTGACGGGGGAAACTCCAGCCAGCAGGTCGAAGTCTGATACTTACGACCCTCTCTCCTACTTTGGGCTGCAGAGCGTGGCGGCACATATCAGGGTATGGTGCATGCAGAGACGCATGGTACGCTGTGTACACACAGTTTTTCCTGATGAACGAAACCGCGCTGCCATCATGATCCTTGTCATCAGTTATCTCCTGGTTAATCGGATAATTCAGTCCGACAAACAGAGAGCGTGTACCAAGGCTACTTACCAGCCTCCAGTCAAAAATTCCTGAAGGCCCAGAGAAGCTGGGATCCTGCTCAAAGACCTTGAAGTGACTGTGATTGTATTCCGCGAAACAACACGTCCGGTACGTGGGAACGATCATCAATCTTTCGTCATCGTCTGATCGAGCCAGGAACCACCTGCAACTGCCATGCCGCTTTTCTTTGAAAGGTTCTGGGATTAGGAAGGGTAGGGACACCAGGCGTCCTACAACATCATATCAAGTTGGAGTCAAATAAAAAAGGGCTCTTGATTTAGTAAATCTTAAGAACAGCATGTTATGAGCATGAATATTTTTTTAGTAAATGTTGACAGTAATACAAGCAAGCCATCATGATATCATAGGAAAGTAACATACTGCTGTAACAGCCGTTTGTAGCGATGACTGGAGTAGGCCAGCAATACGTCCAGCCATAGAAGGAGTCGACAGCGTAAATGAAGCTCTTGTGTTCAATGGCATCAGAGAACCATGGAGGATGTATGATCCTGCAATGGACATGCAGATTTATCCACTTACCGCAGTGACCTGTCAGATAGGCCAGACCGCAATTGAAGAACGCAATTAGCCTGAAATCTTTATAATTCCCAGATCTTGTGGGCACTTGGCAGATTACAACCTTGGAAAATCAAACTTGGTATCATGTTGGCTACTGTAAGATTCCGAGTATTCTGGGCCGCGGTGCCAAAGCAGTGCAGTGTTAATCGAAGGAAGGGGGATCAATCGCTGGGTGTAGACCTCCACGAGCATCCATCTGCCACGACCGTCGAGGAGCACCATCCAAGACGTGTTCATGTTGACCCAGTACATACCGTTAATGTAGCTGAGGCTGACGGGGATCAGATCGCAGTGAAGGGGGTTGATGCTCGCCACCCTACGATCGTTATGCTGCATGACACGCCGTTTCTGAAGATCAGGCGGCATCAACAAGCAAGGAGCTGGCTTAAAAAGCTCCGGCCTGAGGGCTTTGAGTAAACGGTACAACCCCGACGAGCACGCGGCGAGCGGCATGGTACTGAGATTGTCCACATGCGAAACAATGAGCTTGATTACCTCTGTGGGGAGCGAATTCCAGCCACTCTTTCGGCGGACGCTGCTCGGTTCTGCCATTGTTAGTGCTTGGGTTTCGGAGGAGGGGGGGAGGCGCCTTAGCGGGGATGGAAGCTTGGACGAGATTATGTGCGGACAAAGATGGAGAAGCGAATATGTGTTGCAGGAAGTGGACATGTGATGATGACTACAGCACGCCGCTTGACTTACGAGACACATACCAGTAGCGTAGGGTCATATCGATGCCAGACAACTTGCTTGAGTGATCACAGTACTGGTACTCCCTACAGTACCTACTACAATACTATGCCCTAGCTTGCTAGAGTAGAGTAGTAGAGTAGGACTCTGCTCTACTACTAGCACCGGAGGAGTAGTATATTCTAATCTAAAATAGTTACAAACTTCAATGCCCGATCATGGAATGACTACGAACCATGCTCAAAGACCGTGTCTACGTGGTGTTTGGACTTATATGCAAAAAAATAGCAAGATGCCCGTGCATTGCACGACACACCATCATCACCAACTTGGTTTTTTCTCTACTCCTACTCCTATAAAAGACTCAGTTGGTGATGATGGAGGCGAGGAGGCGTGTTTAGCCGGGCGTGCAGCGGACGGCGCAGCACTATTCGATTTGTTATAAAAAAGTACTTGTAGAGATAGAGACATAGGGAGGGGCACGAGGTAAGGCCTTATCTGTAAATGTGGAGAGAGGTGCGGGTATCTTTTGTAAAATTGTCATTGTTGGCTTTCTATCCGTCAGATATAGATCGGACGGTCTATATTACAAATGGCAGGCATACCATCATCACCAACTCGGTTTTCTATAAGAGTAGATATATATAGATATAGATAGATAGAGACTAGGGAGTACTAGTAAGGACACCATCTACTGCTTCGTGTGCTACTCCTGCGCTCCATTCGGCGGCCGCAACGTCCCCTACAGCCACTCCCTCCTGCGCTCCATTCGGCGGGCGCTGTTGAAATCTGGGGAGCGCACTCTCGTGACTGCTGGCAACCACGACTTCACCGACGACGACTTCTTCCCCGACCTCGGCAACCTCTTCCTCAACGACATGTGCGACAACCTCAACGCCAATGGTGCTGCTCCCGTTGCACCGTATGTGTTTCTGTCCTTCCTGTTCGAAATCATGGTAGAATTCATGTTTCTACTCTGTATCCTACTACTATGCTAGTCCACATGATTATTTTCATCTCCGTTATAGCCGTCATGATTTATTTTGTGCTTATTCGGATTTAATCTCGTAGTAACTTGCTCACATATTCAACTGGCACAACGTCCCCTACAGCCACTCCCGTTTCATGGACGGCCTGGTCGATGCCTCCAAGGAGCCCTTCGTCCACCGCTATGAGTGCCCGATGCCGTTTTGTGGCTCGCCGACGGACATGGTGCATCACCTCACGGATGCGTGCAGCGGTCACTGCTGGCCCTTGGCGGAGAACATCAAGTACGACACGTGCTACCGGTTCACCATGCCGGAGTCGCTGGAGGATCACCGCCGCCTGCTAGTCTCGGAGGAGGACGGCATCGTCTTCCTCTTGATCGTGGGCACCGGCGAGGCCCGCGCGGGCCGCCGCCCCGTCTCTGTAATGTGCGTCAGGGGCGTCGCCACTGACGCTGACACTGACACGAGGCAGATGTATGGGTGTGTGGTCAATGTTACTACCCCTCCGGGCGCGTGGGGTGAAACTGGCCTCATCAGACACACTTGGACTCTGAGGAGCTGGGACGATCCCGGCAATGTGGACTTGGAAAACCCATGGCATCCGTTCCATCCTTTACCCGCGGACTCGGTGCACGGGGACTCCAAGGAGGTTCACCTGGACATACGCATTATCAAGTGCACTTAGAAAACATGTAGTGTGTGTGGGCGCTTATGGCCCGTGTCTTTGCCGCATTTGATTCTGTAAGCTTGTCGTTAAACTTGAGTGGCTTTCGCTGCAGTCCTTCCTTTGAACTGCTCCTCTCAGTGAGCTGATGTAAGACACTTTGGGTTTCATTTGATAATGGAACCGGGGAGGAGCCTCCCTGCTCTTCTAAAAAAATACGCATTATCAAGTTAAATGTTGATCATTAGTCTTTGCTCAATGTAATCCGCTGTCTAAGCATGTGGAGACTTCCATGCATGATCTTGCTCTATTGGAGTATCGCGCATGAATAAAAGTGTATCCATTTATGGTTTAGTCTAGAATCTTTCATGTATCAATTTTTACTACAATACTGGTGAGGCTGGTCATAGTGGGAGTAACTTAGCAAGTAACATAGCACATTTCAAGATAGGTTTGCTTATGTGGCATAGAGTTAATGAGGAAAAATGTGTTTGAAGTAACATAATATTTTACTGTAACATAACGCAACCCAAAGCAAAATGAGTCTATAATGTAATAAATGCTATCATCTATGATACTACTTGTATGTTACTTTGCACTATGAAGGTAGTAACAAAGACTAGTGTTATATGCATGACACTAGTCTAAGTTACTCCCCACTATGACTAGCCTGAAAGACTTACGATGAACCATTTCTTACATCTCCTCTGCCCCCTTGCAAGTCATCCTGATTTAATCCCTCCGTCTAGGTGTATAAGGGCATGGTTAATATTACTTAATAGTATAGCAAACTGTTGACTATAAGAAAGTGCCATGTCATCTATAGCCAACATGTATAACAATCGATACTCAAAAACTAATTCTTAAAGATCATTTCTTGCAAAGCACAATAAGTGTTATTTCTTCACAAGTTTTGGATGCAGGTTGAACAGTTGAACGCTTTTGTTTGCAAAGGATATCTTTTTATCTATTTCACCCGGATGTTTGTGAGCTCTAGAGATGAGATAATATCCGAAGAAACCTATCGTTCCCGTTACACATGAGTTGACCCCCACATCCTTTGTCAAAATAAACATCTCCCCGATCAATGCATTTCACTCTTCGGTGCAACGCACAGGCACCTTACTACTATAGATTAGTACGACCAAAAATTGAACTAACATTATATATAGTATGATAAATACTGATGCATGTCACCTAAAATTATATCATTCAAAACTATGTTCAAATACGAATCCAACGATATAGTTTTTGTTGACATGCACTAACATTTTGCCAGTTAAATCTTCAGTCAAATCAACGGGGGACTAATAAACCACGACCGATGTAGTACAAGTGTAGAGGGTGGCGCTGCACGGGAGTCTCACCTCTCACCCCGCTCGTGGAGCGGTAGTAAAGCCGCCATATCACAAAACCCGACCACTCCCAGTAATAAATGGCCTGGTAAAATAAGATGACAAGCAACCATCACATCCCTCTGTCTTTTTTGCATTTCATCTCTCTGCATTTACTTTCTTCGGTTCATTTCCCACACTCGATCCATAGCTACTACTCCTAGGGCCAGTTCTTTTGGCGGCTTCCCTAGCTTTTCCCACAAGACTAGTCACAGTGGAGAGTAACAATAAGGCGCCTCACTCATTTATTTGGGCTTTAAACTACTACTTCGTCCTGGTTTATTCCTCACCATTGTAATTTGTGCTAAATTTTGACCAAAGATTTAACTGATAAAATGTTACTCAAAACACTTAGGCGCGGTGCATCGAGGTGTGTAAGTCATCTTACGAAAACCAAATAATCCCAAAACACTTAGGCGCGGTGCATTAACTTCTACCTCGTTTCTTGTTTCTTGACATATCAACCAATAAGAGATAAAGAGTGTGCATGCTTTTAGTGACTTGAGATATCAAACACGACATGCAGTGGTTAGTTCATTGCATGAAATACTATTAATTAGCAAATAAACATTAACGTTTCTCGTTTTCTCCTCCTCCTTGGTCACGGTGCACAGAGAAATAACCACAGAGAAGGAAGCTAAAAGTAAACAATCAAACGAGCATTTTTGCATTTGTTTTGCATTGAATCGTTTCACAAGCTTGACTAGTGCTGTTTTTCTACTTTTACAAAAACCGCATCGCAATGTTAAAACGTGCATTTGCACGTACATAAGTAATAGTAGTACTCCCTCCATTTAGGTGTACAAGTCTTCCCTCCTTCTTGGTCACTGTGCACAACCAAAGATGACTTATTGACCTGGATGGAGGGAGTAGCACAGTCTGCAAGCATATATCGAGAGAGACGTGTAGTCCGATAGTATACAGTAAAGTTTATGCTATATGCACGTACTTGCAAAATGCGTAATAATACACAATGTTTCCAAACTTTCCCTTTTACATACTTAATTACGGACGCTAAAAATTCCTGAACGTTCGGGATTTATCATTTGCGTCCCAAAACTAATGAGATCGCCTTACGAAACAAAAATTATACTCCTCCTAAAAGCCACGGCGCTCGCAGGAGCGCTTGCGGCGCGCCACGAGTGCCTTGGTGCACGGCCGTTTCCCAGCATGCCGACACAACGCCTCTTCCTCAGCCTCGCAACTCACGAGGTGCTGATTGGCAGCTTGCCAGTGGGCGAGCGCGATCTCACCGATGTGGTGATCCGACGCCAATAGGTACTCCTCCTGGCTGGAAGCGTGCACCCGGTCCACGTACCGCCAAGCGTAGATGAGGCACTTGGGCCCGACTGCACTTAGGGCACGGGCGTCCTCCGCCACCCTCACGGCCCTCGCACGAGCCTTCTGCTAAAGAACCAATTGCTTGACTCTCTCGGACGCGACATAGATCTCCAAGAAAGCTTGTTGCGCGCTGCGCTTCTCTTCCTCGGCCTTCTTCCCCGCCTCTATTTTGGCGCACTCTGCTGGAGGCAAAGCCTCCCACAAGGCGACATCCATTTCTTTCCAAAGCTCCTCAAGGCTGGGGGGCTCGGCGGGCGGCGCAGCGTTCTCCTCGTAGCGGGGAGCCGACGCGTCCTCCGACACGTGTGCTGGCGAGATTGGGAATGCCGACGCGTCCACCTCGACGCGTCACGGCGAGGAGCGGAACACCGACGCGTCCTCCTCGACTAGTGGCGGCGAGGAACGGAACGGCGACGCGTCGCGTAGCGGCGAGGAGCGGAACACCGATGCGTCCTCCTCGACTAGTGGCGGCGAGGAACAGGATGGCGACGCGTGACCGTCCGCACGGTGTAGCGAGGGGTTCCTAGGGCTTGGGAGGGGAGATGCCATGGTGGTCGACGTGAGAGGGAGGGGGAGGAGATAGCGATGAACATGAATGTGAGGGGGAGGAGATAGCGATGTCATGGGAGGCGCAATATTTATAGCGAGCAATCGCACACCTACGTAAGATATGGACTGAGCTGCACTGACTTAACTACATGTCCAGTTGCGTCACTGACATGTGGGCCAGTACACTGCTGGGCCCGTATGTCAGTGACCCAATGCACCTGAAGTTAAGTAAAAGCTATGTGGGCATATTTGTTGGAGTAAATTACGGGGGAGAGAAGAGGTGGGAATATTGCTGGTCACAACGGATTGGACGAGCATGGGGGGAGGAGAGTCATGCATGCACATTTTTTCACATGGGGTGGAGTGGTGGGACCACCAAAGGGAGAAGGAGAGTTTGGCAGGCATATTGTTTCCACACATGGAGAGGAAAAGATTTGGAGACGAACGGGCTTCCTGCAGGTATGGGGAATGGTGCATAATAAGTCATCTTGCATGTCGGGCTAGGTATAGTCTCAAGTCATTAAAAACATACACGCCCCACACATGTTCATATTTCAAGGTGCACTAAATTATTGCATGCGATGATTAAGGCTGGCCATCATGGTGGTGTCTTAGCTGGTATCATGCACACGGGAATAGCAAACATGCTGATGTGGGAAAGAATTAAAGAAGAGAGGGGGGTTAGACTAACTAGTGTTCATACATGCATTGGTAAACACATTTTTTGTGAAGAACAACAACATTCGTTGAGTACTTTTGTAGACTTCAAAAACTATTCCACCGCATCTACTATCTTGCTAAGAGTAGGTGAAATTTTTGAGTCGAGCCCTTTAAACTAGAAGGGAGGTAGTGGTACTCTAATAGCTAGGTGTGTAATTCATCTTACGAAAACCAAATAATCTCAAAACACCTAGGCGCGGTGCATTAACTTCTACCTTATTTCTTGTTTCTTGACATATCAACCAATAAGAGATGAGGGTGTGCATGCTTTTAATGACCTGAGACTATCAAACATGACATGCAGTGGTTAGTTCATTGCATGCAATACTATTTAATTAGCAAATAAACATTAATGTCTCTCGTTTTCCCCTCCTCCTTGGTCACGGTGCACAGCCTAAGACGACTTACTCACCTAGACGGAGGGAGTATCAACATTCACAATGCCAAATCAATATTTTTACACTCATTATAAAACGTAGTTCTTATACTCATTATAATCAGTATTGTAGATATTGATATTTTTAGTATAAATTTGGTCGTGGGATTTCATTGATGCCTGTCAAAGCGTGGAGGAAGCGGAGCTTAGGGCTTGCATTTCCAGTCTCTACATAGATATTTCTCTTCATAATCCTGTAATTTTAGTGACTCATTGCACTTTTGTGGTAGCGTCTCTTGCATCGGGGGACTATGACAGGTCTGCTATGCGTGACCTGAAGATGAAAGCGTTGAGCATCTCGAAGTTGATCAACAATCTTCAATTGTCAAAGATTAGCCGTTCGGGCAATAAGGTGGCACACTTAATTGCTAAGTATAGCTTTGACAATACTCCCTCTATTCCCTTATACAAGGCCACTATGAAGAATACATTTTGCATCTATACAAGGCCACTAACAGTAACCAAGTCAAAATTAATGATGTTTTCTCGTACTAGCAACTTGTTTAATACTTGCATGCATGTAGTCATAATGGCACTGTGCTACTTCCTTCTCATTCCTTCCTTGCATGCATGTGGGCGTATTAATGATCCCAGATAACAAGAAGAAAAGTTCGCTTGCAAAATAGTCATTAAATTTTACCTGGGTACCTGTAATTTGAGTTTGTGGCCTTGTATAAGGGAATGGAGGGAGTTGATTAGATGGTATTCTTGTAAATAACGTACCGCCCTGTGTGGTGAATATTGTATCGAATTAGTGTACTGGTGTGGCTGGTTAATTAATATAAGGTGGTGTTCAAAAAAAGTATATATTTGGTCAAACACTTTGCAAACAGTTGACGGGAGTAAAAAGGACCAGAGGGAGTATCATGCATGCGGTGTAGGCAATTTTTTTGCTCATTTATAGCCGGTCGAAGTCTCAAAGGGCGCGACTGCGCGAGGGAGGTGAAGGTCGTGGGAGGCGCGACGGTTGATGGAATTAAGTGAAGTTACATCCACGCGCCGGCATGGCGTGCGAACAGGCAGAAGCTATACCGTCAGGCCTACGATATGTGTCTATTAGACATGACATCTAGTGGGTCCCACATAGTTCTGAAGAACTCTTTGGGGGCTTGCAGCCGTTTATCCACCGGGCAAGCCAGCAACCCCACGCCGTTCGCACGCCCTACTCGTCCCCGTCTTCTACCTCACAATAGTTCGGTCCCAGTTGTCCCGTCCTTTCACATTAGTTCGCTCCCAGTTTTCACGGGGTACAACAGTTCAACTTCTCCTAACCCTCCTCCAAAATCCATGGCCTCCCAAATCTCCATGGTCGCTGCTGAGTACCAGGTTAGAGCCATCACCGGCGATCAGTTCATCGTCATCTACACACGTGGATCCGCGACGGTGAAAGCATGGCTTGCTCGCTTCCTACGCATGTTCAACAGTTCAACGGATGAGTGGGTCGCTGGGCTAGATGTTGGGTACACCACAGTCCTAGGACGAGAGAAGGATCTAAAGGACGAAGATAGGAAGAAGCCCGCCGTGATCCAGGTTTGTGTACATAACGTTTGCTTGGTCTACCACATATGCCATGCCGACGTTGAGTGCCAGGATTTTAAGAACTTCCTCAAGGACAAAAGAGTGAAATTCGTTACTGTAGGCTTTAAGAACGACAAAGAAGTCCTGCGTCGGGTAGGTCTCGTTATAGGCCAGCCCTTCGATCACCAGAAGGCAAGCCTGGTGTCCTCCTCTCAACCTTCAATGCTGACCCTGGCAGCAGCCATGATTGATCCTTCGTACGCTAAACTGAAGAAACCTCATCACGAGTTTCATCATCCATGGGAGTCGAAGACATTAGATGAAGATCACATCCTGTACGCAGCAATGGATGCCTACCTTTGTTTAAATATCTACATGGGTTGGATGAAGAAGCAGACCCAGTATCCGGTTCAAGCAAAGAAGCATCGGCGAAGAGGAAGAGGAAGAGGGACGAGGATGAAGTCGAGGACGTGGACTCGGACTCCGAGTAGGTGGCAGTGCCGTCGCTCATGCTGGTTCTACTGCAGTGTCAAGCTGACTAGTTACTTAGTTTATTTTCAAGGGTGTGTTGTGCTGAGGCCCCAGCAGAACTATGCTTATGTTCTTTCTCGTTATTTGAACTGTTTAGTACGTAGAGTAGCACTAGTACTATGTCTTACTACTGTTCTTCTTGCAGTTGGTACTACTGCTCGTACCTTCGTGTTCCTATTGTACTTAATACATTCGTACTAGTAGTATAATTTGGGTCAATCGATTTGTGAAAGAAGTTCGACAGAGCAAATGAAGAAGACGACAGAAGAGGTGGAAGAAGCCCTTCTAGCCATCCATGTTGCATCAAACGACTCACATGAGCCGACTGACCCAAATTGCTCCTTCAGATTGCAGGATCCACGTGGCATTCAAGGTCTCGAAGGTAGATTCCGCGTCCGCACCCGGTTTGCAGGCTCGACGCGCGCGCGACCGGCTTCCTCCGCGACAGCCACCATGCGCGCATCCTCCGCGCGGGCAGAGACGACAATGACACGCTAGTTCCTCCTCGTCGGCATGCTGGAGCACGCGCTCGTCCTCCTCTTCGTACGTTGCGTGCATAGACGCGGCTCCACCAGCTGCTCGCGTGCTTGGCAGCTTGGCGACATGGCAAGGAGGGACTGCATACAACGTGAGAGGGCGAGCCTTCGGCTTCAT
This sequence comes from Triticum aestivum, assembly GCF_018294505.1. Classification (NCBI taxonomy): domain Eukaryota; kingdom Viridiplantae; phylum Streptophyta; class Magnoliopsida; order Poales; family Poaceae; genus Triticum; species Triticum aestivum. The sequence goes on along the minus strand of NC_057813.1, from coordinate 186,035,467 downwards.
GGCATAGGGATGGTGGCGACACAGCGGTGATGGGCGAGAAATTATTGGCCGGAGCAGGCGGGCGCCGGCATGCGCAACGGCGGTGGCGGCATATTGATGAGTGTGCGTATGGGAGCTTACTTTAGTTTTATATGAGGTTGGTCAAACTTAAAAGAAAACCGTACTAGTACACATAAACATTAGACTTAGGCAGCGCTTTTGTTATTTTTTTGAAGTTAGTACCACAGCCATGATACGGAATCCTGTGCAAGCGCGTGAACCGCAGCCGCGCGGTCGATCGAACGGTGCGTCACCGTGTCGCACTCGAAGGACATCCGCCGAACCTTTTTGTGTGTGTGAAAACAATCCTCGAATATTACTCAACTTTTTTTCCTGGGAAAGTTCTTGACGCTGTAATATTTCCATATATTTGAATTTAGCTCCAATTTGTGTTTATTTGGATTTGGACGTTTTAGGTGCGCCCTAGTTTTTTTAATACTTATTTTGTGTGTGTGACTGAGAGAGAATGTGTGTATGTGTCCATATGTGTGTTGTGGTGGAAGGGCAATGTGGAGATGGTGTGCGTGTGATACAGACATAGAGAGGTGTGAATGTGCAAATGATCATGCATGAGTGAGACATAGACAGATGCCGATATGTTGTGTATACATGAGAGAACGGTCTTCTAGTTTTCTTGTGTGTGTGTGTGAGAGAGATAGATAGAAAGAGAGAGAGAGAGAGGAGCATCCGTAACACAACAACCATCTCTCTCGATTCGTCAGTCCCTCGCACGATCGCATGCAACATATGCATCAACGTGCACATTTTGACACCCTCACTCGGCCCCTGCCCACCTCAAGGCTCGCGCAATCTCTTCGTGAATACCCATTTCTCTCCTTAGGTTTTTTTTTGCTCAATATCTCTCTCTCTCTCACACACACACACACGCAGCACAACACACACACACACACACTCCCCCGAGCACACAATTCATCCCCATCCAAGGTTATACGGCGACCACTCTCGCTTGTGCTTCTTTGCACCCCAATATGCACAACACCTTAATCTTCAAAGAGGGCATCGAGTAGATCAAAGACGGCGACCACACCGCACTAGAGAATGCGGGGTCATTTGGAAGCAGGGTGATGTGACGACGGCTGACTGACTCCTCCCCCAGCCTTTCTCTCTCTTGCACAAAATTACCAATCCCTCTCTCCCCCGCACAAAATTGTCAATCTCTCAACCCATGAGATCCTTCCCCTCTCGTCCATGTTTTTCCAGCTCTCTCATCAAACATGTTGTCTCTTCTCCTTCCACGTATACAGAATCACGTATATTACATGTCTCCATCTTTCTCACAGACCTAACTTCTTCCTCTCTCTTTCTCTCTCTCTCTCTCTCTCTCTGTATGTCTTGTTAGGTTTGTCTCCTACTCTCTCGTCCACAAACATACAATCTTTCACGCCCTATCTACTCCATCTTCAAAAGCTCTCTCTGCACGTTTCATTCACACAATGGGATATGTCAAAATGTTGCTTCTATAATGGCTGATGTAGAGTTTTGGTTGTTTTTGTTGCATCCTACAAAGTAATAACTATGAAATGCATTTAGATTCTCATTTGACTGGGATTATGTGAGTTTGAGCATGTTGTGAAGTACTATAGACCTTGTATACATCTTGGGATTCGACAATGATTGTAACTATTAAATTGTATAGACCATTACATTCGAAGTCAATAGCCTAATATATTTATTTCACAATTTCAACAAATGATTAGTTCACTACAAACTAAGAAAACAAATGTGTACTCCCTCCGTTTTTATTTAAGTCCGCGTATTAGCATTGGTCAAAGTCAAGTTTTGTAAACTCTCAGAAAGCTTATAACAAAAAATATTAACATATACAATAACAAATAAATACCATTAGATTCATTATTGAATGTACTTCCACATCATACATATTTGTAATGGTAAATGTTTATATTTTTATATAAACTTGGTCAAACTTTAGGAAGTTTGACTTCGGTCAAACCTAATATGCAGAGTTTACTACTACTACTCGCTAGTTGCTTAGCTGAATCACTCAACACGCCACACGGGGAGTCCAGTGTCACAAAATTTTGAGGTCGGCAGGAAAATCTCCCGCGACCCTGATTCGAGTAGTGGGAAGTTACCATCATAGCCTTCGGAACAGGCCTACGGATGACGCTTGGTAGGGGGCTGTTTTCGTAACTTCAGGTTCACCCTACCCAGCCAGCCCCACCCCGGCACCCAGAGTAGTACACCTGAACACTCCCCATTTTCTATCCCCACCGCAAAATAGACTTCTCCACGGCACCGCAGCCTTCGTGCTCCTCCCCTTTACATCGGCGCACTCGTCCACCGCATCGCATTTGCCTCATCAACGACCTGTACGCCGCACTGGAGCCGGTCCACCGTCATCGTCGTAGACGGAGCCTCTTCCCCAGCATCGTCTTCCACGGTCTCGGATCTGCTTCCCAGAAGCCGACGCCAAGCGCAGAAGTACCACCGTCGTGGACAATGAACTGACTCCCGTTGCCTACCATGACTCACACATGCCGCCTCGACCATCGTTCTCCTCCTCGATTGGTAATGTGTGTATTGAATCACTTAGAAGTACATGTGCAGTTCCAATTTTGTTCATACCTACCCTTCAATTTTCCTGGGTGCTATTGTTCCCGTAAAAGTAATTGGTTATAGCCTCCATTGTCCAACAGAATATCAGCTTGTAATTGTGCGTCGCTCCTGTATCACGCTGTGCTTGGGTAGGTTTTCATCTGCAACTAGCAGTGTGGCAAATGATGGAAAGGTCTTTAGAACTAGCAAGATGCCCATGCATTGCACGCATCAAGATGCATTTGTATGAGTAGTTTATCTTGTGGGAGAAAAGGATGAATGAGGGAAGGCCTTATTTGCAAATCTGGAGAGGGGTATGGGAATCTTTTTGCAAAATTCCCATTTGTTTCCTTCCTATCTGTCAGATATAAATCAGACGGCCTATATTGCAAGAAAAAAAGTAGACAGTAAAGGAAGTAGAGATAAATATTAAATATAAAATATAAAATAAATATAACCGTAGAGAAGAGAGTAGAGATAGCAGAGACGTCGGGAAAGGATCGCGCGCACGCGGGAAAAAGCGGCCGGGCGTGCGCTAGTTTTGGCACGCGACGTCCGGCGCGCTTTATAAAATCCAACGCCCTCCCACCGCTCTGTACCTTGCCACCGCTCTGTGCCTCGCCACCATTCTCTCCCCGCTCCTTTTCGCCGCGCCACCGGGAAACTTGGGGATACCGCGGCGTCCGCGCGCGCCCCTACGGCGGCTTCTCCGCCAAGATCCGGTTCCGCGGGGTTTGCCTCGGCCTCGACAATTTTGACACCGCCACTAAGGCCGCCCGCGCGTACAACGCGGCGGTGTGGCGCCTCCGGTGGCCTCATAGAACATTGAACTTCCCCAATGTGCCGACGCGGGAGCGGGCGCAGGAGCTTGCGCCTCTGCCGCGGCTTAGCACCGACGAGGATCGTTGCGAGAACCGGAGGCGGGAGCACCGTCTCGGCATCACCGAGATGGACGAGGAAGCCATTGCGCTGTGGCGCCAACACGTCCCGTAGGACATCATCAAGGAGTGCGAGTTCTATGCGCAAAGGAGGGCGGAGAGGGATAAGAGGAGGGCGGAGCGAGCCGCCTATCACGAGGACAAGCGTAGGCGAAAAGCGGACGCTCAATTCAACATGAGGCTAGGAGCAGGGTCGCCCTGGGAATCCGACGACGATCGGTATCTTCACGCCTACAGTCAGACGTCGGAGGAGGACATCACCGTGGAGCAGTCGGACGACGAGGAGCAGTTGAATTATCTTTTTTTTATCTATCTATGCTGAGAACTATCCTCTACTCTCTAGTATCTACTTCTCGATCTTAGCACTGTAAATGCTTTTTTAAAGCACCGCACGTTGCGATTCTGTTGGAGATGCTCTAACATGGCAGACGAGTGCTTTAATGTTGCCCATAAGATGCACGAGTATTACTAGTAGTATTTTTCTTGCCATGTTGATATTTTGAAACCACGAGTGTGAACATGTAGAGGAGCAATGAAGACCAAACACGGGATATTCGGGACATCTTCAAGGAGCGTGGCAAGTTAAAGAGGAGCTGCACCGAACCTGTAAAACGAGCTTTGGTAAGTAACACCCTTTCAATTACTTTCGTTTAGCCTCATGTTCTTCGATGTGTATATGTTGTAGTGTCTGTTTCTCTTAAGTGTGGTGTTCTTCAATGTGTAATAAGAAGAGTCTTAATCGTCCTAATGCTTTCGTTTTTAACTTGATGTAGGAAGTGGGTGTTCTCACCATGTAGTCTGTTTTTATATTTCTTTTCCTTTTGAATTCACTTCTCCGAGTTCTGTTTATCTGGCTTCTACTAAATGGATCTAGGTTTCTCTGAGTATTGATCTAAAAAAGAAGTAACTTCATGTCAGGATGCAGTTCCTGCGAGGAGGGAAGTATGGTCAACCTCGAGATCATGTTTCCAAAATGAGGCTGGATTACACACAAGGTGCCAGTTCCCTAATGATGCTGGATTAGACACAAGGTGCAAATTCCCAGATGATGCTGGATTACAAACAAGCCAGGTGGAGTCGTCAGCTGTTCGTGTCCTCGTGGCATTAGTAAAGGCTGAAAGAAAGCGTGCAACCGCCCTTGAGAATGTAGCTAAGTTCCTGAAGAAGCAAAAAGAGCAATCAGATGCTCTCTTCACCCAAGCCAAAGAAGAGATGGAATAAGCCAGAAATAAGCTAGCAGAGGCAGAGCAGGCTAGGCGTCTCCTGCTATCTAAAACTTTTATCAATACAAAATTTCCTTCATAATAGCTAGGTTCAAATGTTTATCCAGTCAGCATGCCTGTTGTGATGTCTGTGCATCTACTGATGTGGCACAAAATGTTTTTTTCGGGTCATGTAATAACAACAATTACTTTCCAAACAATAACAGATGAAGCATTGGACATGGTATAGTTCACGCGCGAGCCCGATATTCCAAGTCTAACTTCCACATCAAACTCATGTTCACAGATATCTACACATTCATACATAATGTCCACAACCATGATTCACTTCAAAGCCAAAAAAATGTGAGGAGAGTTATAAATAAAGAAAAACCTCTACTAGTTCCTGCTACCAGTGCGAGCACAACAAGTCAAGACCATGTGTAAATTAATTATATTTTAGTCATTTTTTGTGTCCTAAAATGCTTGCCGGCTCGCGGAAGGACGTGTTGCCGGCACACGCGCGGATTTAATGAAGGCAGGCGGGGCAGTCTTAAGCTGGTTGCACGCGGCGAGGAGGCGTGCTCAGCCGGGCCTGCAGCGAGTGCGGCCCTCTTGGCCGGCCCGCCGGTTCAATGCCTGCGCTATGAGAGGTCGCGTCCGTGTCGGACAAATCACTCCCTCCAGTCCTTTTTTGTTTGGGTATAACAAAATCTCGTTTTCCATTCACATTTTACAAGTAAAATTCATGGACAAACTTTGACCCAAAGTACGATGGGGACTAGTAAACCAGAATAGAGGTAGTAGTTTTTTTAATCAAAGAAGGGTTTCCCCTTCCAATTACTGAAAACCAGCATCTAAATCTAAACCATAGTATTTTCCCTAGAACTACCAGGTTCAACATCTCGTAACATAAACCCATACAACCATACGCCAAGGAGGTACGTAGTACTATGAATTCCATTTTCGCTCCATACCAATCATTCTAAAAACTACTTACTACTTATAACGTGCCATCTAAAATCGGAACTCTTAACCCCGCTAAAAAACAATATTTTGAACATGGCTACTCGATCTGTGGCAATTGGCGAGCCACCACGCTCCAAGTCGTTCACGTGTGGTCCCGACCATCAACTCCTACAAAGGTGCTCCACCACGTACCCGGTACCCGCGAATGCAACAATCGTGCACCTAGGGTTTTAGGGTTTATTTGTTAACGTCGCCTTTACGTAACACTCATGTGTGCGAGACAGCGAGAGGCCGACTGCGTGCGTGCGCCTCTTCTCTTTGTATATGTACTCCACCGTTTGTCTGGTGTCCAAAAAATTATAATAACTACTAGCAATGTGCCAATGCGTTGCCACACGATCAAAGTAGATTAATACATATTCACCGATTTGATAGAAAAAAGTCTTGTTTTGAAATACGTATATCACTAAAAATATGTTATGTTTCACTCAAAATATATTCCTTTGGCGGTTTTGATGAGATAAGGGAGGCATGTTGTTGGTTTCAAGATTCGAGAAGTGGTATATGTCTAATTTCTATTCTTACTAGCAAGATGCCCGTGCGTTGCACGGAACATCAAAATCTTGTGGGAGAAAAGGATGGATGAGGGAAGGCCTTATCTGCAAATGTGGTGAAGAGTGGGTAAATTGCCATATTTTCCTTCCTATCCGTCAGATATAAATCGGACGACCTACATTGCAGGATGGCAGGCCCACCATCATCACCAACTCTATTTTTTATCCCTACTCTTATAAAAAGCATTGTCGGTGATGATCGTGTGCCTGCCATCCTGCAATATAGGCCGTCCGATCTATATCTGACGGATAGGAAGGAAACTATAACAATTTTGCAAAAAGATACCCACACCCCTCTCCACATTTGCAAATAAGGTCTTCCCTCGTTCATCCTTTTCCCCCACAAGATAAACTACTCATACAAATGGATCTTGATGTTCCGTGCAACGCATGGGCATCTTGCTAGTTGTTGCAAAAAGCACATGTGTGTGTGAGAGAGAGGGAGAGTGGAGGAGGACGGAGTGCATGTGTGACAAAGACACAAGTTGTGTGTGTGCAATAGGTATCAGCTTAAAATGAGGCGATAGTGTGTGTGTGCATGATCAAGAAGGCGTGTCTCAAGAAGGGAAGAAAAAGCTACATAGATACAAGGAGCGGGAGAGAGACATGTATGCGATGGTAGAAGCATGAGTGTGCGGGTGTATAAACCTATCTAGAGGCTAGCTAGTCGATAAATGTTTGTGAGAGAAATATGAGTCGGGGTGCGAAAGCGAGAGTTTTGTGTGTGTGTGAGAGGGATGGTAGTCGGGAAGGGGAGTGGAAGCAGGAGTTGTGTGTGTGTGTGTGTGTGTGTGTGTGTGTGTGTCTGTGAGAGAGAGAGAGAGAGGAGACGGTAGTCGGGGTTGTCTGATCGGTGTCAGTCTGGGATGGAGACGAAAAGGAGACCGCAACAAATGTTGTGTCTACAGGAGAGAGAGAGAGAGAGAGAGAGAGAGTAATTTTAGTGGTATGAGTCATATGTAGAGACATATAGGGTGTGTGAGAGAATCCCATAGAGAGAAAGACAAAGTGAAAGATGAGTGGAGACTGTATGTGTGGCAGTGAAAAAGAAAGCTTAGGTACCGAGTGATACCAGAGAACAGTAGAGACGTGAGAGATAATGAAAACCGTGTAATGTATAATGATAGGGAGAGTGTGACACTTCTCAAGGGAGATGTCGAGAGACCTTGTTTGCGAGGATAGGAGAAACATGAAGTGAGCGTGCAGGTGAGCTAGAGAAAAGAGAGTGATGGCTACCTGAAGGAGCATGCATGCAAGAGAGATGGGCGTAAAAGGAGTGAACAAAAAATGGATTCAAATATTTGAATTCGAGATGATGATACATGTAATCCATACCCGAACCAAAATTGATCTATCAAACATGCATACTCATATGAATTCACGCACATCTATGTTATTTAATATGTAGATATTACTGATCCATACATTTTAGTAGAACATAATTTGGTTAATTTTTTTTTAATTCAACCTTAAGATTTCGAGATCGTTTTATTTGTAAATCATATTATACATATAAAGGAGCAGAATTCTTTGTTGTGCTTTTGAAAGTATATGTAAAAAATGATGTATATAGAATGTAATTCCAATTGAAAATGGATCCTGCCCGAAAAAAATAGTAGAATATAAACGGGATTCGAATTGAGTTGGCACGGTAAACGTGCACTGTGCAAAATTTGAATGAAGCGGGGAAAGTCGCAGTAACCGCCCGAAACCAAAATCTGCGAGATGGAAATCACTACTGCCTATCCCTGCTGCGCAAAGCCTATCTGCTAGATTTCTATAGGTTTTGATAGGGGTAGGTTTGTAATTTCACCCAAACGTGACGTAACCGCCTCTCACCCGGATTCATACACGGTGGGCGCCAAAACATAGTGTGCCCTCGGCCAAAATCGACTCCCTCCCCGATTCATATTCATACACGGTGGGCGCCAAAAACAAACTCTCGTCAGCAAATATTCGGTGTATGCGAGATTACCATCCTATCCCCAACCGACTAATGTTGCTGTGATGTAGTAGAAATTTGAAATGGGGGCTAAGTTTGTAAATTTCCTCGCATTTGAGACAAGCACGCCCTGAATACATGGTTCCCCCTTCCTCTCTACCTCCCTTTTCCCCATTCGTACTCCATGGACGCCAAAACACCCTCTCCACCCCACCCTCCTCCGTCCGCCGCCATTCTCCTCCACCATGCCGGAGCTGATACCCCGACGCCGCCGTCCATTACAAGAGATCGACCTCTCTCATCCATGCCTTCGGACCGGTATCCTTGCATCCCGTCCTCTCGCTTCATCCCAGCCGTCGTCCACCTTGCCCGCGCCGCTCCTACGACCGTCTCATCCACCGCGCCCTGCCACCACCGTCTACCCTCCTAGATCTGCTTCCACACTGCCGACAACCATCGCTACCACAGCATCGTCAAATTCTCACCATATGCGTACACGACGCCGCACCAGAGGCGGTACTCTTTCGTATCTGCTCAACTTATTTATCGTAGCAAGAAAATAGATCGCCACTGCTTTACTCCGATTTCTTGTCTTGGTTGCGAAGTTGCCTTTGTCCGGTTTGCACCTTCAGATCCACCATGGCACGCTCAACACTATACTCCCAATGCTTATGGTTTTCCCCTTTTATATTCCACACTAGTTAAATTAGAGATGAGGAAGAATCAGAGATGAGGAAGAAGAAGGGTTAGGAGACGTAGGATCTTCATCCAACCGCCTGAAATGGTCGAGAGACAGCTGGGAGTTGCATTCTTAATGCGCTCTGGTTCATCATGTGTGGGTACCGCGCAACCAACATTTTATTATCCAAAATTTGCTTGCTCTTCTTTACCATGTTCGATAGAGCTGTGACACAAAACGTAGGACCGACTCCAGCAGACTGTACCCATACTTCACTGGCCACACCACTAGCCCCACCACACATGACCTGCACTCCAGCAAAAGGTATACCGATTTAATTTGCCATAGCACCAGTAGTACCACAGAAAAATCCCACTCTAGCAAAAAATACAACAAGTCCACCGGTCGAAGACCTATCACAACTGCAGAGACGACCAATTCCTGCAGATTGGAACCCCATTCCATTTATTCCCAGTTTAAAAGACAATGCTTTCAATGTTGTTAGGGACTATGTGCATATATTCCCATCATGGGAAGATTATTGTGAAGACAAACACCATTTTCACATCTTCCTGTCCAACTTACGTGTAAGTGCTATTATTCATGGTTATTATTTTCCTGTTTTCTGCTGATTGAACACATCAATGATTTACATTACATTGTTGTAACTAGGCGAGGGTCAATCTGGATAGTCATGACGAGCAAAGCTTGCTTGTGCTTTTCAAGGAAGCATTGCAGCAGTATCGGTGTAACCTGAGGAAATCACACTTTGGTGGCAAATCTATAAATGAATTTCCGATGAAGTCTCCTGTGCTAAATTTAGAAGACATTGAATGTAAAAACATTGTTATGCACTGGTCTCGTTCCCAGGATGAGGTACTGTCTATGAAATCACATGATAATTTGAACTTCTACTTTTCCGCATGTGCCTTACAGATCTTGTTTGCAGGAAATCTGCTCGAAGAAGAATTCCGGTTTGAAAAGAACGACGGGATATCGCAAATATGCTGCCCGCTGCTTTGCTCTTGTTAGTACGTGTTGTCCTCTATCACTGTACTTGCATACATACCTGGTTCATTATGTGACAGCAGTATGCATGATAGCTTGCTTACCAATTGTTCGCTCCCAATTATCTGATTTGTATGAATGGTTACATTAGTGTAGAATATATCCAATGCAAATGTTTTTTAGCTCTGCATTGTTCTTGTAAGTACATGTTGTCCTTTATCAGTGTACTTATAACGACAGGTAGTAGTTCATGTACCATCACTTTGCAGCTTATTTTCCTTTGCCCTCCATTTTATACACATCAGATCTATATTTACTCTTACCATAAGGTTGGTACTGAAGAAGTTTAGCTGTGCATTGCTCTTGGTTGTACCTTTTGCCTGTATCGCTGCACTTACATTTATAGCTACTTGGTTATGTAGCATCACTCTTCATCTTATCTTAAATATTCTCCATTTTTTTGTATATTATCACATCTATATTTACTCTTAACAAAATGTAGAATAAAGGCAATGCTTATGAAGAAGATTTTGTGGTAAACTTCTTGAATTGCCCCCCCCATCAGCATGGACAAGGCCTTTATAGAGCCTGCCTTCACCAATAATGTAAGTTTGTCCATCTCAAGCGTTCAAACTTTGTTGTATATATTTGGTTAGGCATGACTGCAATAGCTGTTTATTTTTGGTGTTTGCATCAAATTGCATGTTTAAAGTTTATTATGTAGTTCATAAACAAAAATTTGTCCTTTCTCAATTTAAGTTTTCAGTTGTACAACCAAGTTCCTTATTCATACCATGTAAATTAAACTATACAGAGCAAGTGATCTTCTTTTGCACTGCATGTATGCTTCTGTTCTTCATCGGTAATCCAGTGGTGTGGTGAACCTACCCACTACAGCACAATGTCATATTCTGCAATGTCTTAACTATGAACAATGTCATATCATTCTACTACTCCCTCCATCCGAAAATACTTGTCATTGAAATGGATGTATCTAGATATATTTTAGTTCTAGACACATCCATTTTGATGACAAGTAATTCCGGACGGAGGGAGTATTATTTAAACCATCTCTTTATTTCCAAATCTGTAAAGGGATAAATTGACAGCACACTAACCATTGATACTTATGAGTTCTTGATCTGTAATCCAGTGGTGTCGTGAAGCCGCCAACTCCTTCACAATGTCATTTCCTGCCATGTCTTGACCTGAACAATACCATATTGTGTTAATACAATTTTAAACTGTGTCACTTTATTCGTCAGTAAGAAATGTGATGAATTGTCAGCACTGATACTTTTATGTGCAAAACCTGTCATCTGTCTGCTTGTTTATCTTTCAGAGTGAGGAAGATTTAAGTGTTGAACAAGCGCAGTCTCATCATCTTGCTCAGCTGCTTGCGCTACAGCTCCCCAGCAGGGCTAACCTTTCTTGAACTCTATTGAAGTGCTGTCGGTTTTGTATATTATTTTGTCGGCGTGTTTATTTGCACTGGTGGCGATCTTTGATGCCCAGTGTATGTAATCTGCTGTCTGCTTGTGCTTTATTATCATAGTGGCGAACTTTGATGCCAAGTGGATGTAATATGCTATAATTTCTTTATTGTATAGTCTAGGTTTTTTCTTATTCACGATGTTGCAGTTATTTTACTGTATATTTATCCTGTCTTCACAGTAAACCGGCCAAACCGTAAAATTACGGTACATAATCGGGCCGTCATGCAATCACGATGTAGGTTGGGCCTGAAATGTGCCGAACAACTAACGGGCCGGCAGGAGCCCGAAATGAACCCCGACCCATGATTGTGCGAATCAAATCACGGGCTTTTAACAGGCCAAAATTGTCTCGGTCCTTGTTTGGCCCAATCAGATATCGGCTTCGAGCAGGCCGGATGCAAACCGGGCTGTAGTTAGCCAACTATATGATGGGCATTTAACATGCCAAAATTAATATAGGGCCGAAATGTTAAACGGGTCCTTAAGAGGCCAAAACTAATGTCAGGCCGAATTACTAAGTGGGCCTCTAGCAAGTGGGCCCAAAAGCATAGTGTCTAGTTGACGGGTCGAATCTGATATGGGCCATAATTGAGCCCATAGCCTCTTAAAGGGCCGTACATGATCTGGGCCGTAATTTGGTCCAGAACGTGGTAGGCTTTTAACGGGCCGGATCTCATATGGGCCACTATTAGGTCCGGAACATGGCAGGACATTAATGGACCGGATCAAATATGGGCCGGCATTTGGCCCAAAACATGGCAGCTAGTTAATGGGCCGGCCTACTAGGGTCCTCAAATTCTTGTGGGCCTACAGCTGGGCCAGCCAGTTAATGTTCGCGAAATCTCGTGGGCCTTTAGCCGGACCGGCCCATTATGATCCGCAAGAATCTTGTGGGCCTTTACCTGGGCCGGCCCATTATGGCAAACAAAAATCTTGTGGGCCTTCACCTGGGCCGATCCATTATGGCCCGCAAAATCTTGTGGGCCGTTATCTGGGCCAGCCCATTATGGTCCGCAAAATCTCGTGGGCCTTTAGCTGGGCCGGCCCATTATGGTTCGCAAAATCTTGTGGGCCTTTAGTTGGGCCGGCCCATTTAAACTTGATGGGTCGGTCCACGTGTCAACATATCATAGGCGCGTCTCGCCCATTGGATGAGTGACACCTGTGCCAGCGCAGACCTGACATGTGTCTCCTCCAGCCAATGATGATTTTACACGTGGAGAATCCCCATTGGTCGGGGCTGTTAACGGGTTATCGGATCCAAAACCCGACGCGATAGCTTAACAATGTTCCGTTACGGTGGATGCCACGTGTCGGTCACCCTTGACGAAAGCACTTCTGTGACGTGCGATTTATCGTTATGGAAGTGGACACTTCCGTGATGATAATTTTGGTAATGTCATGGAACACTTCTACGACAGCACAGGTATGACTATCTTGATTCTGTCATAAATTTGTCATGGATGTACATGCATGACAAAAAACGCGACCTACCGTGACAAACACATATCATCACGGAAGTGTATTTTTTTGGTAATGGGGGTTGTCGGATCATAACACATAAAGACTTGCAAGATAGGATCAAGAACACACATATATTCATGAAAACATAATAGGTTCAGATCTAAAATCATGGCACTCGGGCCCTAGTGACAAGCATTAAGCATAGCAAAGTCATAGCAACATCAATCTCAGAACATAGTGGATACTAGGGATCAAACCCTAACAAAACTAACTTGATTACATGGTAAATCTCATCCAACCCATCACCTTCCAGCAAGCCTATGATGGAATTACTCACGCACGGCGGTGAGCATCATGAAATTGGTGATGGAGGATGGTTGATGATGACGACGGCGACGAATCCCCCTCTCCGGAGCCCCGAACGGACTCCAGATCAGCCCTCCCGAGAGAGATTAGGGCTTGGCGGCGGCTCCGTGTCGTGAAACGTGATAAAACTTTCTCCCTGATTTTTTCTCCCCAAGACGGAATATATGGAGTTGGAGTTGAGGTCGGAGGAGGTCTAGGGGCCCATGAGATAGGGGGCCGCGCCCTAGGGGACGCCCCCCTGTCTCATGAACAGGACGTGGGCCCCCTGGCACTAATTCTTTCGCCAAAAATTCTTATTAATTCCAAAAAGTGCCTCCGTGGATTTCCAGGGCATTCCGAGAACTTTTCTTTTCTACACATAAAACAACATCATGGCAGTTCTGCTGAAAACAACGCCAGTCCGGGTTAGTTTCATTCAAATCATGCAAGTTAGAGTCCAAAACAAGGGCAAAAGTGTTTGGAAAAGTAGATACATTGGAGATGTATCAACTCCCCCAAGCTTAAACCTTTGCTTGTCCTCAAGCAATTCAGTTGATAAACTTAAAGTGATAAAGAAAAAATTTTACAAACTCTGTTTGCTCTTGTTGTTGTAACATGAAAAGCCAGCATTCAAGTTTCAGCAAATATTATGAACTAACCATACTCACAATAACACATAGGTCTCACAATTACTCATATCAATAGCATAATCAGCTAGCGATCCATAATAATAAAACTCGGGTGACAACACTTTCTCAAAATAATCATAACATGATATAACAAAATGGTATCTCGCTAGCCCTTTCTGAGACCACAAAACATAAATGTAGAGCACCTTTAAAGATCAAGGACTGACTAAACATTGTAATTCATGGTAAAAGAGATCCAGTCAAGTCATACCCAATATAAACCAATAATAATGAATGCAAATGACAGTGTGCTCTCCAGCGGGTGCTTTTTAATAAGAAGGGATGATGACTCAACATAAAAGTAAATATATAGGCCCTTCGCAGAGGGAAGCAGGGATTTGTAGCGGTGCCAGAGCTCGATTTTAAAATAGAGATTAAATATCATTTTGAGCGGCATACTTTTGCTGTCAACGCAACAACTATGAGATGGCTATATCTTCCATACTACATGCATTATAGGCAGTTCCCAAACAAAATGGTAAAGGTTTATACTCCCCAACCACCAACAAGCATCAATCCATGGCTTGCTCGAAACAACAAGTGCCTCCAACATACAACAGCCATGGGGGAGTTTTGTTTAATTATTTTGATTTGCTTTGATCTTTTTGGATCATGGGACTGGGCATCCCGGTTACCGGCCCTTTCTCATGAATGAGGAGCGGAGTCCACTCCTCTTGAGAATAACCCACCTAGCATGGAAGATATAGGCAGCCCTAGTTGAAACATGAACTGCTCGAGCATACAAAATAGAATTTCATTTGAAGGTTTGGAGTTTGACACATACAAATTTACTTGGAACGACAGGTAAATACCGCATATAGGAAGGTATAGTGGACTCATATGGAACAACTTTGGGGTTTAAGGAGTTTGGATGCACAAGCAGTATTCCCGCTTAGTACAGGTGGAGGCTAGCAAAAGACTGGGAAGCGACCAACTGAGAGAGCGACAACAGTCGTAAACATGCATTAGAATTAATTTACACCGAGTACAAGCATGAGTAGGATATAATCTACCATGAACATAAATATCATGAAGGCTATGTTGATTTGATTCAACTACATGCGTGAACATGTGCCAAGTCGAGTCACTAAATTCGTTCAAAGGAGGATACCATCCCATCATACCACATCATAATCATTCTAATAGCATGTTGGCACGCAAGGTAAACCATTATAACTCATAGATAATCAAGCATGGCACAAGTAACTATAATCTCTAAATGTCATTGCAAATATGTTTACTTCATAATAGCTGACTCAGGAACGATGAATCATCATATTTACAAAAACAAGAGAGGTCGAGTTCATACCAGCTTTTCTCATCCCAATGAGTCCATCATATATCATCATTATTGCCTTTCACTTGCAGGACCGAATGATGTGTATAATGATAAGAGTGCACGTGCATTGGACTAAGCTGGAATCTGCAAGCATTCAACTAAAGAGAGAAGACAAGTAATATGGGCTCTAAGTTAAATAAACAATTATGCATATAAGAGCCACTAAGCATTTTCAATATTGTCTTCTCGACCCCCAAAAGAAAGAAAATAAAACTATTTACACGGGAAAGCTCCCAACAAGTAAAAGAAGAACGAGAAATCTTTTTGGGTTTTCAATTTTAATTTCTACTACAAGCATGGAAATTAAACTAACTAATTTTTTTGTTTTTTCTTAAGGTTTATCAAACACACAAGAAGAAAACTAGAAAAAGAAATTTAAACTAGCATGGATAATACAACGAGAGAGTATGAGCACCGACGACTAGTGTGTGAACATGAATGTAAAGTCGGTGAGAAATACGTACTCCCCCAAGCTTAGGATTTTGGCCTAAGTTGGTTTAATACCAAGGACTGCCGCTACTCTCCCCGGTGTAGTGGGAGGTGTAATCAGGATACCACTGGCTGGTCATCTCCGGATCCCACTAGACAGATGATGCACGATAAGGGTCCAATTCAGGTTCCGGCTCAGGTTCAGGTTCTAGAGTAAAAGCTTGGGCTAGATGGTTGTTCACTGCTTCCGGCGTGACAAGACAACTTTCTGCAAGCAAATCAAATAACAGAGGTGCAGGCAAAATAATAAACTCAAAGTGTTTCTTATTGAATCTAAGTCTATACAAGAGCATCTTCTCTTCGTTGTCAACAATAAACTTGTGTGCTACCATGCTCTTATAATTTTGTCTCCTCCTCCTCATAGTGCCTAATGGGTATCTGAAAATGTTCAGCAAGACGTGCAGCATAGATACCTCCAAATATGGGGCCTTTTGTACGATTAAGGGCTAGCCGTTTAGCAACGACGGCACCATACTAAAAGTATTGTCCCCAAGCAAAGCATGTTGAAGAATGATAATATCAGGAACGCTCAAATTCCCACTATTTCCACGACCAATCAAGCATCTACTAGCAAATATAGCAAAATAGCGTAAAACAGGAAAGTGTATGCTAGAGACCTTCGCCTCGGAGCCCTTCTTTGGCTCCTCTACAGCAATAGTATTAACAAAGCCACCCACATCATCACAATGGGGTTCATCTAATTCTCCCTCATAAGGTATCCTACATACCACGCAAAAATGTCGTAAAGACATTTCTTTGAATTCATCATATAAATGAAATGATACCGCAGGCGGTGACTTCTTAGGATAATAATAAAAGTTCTGCACGAAAGTATTGGTGAGTAAGAGATACTGATCGATTTGGTCGTTCATGAAACCTGTGAGGCCTGCAGTCTCGATTAAAGCATAAAAATCTTCATGAATTCCGGTTTCTTTCAAGAAATCCTCACATGGCCATTCGCACGACCGTACTTCTGCTAAGCGAGGAAGATTATACTTGGCTTTTTCTTTCTCTTTGTCTTGTTTTTGCTTAGAGCTTTGGCTAGAGGAGCCTTTAAAGAGCCTCCTTAACATTTTCTAAAAATTTCTGAAATTTTAGTAACTTCAAAATAAAAGTGAATAAAACTAAACAAGATTGATAGCAACTTCTCCTACAAGTGCCTAGAGCCTATATCATGCATTGGAATTGCTTGGGACCTCAAAAATTTAACATGCAAGCTCAAGAACATGGTCACCTATGCAGCAAAAAATTGCAATGAATAAAGCACTAGAACAAAAACTAATTGGACTAAATGAGGAATCACATACCAAGCAACAATCTCCCAAAGCAGTTTTGTGAATGGAGCTTTGAGCTAAGAGATCGAAAATCGCAGCAAAACAAGCTAGAACTCGTGCTTGAGCTGGATGGGGATTTTTTTGGGTAGAAGATGAAGTGTGTGGGTGCTGGCATAAGTGGAGGGGAGCCACCAGGGGCCCACGAGACAGGGGGCGCGCCCTACAGGGGGGGGGCGCCCTCCTCTCTCATGGCCTGGTGCTTGCCCCTCCTGTAGTGTTTTCAGTACCTAAAATCCTCAAATATTCCAGAAAAAATCATACTAAATTTGGAGGGCATTTGGAGCACTTTTATTTTCAGACTATTTTTTAATGCACGGATAATTCAGAAAACAGACGGATAATACTATTTTTGCTTTATTTATTCTAAAAAACAGAAAGTAAAAGGAGGGTCCAGAAGGTTGTGCCTTCTAGTTTCATCCATCTCGTGATCATCAAAATGAATCCACGAACAAGGTTGATCAAGTCTTGTTAACAAACTCATTTCGAATAACATGGAACCGGAGAAATTTCGAATAACACTAAGTTACCTCAACTGGGATATGAAAATCCCCAACATTAAGAATATCATACTTTTTGTTGACAGTAGGGAGAGGAAATTCAAAACCTCCAAAAATGATAGTTCGAACTTTTTCAATAGAATTGATGCTATGAACTTGAGATTGTTTCCTCGGAAAGTGTACCGTATGCTCATTACCATTAACATGGAAAGTGACATTTCCTTTGTTGCAATCAATAACAGCCCCTGCAGTATTAAGAAAAGGTCTACCAAGGATAATAGACATACTATCGTCCTTGGGAATATCAAGAATAACAAAGTTCGTTAAGATAGTGACATTTGCAACCACGACAGGCACATCCTCACAAATACCGATAGGTATAGCAGTTGATTTATCAGCCATTTGAAAGATATTTCAGTAGGTGTCAACTTATTTAATTCAAGTCTACGATATAAAGAGAGAGGCATAACACTAACACCGGCTCCAAGAACACATAAAGCAGTTCTAACATAATTTCTTTTAAAAGAGCATGGTATAGTTGGAACACCCGGATCTCCAAGTTTCTTTGGTCTTGCACCCTTAAAAGTGTAATTAGCAAGCATGGTGGAAATTTCAGCTTCCGGTATCTTTCTTTTATTTGTGATGATATCCTTCATATACTTAGCATAAGGATTTACTTTAAGCATATCAGTTAAGCGCATACGTAAGAAAATGGGTCTAATCATTTCAGCAAAGCGCTCAAAATCCTCATCATCGTTTGACTTGGATGGTTTAGGAGGAAAGGGCATGGGTTTCTGAACCCATGGTTCCCTTTCTTTACCATGCTTCCTAGCAACAAAATCTCTCTTATCATAACGTTGATTCTTTGATTGTGGGTTATCAAGATCAACAACATGTTCAATCTCTACATCATTGTCTTTGCTAGGTTGAGCATCAACATGAACATTATCATTAACATTATCACTAGGTTCATGTTCATCACCTGATTGTGTTTCAGCATCAGAAATAGAAATATCATTGGGATTTTCAGGTGTGTCTACAGTAGGTTCTCTAGAAGCATGCAAAGTTCTATCGTTTTTCTTTTTCTTCTTTTTAGAAGAACTAGGTGCCTCTAAATTATTTCTCTGAGAATCTTGCTCGATTCTCTTAGGGTGGCCTTCAGGATACAAAGGTTCCTGAGTCATTCTACCAGTTCTAGTAGCCACTCTAACAACAAAGTCATTTTTATTATTTAATTCATCAAGCAAATCATTTTGAGACTTGAGTACTTGCTCAGCTTGAGTAGCAACCACAGAAGCATATTTGCTAACGCGGTGAAGTTCATCTTTAACTCTAGCCAGAATATCACCTACGCGTCCTATCTCGAAAGCATTATTCTTTAACTCTCTACCAACATAAGCATTAAAACTTTCTTGTCTAGCCATAAAGTCGTCAAATTCATCTAAGCATGGGCTATGAATTTAGTAGAGGGTATTTCAACTTTATCATATCTATAGAGAGAATTTACCTTTACTACCTGTGTCGGGTTAACAAGACAATGTGGTTCTTCAGGCGGTAAATTAAGACCATGTATTTCTTCAATAGGAGGTAAATTCTTAACATCTTCAGCTTTAATACCTTTTTCTTTCATTGATTTCTTTGCCTCTTGCATATCTTCGGGACTGAGAAATAAAACACCTCTCTTCTTTGGAGTGGGTTTAGGAATAGGCTCAGGAGTTGGCTCAGTTGGTTCAGGAATTACTTCAGGAACTGGCTCGGGAAGAGTCCAATTATTTTCATTAGTCAACATATTATTCAATAATATTTCAGCTTCGTCGACTGTTCTTTCCCTGAAAACACAACCGGCACAACTATCCAAGTAGTCCTTGGAAGCATCGGTTAGTCCATTATAAAAGATATCAAGTATTTCATTTTTCTTAAGAGGATGATCGGGCAAAGCATTAAGTAACTGGAGAAGCCTCCCCCAAGCTTGTGGGAGACTCTCTTCTTTGATTTGCACAAAATTATATATTTCCCGCAAGGCAGCTTGTTTCTTATGAGCAGGGAAATATTTAGCAGAGAAGTAATAAATCATATCCTGGGGACTACACACACAACCAGGAGCAAGAGAATTATACCAAGTCTTAGCATCAACCTTTAATGAGAACGGAAATATCTTAAGGATATATAAATAGCAAGACTTCTCATCATTAGTAAATAGGGTGGCTATATCATTCAACTTGGTAAGATGTGCCACAACAGTTTCAGATTCAAGGCCATAAAAAGGATCAGATCCAACTAAAGTAATAATATCAGGATCAACAGAGAATTCATAATCCTTATTAGTAACACAGATAGGTGAAGTAGCAAAAGCAGGATCGGGTTTCATTCTAGCATTAAGAGACTGCTGCTTCCATTTAGCTAATAATTTCGTAAGATCATTTCTATCATTGCAAGAAAGAATTTCCATAGCAGCTTTTTCATTCATAATATAACCCTTAGGAACAACAGGTAATACATAATCATTGGGGGGACCTTCATCATCACTATCATCAGTAATAGGATCTTCAATAATTTCATTCCCCCAAACTCTAGCAAGTTGTTCATCAAGAAATTCACCTAATGGCAAAGTAGTATCACACACAGAAGTAGTTTCATCACGCATAGCAGAAGTGGCATCCTCAATAACATGCGACATATCAGAATTCATAGCAGTAGCAGGTTTAGGTGTCGCAATCCTACTAATAACGGAAGGAGAATCTAGTGCAGAGCTAGATGGCAGTTCCTTACCTCCCCTCGTAGTTGAGGACAAAATAGTAGTTCGATCGTCTTTCAAGTTCTTCATAGTGATCAACAGATATAAATCCCAAGTGACTCAGAGAATAGAGCTATGCTCCCCGGCAACGGCGCCAGAAATTAGTCTTGATAACCCACAAGTATAGGGGATCGCAACAGCTTTCGAGGGTAGAGTATTCAACCCAAATTTATTGATTCGACACAAGGGGAGCCAAAGAATATTCTTGAATATAAGAAGTTGAGTTGTCAATTCAACCACACCTGGATAACTTAGTATCTGCAGCAAAGTGTTTAGTAGCAAAAGTGGTATGATAATAAAGGTAGCGGTAGCAAAAGTAAAGATAAATGTTTTTGGGTTTTTATAGTGGTTGTAACAGTAGCAACGGAAAAGTAAATAAGCAAAGAACAATATGTGAAAAGCTCGTAGGAAATGGATCAGTGATGGATAATTATGCCGGATGCGATTCCTCATGCAATAGGTATAACATAGGGTGATATAGAACTAGCTCCAATTCATCAATGTAATGTAGGCATGTATTCCGTAAATAGTCATACGTGCTTATGGAAAAGAACTTGTATGACATCTTTTGTCCTACCCTCCCGTTGAAGTGGGGTCCTAGCGGAAACTAAGGGATATTAAGGCCTCCTTTTAATAGAGAACCAGAACAAAGCATTAGCACATAGTGAATACATGAACTCCTCAAACTACGGTCATCCCGAGAAGTATCCCGATTATCGTCACTTCGGGGTTATCGGATCATAACACATATTAGGTGACTATAGACTTGCAAGATAGGATCAAGAAATCACATATATTCATGAAAACATAATAGGTTCAGATCTGAAATCATGGCACTCAGGCCCTAGTGACAAGCATTAAGCATAGCAAAGTCATAGCAACATCAATCTCAGAACATAGTGGATACTAGGGATCAAACCCTAACAAAACTAACTTGATTACATGGTAAATCTCATCCAACCCATCACCGTCCCGCAAGCCTACGATGGAATTACTCACGCATAACGGTGAGCATCATGAAATTGGTGATGGAGGATGGTTGATGATGACGACGACGACGAACCCCCCTCTCCGGAGCCCCGAACGGACTCCAGATAAGCCCTCCCGAGAGAGATTACGGCTTGGCGGCGGCTCCGTGTCATGAAACGTGATGAAACTTTTTCCCTCATTTTTTTCTCCCCGAGACGGAATATATGGAGTTGGAGTTAAGGTCGGAGGAGGTCCAGGGGGCCCACAAGATAGGGGGCTGCGCCCTAGGGGGGGAGGGCGCCCCCTATCTCGTGGACAGGCCGTGGGCCCCCTGGCACTAATTCTTTCGCCAAAAATTCTTATTAATTCCAAAAAGTGCCTCCGTGGATTTCCAGGACATTCCGAGAACTTTTCTTTTCTACACATAAAACAACATCATGGCAGTTCTGCTAAAAACAGCGTCAGTTCGGGTTAGTTTCATTCAAATCATGCAAGTTAGAGTCCAAAACAAGGGAAAAAGTGTTTGGAAAAGTAGATATGTTGGGACGTATCATTATGATGCTTGTATGACTTATTTTACTTTTAGAGTTGTGTTGTGATATCTTCCCGTGAGTCCCTGATCTTGATCTTACACATAGCATGCATGATTAGTGTACGATTGAATCAGGGGCGTCACAATGCTGTTCTAAGGAACTCTCAAAATAATATAAGTGAAGCATGAGAGATCAATAATTTCTATAAAACAAAACCACCATTGTGCTCTAAAAAGATATAAGCGAAGCCCTAGAGCAAAAATTATCTAACTCAAAAGATATAAGTGAAGCACATAGAGTATTCTAATAAATTCCGAATCATTTGTGTTTCTCAAAAGGTGTGTACAGCAAGGATGATTGTGGTAAACTAAAAATCAAAGACTCAAATCATACAAGACGCTCCAAGCAAAACACATATCATGTGGTGAATAAAAATTTAGCATCAAGTAAAGTTACCGATGGACGAAGACGAAAGAGGGGATGCCTTCCGGGGCATCCCCAAGCTTAGGCTTTTGGTTGTCCTTGGATTTTACCTTGGGGTGCCTTGGGCACCCCCAAGCTTAGGCTCTTGCCACTCCTTGTTCCATAATCCATCAAATCTTTACCCAAAACTTGAAAACTTCACAACAGAAAACTTAACAGAAAATCTCATGAGCTCCGTTAGCGAAACAAAACAAAACACCACTTCAAGGTACTGTAATGAACTCATTATTTATTTATATTGGTTTTAAACCTACTTTATTCCAACTTTTTTATGGTTCATAAACTCCGTTACTAGCCATAGATTCATCAAAATAAGCAAACGACACACAAAAAACAGAATCTGTCAAAAACAGAACAGTCTGTAGTAATCTGTATCAACCATATACTTATGGAACTCCAAAAATTCTAAAATAAATTGTTGGACATGAGTAATTTGTCTATTAATCATCTTCAAAAAGAATCAACCTAAAATCACTCTCTAGTAAAAAATGTCAGCTAATCTCGTGAGCGCTAAAGTTTCTGTTTTTTACAGCAAGATCATAAAGACTTCACCCAAGTCTTCCCAAAGGTTCTACTTGGCAAAAAAACTAATTAAAACATAAAAACAAATCTAACCAGAGGCTATACAATATTTATTTCTAAACAGGAACAAAAATCAAGGAACAAAAATAAAATTGGGTTTCCTCCCAACAAGCGCTATCGTTTAACGCCCCTAGCTAGGCATAAAGGCAAGTATAGATCTAGGTATTGCCATCTTTGGCATGCAATCCATAAGTGGGTCTCATAATAGATTCATAAGGTAATTTTATCTTCTTTCTAGCAAATTTTTCCATGCCTTTCCTTAACGGAAATTGGAATCTAATATTTCCTTCTTTCATATCAATAATTGCACCAATCGTTCTAACGAAAGGTCTACCAAGAATAATAGGACATGAAGAATTGCAATCTATATCAAGAACAATGAAATATACGGGCACATAGTTCCTAATTGCAACAATAAGAACATCATTAATTCTTCCCATAGGTTTCTTAATGGTGGAATCCACAAGGTGCAAGTTTAAAGAACAATCATCAAACTCACGGAAACCTAACACATCACACAGAGTTTTTGGAATCGTGGAAACACTAGCACCCCAAATCACACAAAGCATAGCATTCATGATCTTTAATTTTAATTTTTATAGTAGGTTGCCACTCATCATAAAGTTTTCTAGGAATAGAAACTTCTAATTCAAGCTTTTCTTCATAAGATTGCATTAAAGCATCAAAGATATGTTTAGTAAAAGCTTTATTTTGACTAGAAGCATGCGAAGGATTTAGCATGGATTATAACAAGGAAATAAAATCTATTAAAGAACAATTATCATAATGAAACTCCTTGAAATCCAAAATAGTGGTTTCATTGCTATCTAAAGTTTTGACCTCTTCAATCCTACTTTTACCAATTTTTGCATCAAGATCTAAAAACTCCAAATCATTGGGACGCCTTTTAACTAAAGTTGACTCATCTCCAGTCCCATCATTACCAAGATTCATATTGCAAAAAAAGATTTAATAGGAGATACATCAATCACTTTTAGATCTTCATCATTATTACCATGGAAACTAGAAGAACACACTTTTACAAAGCAATCTTTTTTAGCATGCATCCTAGCGGTTCTTTCTTTGCACTCATCAATGGAAATTCTCATGGCCTTGAGAGACTCATTGATATCGTGCTTAGGTGGAATAGATCTAAGTTTAAAAGAATCAACATTAAGAGAAATTCTATCCACATTCCTAGCCAACTCATCAACCTTAAGCAATTTTTCTTCAAGCGAAACATTGAAATTCTTTTGGGACTTCATAAACTATTTAACACTAGTCTCAAAATCAGAGGGCATCTTATTAAAATTTCCATAAGAATTGTTGTAGGAATTACCATAATTATTAGAGGAATTACTAGGGAACGGTCTAGGATTAAAGTTTCCTCTGTACGCGTTGTTACCAAAATTATTCCTACCAACAAAATTCACATCCATAGATTCATTATTATTCTCAATCAAAGTAGACAAAGGCATATCATTAGAATCAGAAGAAACACTCTTATTAGCAAAAAAATTCATAAGTTCATCCATCTTTCCACTTAAAACATTAATCTCTTCAATTACATGCACCTTTTTACTAGAAGATCTTTTAGTGTGCCATTGAGAATAATTAACCATAATATTATCTAGGAGTTTAGTAGCTTCTCCTAAAGTGATTTCCATAAAAGTGCCTCCCGCGGCCGAATCTAAAAGATTTCTAGAAGCAAAATTCAATCCAACATAATTTTTTTTGTATGATCATCATAAATTCAAACCATGTGTACGGCAATTACATATCATTAATTTCACCCTCTCCCAAGATTGTGCAACATGTTCATGATCAAGTTGCTTAAAATTCATAATATCGTTTCCAGGAGAGATGATCTTAGCCGGAGGAAAATACTTAGAGATAAAAGCATCTTTGCACTTATTCCAAGAATCAATACTATTTTTAGGCAAAGACGAAAACCACGTTTTAGCACGATCTCTAAGCGAAAAAGGGAATAGCTTCAACTTAACGATATCATTATCCACATCTTTCTTCTTTTGCATATCACACAAATCAACAAAGTTGTTTAGATGGGTAGCGGAATCTTCACTAGGAAGGCCGGCGAATTGATCTTTCATGACAAGATTCAACAAAGCAGCATTAATTTCACAAGATTCAACATCGGTAAGAGGAGCAATCGGAGTGCTAAGAAAATCATTATTGTTGGTATTGGAAAAGTCACACAATTTAGTATTATCTTGAGCCATCGTGACAAGCAAGCGATCCAACACACAAACACACAAGAGGGAAGCGAAAAAGAGGCGAACGAAAAAAGAGGGCGAATAAAACGACAAGGGTGAAGTGGGGGAGAGGAAAACGAGAGGCAAATGGCAAATAATGTAATGCAAGGGATAAGAGTTTGTGATGGGTACTTGGTATGTCTTGACTTGTGTGTAGACTCCCCGGCAACGGCGCCAGAAATCCTTCTTGCTACCTCTTGAGCATGCGTTGGTTTTCCCTTGAAGAGGAAAGGGTGATGCAACAAAGTAGCGTAAGTATTTCCCTCAGTTTTTGAGAACCAAGGAAGCAATCCAGTAGGAGACCACACGCAAGTCCCTCGTACCTACACAAACAAATAAGAACCTTGCAACCAACGCGGTAAAGGGGTTGTCAATCCCTTCACGGCCATTTGCAAAAGTGAGATCTGATAGAGATGATAAGATAATATTTTTGGTATTTTTATGATAAATAATAAAAGTAGAGATTGCAAAATAAACGGTGCCAGAAATAGCTAATTGTCGGGAGATTAATATGATGGAAAATAGACCCGGGGGCCATAGGTTTCACTAGTTGCTTCTCTCAAGATAGCATAAGTATTACGGTGGGTGAACAAATTACTGTCGAGCAATTGATAGAACTGAGCATAGTTATGAGAATATGTAGGCATGATCATGTATATAGGCATCACGTCTGTGACAAGTAGACCGACTCCTGCCTGCATCTACTACTATTACTCCACACATCGACCGCTATCTAGCATGCATCTAGAGTATTAAGTTCATAAGAACAGAGTAATGCATTAAGAAAGATGACATGATGTAGAGGGATAAACTCAAGCAATATGATATAAACCCCATCATTTTATCCTCGATGGCAACAATACAATACGTGTCGTTTCCCCTTCTGTCACTAGGATCGAGCAATGCAAGATTGAACCCAAAGCTAAGCACTTCTCCCATTGAAAGAAAGATCAATCTAGTAGGCCAAACCAAACTGATAATTCGAAGAGACTTGCAAAGATAACCAATCATACATAAAAGAATTCGGACGAGATTCAAATATTGTTCATAGATAATCTTGATCATAAACCCACAATTCATCGGATCTCGACAAACACACCACAAAAAGAGTTACATCGATTGGATCTCCAAGAAGATCGAGGAGAACTTGTATTGAGATCCAAAGAGAGAGAAGAAGCCATCTAGCTAATAACTATGGACCCGAAGGTCTAACTTAAACTACTCACACATCATCAGAGAGGCTATGGTGTTGATGTAAAAGCCCTCCGTGATTGATGCCCCCTCCGGTGGAGCGCCAAAAAAGGCCCCAAATGGGATCTCACGGGTACAGAAGGTTGCGGCGGTGGAAATAGGGTTTCGTGGTGCTCTCTGTTGGTTTCAGGGTATATGAGTATATATAGGCGAAGGAAGTCGGTCAGGAGAGCCACGAGGGGCCCACGAGGGTGGGGGCGCGCCTAGGGGGCAGGCGGGCCTCCCTCCCTCGTGGCCTCCTAGGTTGTTTCTTGACATCCACTCCAAGTCCTCTGGATCACGTTTGTTCCAAAAATCACGTTCCCAAAGGTTTCATTCCATTTGGATTCCGTTTGATATTCCTTTTCTGTGAAACACTGAAATAGGCAAAAAAACAACAATTTGCAATGGGCCTTGGGTTAATAGGTTAGTCCTAAAAATAATACGAAAGTGTATAGTAAAGCCCATTAAACATCCAAAACAGAATATATAATAGCATGGAACAATCAAAAATTATAGATACGTTGGAGACGTATCACCAGCCCGTGCAGTGTCCTCGTTTCCTCTTTGGTGCTAAAGAGGCAGGCGCAGGCGAGGAGTCCCGAGGCGTCAAGCAAAGGTTTCCATATTGGTGCAATGAGACCAAGACCAGCAGGACGGCAGGATGGAGGTCACCGTGGAGCCCAAGATGGTGTCATCACCAGAGCCTTTGGCAGGCTAACACCACCTTTAGTCAGGATAACTTGTACTAGTTGCCCCCCTTCAAAATTGGCCGTTGTTGGATCCCTTCCCACTCAATATTTGGGGAGAGGACCATGGCCTCTATAAATAGGACTAGCCACCACCGTAGCTAGGGGGATTCGATCGACTCCACCCTCACACTCACCAGCTCACCAGGCACAAGAACACCTCTCCTCAGGAGGCTTCTTCCCTTGTACTGTTCATCCTCAGCCCAAGAGGCAATCCACCACCACACACTGGATGTCACGCCCAATATGCGATACTATCCTAAAGAGACTCGAAGGTCCCACCAAGGATAGAACCGCATATTGAAACGCTTTTGCAAGGTGGATATCATTACATCAACATTACATAATAGATGGGGATACATACAAGAGGCATATAATGCCACACGAATACAACATCACAATACATAAGAGCATCATCCGACTACGGATGAAACACAAATAGAAAATCAAACGACATCCACCCTGCTAGCCCAGGCCGCCGACCTGGAACCTATCCCCTGATCGAAGAAGCAGAAGAAGAAGAACTCCAAAACAAGCAACATCGCTCTCGCGTCATGATCATCGCATAACCTGTACCTGCAACTGTTGTTGTAGTAATCTGTGAGCCACGAGGACTCAGCAATCCCATCACCATGGGTATCAAGACTAGCAAAGCTTAAAGGGAAAGGAAGGGGGTAAAGTGGTGAGGTTGTAGCATTGACTAAGCATATATGGTGGCTAACATACGCAAATAAGAGTGAGAAGAGAGCAAATGGAACCGTCGTGAAGCTAGCAATGATCAAGAAGTGATCCTGAACTCCTACTTACGTCAGACATAACCCAAGACCGTGTTCACTTCCCGGACTCCGCCGAAAAGAGACCATCACGGCTACACACACGGTTGATGCGTTTTAATTTGGATTTGGTGGCAAGTTATCTACAACCGGACATTAACAAATTCCCATCTGCCCATAACCGTGGGCACGGCTTTCGAAAGTTTATACCCTGCAGGGGTGTCCCAACTTAGCCCATGATAAGCTCTCGCAATCAACGAAGGATATACCTTCTCCCAGGAAGACCCGATCGGACTCAGAATCCTGGTTTACAAGACATTTTGACAATGGTAAAACAAGACCAGCAAAGCCGCCCGGATGTGCCGACAAATCCCGATAGGAGCTGCACATATCTCGTTCTCAGGGCACACCGGATGAGCCAGACGTCAGGTTGGCATAGACCCTGATTGCCTAGGGGACGCCGGACATCGCTCGGTTTGGACCAACACTTAGACAAGCATTGGCCCGGGGGGCTAAAATAAAGATGACCCTCGGGCTCCGGAAACCCAAGGGAAAAAGGGCTAGGTGAGGCAAATGGTAAAACCAAGGTTGGCCTTGCTGGAGGAGTTTTATTCAAAGCGAACTGTCAAGGGGGTCCCATAAATCACCCAACCGCGTAAGGAACGCAAAATCCGGGAACATAACACCGGTATGACGGAAACTAGGGCGGCAAGAGTGGAACATAACACCAGGCATAAGGTCGAGTCTTCCACCCTTTACCAAGTATATAGATGCATTAATTAAATAAGAGATATTGTGATATCCCAACATAATCTTGTCCACCATCGAGCAATCTTCAACTTCACCTGCAACTAGCAACGCTATAAGAGGGGCTGATCAAAGCGGTAACAAAGCCGAACAATGGTTTGCTAGGAAGGGTGAAAAAGTTAGAGGCTGGGATTGCAATTTGGGAGGCTTGAAGAGCAAATGATAGGTAGCGCAGCAAAGCGATAGAACGAAGCAACTAGCATAGCAATGATAGTAGTGAGATCCAGGGTAGCGGTCATCTTGCCTGAAATACCGCTGGGAAGAAGAACGACTCCATGAAGAAGATGAACGGACGTAGTCGAACAAATCCTCACAACTCCGGAACGAAACCGAAGCTAACGAGAGAAGCAAACAATATGGTAAACACACAAGCATAATCATGGCATGATGCACAAACAAGTATGATGCATGTCCGGTTTAATGAGGCATGGCATGGCAAAGTGCAACAAACAACACTACAATTTAACTGGAGCTCAATATGCAACAAGTTGCATATTGACAAAACACCACATTCGAGTTATTTAGTTCGCTCTTGTTTAGGTACACAACAATATTAAATGTTGTTAAACATGGCAAGAGGTGAAACATAAGTAAACTAACTATCTAGGCAAGTTTAAATGAGGCCGGAACAACAAACAATAATTCCGGAAAATTCTCATATGCAATTTATGAATTTGCTACTGTTCTGCCCTATACAAAATTTTTAGAGTTGTTAGACAGTAAAACAAAGTGCACCAAGTTAATCTATGCATTTTGCCACCCCATTTACATATAAAGTTTATTAAAATTGGAGCTACGGTTATTTAGTTATGGAATAAACCATTTTAGCATGTCATTTATGCAAAATTAATGGAAACAACAATTTTAAACATCTTAAACATGAATGAAAGTTGGACATTGTGAAACTACATGAAAATCTGAGCAAGATGCATATATGACATGTCTCATTTGGATGCATGGATATTTAGATATGAGCATTACAAAACAGTGGGAAAACTGTAATTATGCAATGCACCGGAAAATGACAAAAATCACAGTCTGGAAAAAAATAACACCGGGCCGAATCTGGGAAATTGGCAGTGGCCCAGGAGGATTTGGCCCAAGCAGCTGTGGGTGTGTGCAAAAGAAATAAAAGAACAGAGCAAAAGAGGGGCGCCTGGGATTCGAACCCCAGACCCCTCTGATGGATACTGGCTGCACTAGCCACTACGCTAACTGCTCTGTTTATGACTAATCGGGGAGATCATCTCTTCTGAATAAACAAAAGGCAGGAGCCGTCTTCATGAATCACAGATGAACTCGGTGACGACGCCGACGAGCAAGACGACGACCGTCGCGACCACAGGCCTACGGCGGGGGTGCAGAAAAGGCTTGCGGTGGCCGTGGTGGGATGTGCACATGTGTGGGTGTGTGCCCTGTGAGGGTGCAGCCATGTGTGCGGGTGTCCGGGAACGAGCAGGAGACCGTCTCGCACATGGAGAAGATGATGACCGAAGCCGCGCGGGTGGTGTTCCGCGGCTGCTGCGCGTGCAATGCTTCGGTCTTGCGTGTGCGAGCGCGAACAAAGAGGGTGCAGTAGGGAGTGGCTCGACGAGGCGGCGTGAGCGAGAGAGGATCCAGAGCGGGCGAAGCACGAGGAACCACGACGACTACTGCAACTACACAACAAAATTCAGAACTCGTCGGAGCATTGAGAACACGAAGATGGCAAGGACCTAGCAACGACTCCGGTGATCGAATCGCGATCAACAAGATCCGAGATGGAGTTGCGTATACCTAGCATACCTTTGACATGAGGATGCGGTCGGGGATTCAAAATATCAACGGAGAGGAGGCGAGGAACTCCGGTGGGCTTGCTGTCCGTGAAGAAGACGAAGCAGAGGACGAAGAGGACGTCGGGGAAGGCGTCTTCGGGCTCGGATCGGCGTCAGAACGGAGTCGGGGAGGCGCTGTGGTGCTCGGGGTCGACGGAGGGGAGGCCGGCGATGCTCCTACTCCGGTTTTGAGCTCTTGCTTGGGCCGGCCATGATGGCTGCAGGGAGGAGATGGAGCGGGGAGGAGCTGCCCTCCTGGGTGGCGGCGGCGAAGGAAATCGAGAAGGAGAAGGGGAAACCCTAGGGCGTGGCTGCTAGCTTAAAAGGAGGGGAGAAGACGGTGCGACCTTGGCGTCCGTGAACCTCACGGCGCGAGCGCGAGCGCTCTGTGTCTGGAACAGAGACGGAGACGCAATGGGGCAGGTGGCCGTGAACAGAGTTGGGCCAGGGTGGGCTGCGTGGGAGCGCTGAGCTGGGCTGCGGCTGCTAGGTTGCTGCTGCTCCTACTGCTTTTGCCTTCTTTTATTTCTTCAAACAGAATAAAAGAGCAAAAGCACAGAGGAAAAGGAGAGGTATGAGGAAGAAATGAATATACCCCTGGAGTCCAGGAATTATGTAGTATTTGATAAAATTGAGTTGGACATTTTTAGAGGTAGAAAAATAATCCAAGTTTTAATTAAATTCAAACTTGAGCCATTTTTGAACCCAACTAAAACATCTTCAAATGAGCTGATAATTGGCAGAGAGGGTGTAGTCATGGTGAGCTAGCATCAGAAAAATGAACATTTTCTGGACAGGGGAAATGTCACATGAAAATAAATGTGATAAAGAAGAAAGGAGAAGTTTGGATGGAATAGAAACTTGGGTGAACTTGATGAATGGTTGCTGGTATGTGTATGTTGCATGAATGAGGTGGAGATAAGAAGAAGAGGGGGTTTCACACGAGATCACACAACAAGACTTCAAGATGCAAACCAAGGCATGATGCTCATGATGCAAATGCAGCAACAATGACATAGGAAAAATCACATCATGAAGCATAGAACAAAGCAAGGATGGTGCAATGTAATATAATATAAGATGAACATGATGCAAGAAGCAAAAATGACAAGGCACTC
The DNA here is from genome assembly GCF_018294505.1 of Triticum aestivum. Lineage (NCBI taxonomy): Eukaryota > Viridiplantae > Streptophyta > Magnoliopsida > Poales > Poaceae > Triticum > Triticum aestivum. The sequence goes on along the minus strand of NC_057813.1, from coordinate 186,003,721 downwards.
AACATGATCATGGCAACAATCATAGGGAAAAGAAATATGCAAAACAATTATGACAGTGCCACACGCAATAAACACACAACAACAACTAAAATAAATGGGAGGCAATTGGAGCATCGGTCTCGGGGCGTCACACTGGAGTAGGGTATTACACCACATCGGTGGCCCAAACCAGTATAAACCTTGTGTCCCTTGTTCTTCGGGTTCGACGCGCTAAGCCTTGAGATCGCGGTGAGGGCGTGAGTTAGGCAAGAGAGAGATCTTCGTGCGCACCCCAGAGTTCAAACCTTAAGGGTTTTGTTGGAACCCGAAATCCGACATTCGGCGCGCCAGGTAGGGGTGCGCCGAAGCTTTCCTTTCGTCAATTCATGCTCCATCGTCTCGGCACCTTGTTCTCATGGCGAGCACCGCCCATCCTTCTGGACCGACGGACCCGCACGATGACACCGTGGGGCTCAAGGTCCTCACCCCCGCCTTGCAGCGGGTGTAGTGGCCGCCGAACTTCAAGCCGGAGATGCCGCCCCACTACGATGGCGTGGCAGACCCGTCGGCCTTCTTGCTGGCGTATGAGGGCGTCGTTCTGGAAGCTGGAGGCGACGACAGGGTCATGGCCAACTAGTTCCCCATGGCCCTCATCGGCGTGCCGTGCGCATGGCTGTTCGGCCTGCCCGGATCCTCAGTAGCATCTTGGGGGAGCTACGCGACCTTTTCGTCATGCACTTCGCGGCACCGGAGCCCCCCGTCGTTGCAGCCCTCCTCGGCAGCTCGCAAGCACCGCCTTTGGACCGTCACGCAAAGCAGTTCTACCGCTAGATCGGCGCCCCTTGTGCGCGGTATGGGGCTCCTCCGGGTTGGGCGGTACCCAAGGCCAACCTGACCTTCGACTCGGGGGACCACCCCATCAACACCACCAGCTCAGGCGTGCTCCCAATGCTTTGCACAACCACCATCTGCAGCGTAGCCATCACCAAGACCCTCATCGACGGTGGCGCCGGCCTCAATGTGCTTTCTGTGGAAGCTTTCAACCTTCTCCACATACTGCTCGAGTGGCTCCGCCCCAGCAAGCCCTTTTCCGAGGGTAGGCGACAGCTCCATCAGCCCCCTGGGCAGATCCGCCTCCCCGTGACCTTTGGCACCCACGACAACTACCGCACCGAGCTGATCAACTTCGACATCACCCATATTTGCCTCCCATACAACACTGTCCTCGGGTACCCGGCTCTGGCCCAGTTCATGGCGGCGACCCATACGGCCTACAACCTCATGAACATGCCCGAAAGCAAGGGTGTCCTCACCATAGCTGGAGATACCAAGGAAGCGTTGACAGCGCTCAGGCTCACCCTCAAAGCCGCCGCGGTAGCACGGCCGACTGATGAGGCCGCCCCTGGAGTCAAGGGGGCTGCACCAGGAAAGGAGAAGCAGTTGTTCACTCAAGACCGGGCCGAGACCAAGCAGGTGCCGGTAGAGGAAGATGGGTCCTCAGGGGCTGCCTTTACCATAGGTGATGGCCTCAAGCGGGATCAAGAGGAGGCGTTGGTGAGATTCCTTCGCGCGAACAAGGATGTCTACGCCTGGGAACCCAAGCAGCTGGTAGGGGTCCCGAGAGGGGTAATCGAGCATCACTTGAGGGTGTGCCCCAATGTGCGCCCTATGAAGCAGAAGGCGCGGTGGCAGTCTACAAAAAAGCAGTCCTTCAACGTCCAAGAAACCTGCAAGCTAGAGGCAGCAAGTGTTATCCGCGAGGTCCGATACCCTGAGTGGCTGGTGAAAGCACAAGTGCTCCCTGGGTGATTTTGGTAATTTATGTCAACATCTCTCTTGTTGGACTAATGCTTTTACCTAGTATGTTTCAGATAAGTTCAACAATGAAGTGGCATGGACTAGAGGATGTGGAATCCCTTCAAGATGCTAAGGACAAAGGATTGGCTCAAGCTCGAAGCACAAGACTCTACATTTTATTTTTAGTGATCCAAGATCACATTGAGTCTATAGGAAAAGCCAATACTATCAACAGGGGATGAGGTGTTGCTTAATGGCTTGCTTGCTCAAAGTGCTTAGTGATATGCTCCAAAGCCCTCAACTACTTTCTCACATCCACATATGACCTAAACCAAAAGTCAAACTCGGCCCCACCGAAACTATCTATCCGGCGCCACCGAGTTCAGATGCCATAGCCACAGCCTCAAACCCTAGACTTTTCGGTCTCACCGATGGGGATCTCGGTCTCACCGAGATGGGATTGTAATCTCTCTGTATATGTCCATTGCCAAAATCGATCCAACCGAGTTTGATTAATCGGTCCTACCGAGATTATAATGCAAACTCTCTGTTCCTCTTCGTAACATTTCGGTCTAACCGAGATGAGCGAATCGGTCCCACCTAGTTTGCCTGACCAACCCTATGTGTGTCCATTACCAAAATCGGTCTCACTGAGTTTGTGTAATTGGTCTCACGGAGATTACGTTATGCCCTAACCCTAACGATATCGGTCCCACCGAGATGACATGTCGGTCCCATCGAAAATCCTAACGGTCACATTATTTCCTAAATCGGTCCGACCGAGCTTCACAATTCGGTCCCACCGAGTTTGGTAAGTTGTGTGTAACGGTTAGATTTTGTGTGGAGGCTATATATACCCCTCCACCCACACTTCATTCATGGAGAGAGCCATCAGAACGTGCCTACACTTCCAGCATACATTTTCTGAGAGAGAACCACCTACACTTGTGTTGAGGTCAAGATCTTCCAATCCTACGACATAAATCTTGATCTCTAGCCTTCCCCAAGTTGCTTTCCACTCAAATCTTCTTTCCACCAAATCCAAATCCCGTGAGAGAGAGTTTACTATTGGGGAGACTATCATTTGAAGCACAAGAGCAAGGAGTTCATCATCAACACACCATTTGTTACTTCTTGGAGAGTGGTGTCTCCTAGATTGGCTAGGTGTCACTTGGGAGCCTCCGACAAGATTGTGGAGTTGAACCAAGGAGTTTGTACGGGCAAGGAGATTGCCTACTTCGTGAAGATCTACCCCTAGTGAGGCAAGTCCTTCGTGGGCGACGACCATGGTAGGATAGAAGGTTGCTTCTTCGTGGACCCTTCGTGGGTGGAGCCCTCCGTGGACTCGCGCAACCGTTACCCTTCGTGGGTTGAAGTCTCCATCAACATGGATGTACGATAGCACCACCTGTCGGAACGACGGCTCAAAAATCTCCGTGTCTCCAAATTGCGTTTGCACACTCCAATCCTGTCATGCCCAATGTCCGATACTATCCTAAAGAGACTCGAAGGTCCCACCAAGGATAGAACCGCATATTGAAACGCTTTTTGCAAGGTGGATATCATTACATCAACATTACATAATAGATGGGGATACATACAAGAGGCATACAATGCCACACGAATACAACATCACAATACATAAGAGCATCATCCGACTACGGATGAAACACAAACAGAAACTCAAACGACATCCACCCTGCTAGCCCAGGCTGCCGACCTGGAACCTATCCCCTGATCGAAGAAGCAGAAGAAGAAGAACTCCAAAACAAGCAACATCGCTCTCGCGTCATGACCATCGCAAAACCTGTACCTGCAACTGTTGTTGTAGTAATCTGTGAGCCACGAGGACTCAGCAATCCCATCACCATGGGTATCAAGACTAGAAAAGCTTAAAGGGAAAGGAAGGGGAGGTAAAGTGGTGAGGTTGCAGCATCGACTAAGCATATATGGTGGCTAACATACGCAAATAAGAGCGAGAAGAGAGAAAATGGAACCGTCATGAAGCTAGCAATGATCAAGAAGTGATCCTGAACTCCTACTTACGTCAGACATAAACCAAGACCATGTTCACTTCCCGGACCCCGTCGAAAAGATACCATCACGGCTACACACACGGTTGACGCGTTTTAATTCGGATTTGGTGGCAAGTTATCTACAACCGGACATTAACAAATTCCCATCTGCCCATAACCGTGGGCACGGCTTTCGAAAGTTTATACCCTGCAGGGGTGTCCCAACTTAGCCCATGATAAGCTCTTGCGATCAACGAAGGATATACCTTCTCCCAGGAAGACCCGATCAGACTCAGAATCCCGGTTTACAAGACATTTCGACAATGGTAAAACAAGACCAGCAAAGCCGCCTAGATGTGCCGACAAATCCCGATAGGAGCTGCACATATCTTGTTCTCAGGGCACACCGGATGGCCAGATGTCGGGTTGGCATAGACCCTGATTGCCCAGGGGACGCCGGACATCGCTCGGTTTGGACCAACACTTAGACAAGCATTGGCCCGGGGGGCTAAAATAAAGATGACCCTCGGGCTCCGGAAACCCAAGGGAAAAAGGGCTAGGTGAGGCAAATGGTAAAACCAAGGTTGGGCCTTGCTGGAGGAGTTTTATTCAAAGCGAACTGTCTAGGGGGTCCCATAAATCACCCAACCGCGTAAGGAACGCAAAATCCGGCAACATAACACCGGTATGACGGAAACTAGGGCGGCAAGAGTGGAACAAAACACCAGGCATAAGGCCGAGTCTTCCACCCTTTACCAAGTATATAGATGCATTAATTAAATAAGAGATATTGTGATATCCCAACATAATCTTGTCCACCATGGAGCAATCTTCACTTCACCTGCAACTAGCAACGCTATAAGAGGGGCTGATCAAAGCGGTAACAAAGCCAAACAATGGTTTGCTAGGAAGGGTGAAAAGGTTAGAGGCTGACATGGCAATTTGGGAGGCTTGAAGAGAAAATGATAGGTAGCGCAGCAAAGTGATAGAACGAAGCAACTAGCATAGCAATGATAGTAGTGAGATCCAGGGTAGCGGTCATCTTGCCTGAAATACCGCTGGGAAGAAGAACGACTCCATGAAGAAGATGAACGGACGTAGTCAAACGAATCCTCACAACTCCGGAATGAAACCGAAGCTAACGAGAGAAGCAAACCGGAAAGAAGCAAACAATATGGTAAACACACAAGCATAATCATGGCATGATGCACAAACAAGTATGATGCATGTCCGGTTTAATGAGGCATGGCATGGCAAAGTTCAACAAACAACACTACAATTTAAGTGGAGCTCAATATGCAACGAGTTGCATATTGACAAAACACCACAGTCGAGTTATTTAGTTCGCTCTCGTTTAGGTACACAACAATATTAAATGTTGTTAAACATGGCAAGAGGTGAAACATAAGTAAACTAACTATCTAGGCAAGTTTAAATGAGGCCGGAACAACAAACAACAATTCCGGAAAATCCTCATATGCAATTTATGAATTTGCTACTGTTCTACCCTATACAAATTTTTTAGAGTTGTTAAACGGTAAAACAAAGTGCACCAAGTTAATCTATGCATTTTTCCACCCCATTTACATATAAAGTTTATTAAAATTGGAGCTACGGTTATTTAGTTATGGAATAAACCATTTTAGCATGTCATTTATGCAAAATTAATGGAAACAACAATTTTAAACATCTTAAACATGAATGAAAGTTGGACATTGTGAAACTACATGAAAATCTGAGCAAGATGCATATATGACATGTTTCATTTGGATGCATGGATATTTAGATATGAGCATTACAAAACAGTGGCAAAACTGTAATTATGCAATGCACCGGAAAATGACAAAAATCACAGTCTGGAAAAATAAATAACACCGGGCCGATTCTAGGAAATTGGCAGTGGCCCGGGAGGATTTGACCCAAGCAGTTGTGGGTGTGTGCAAAAGAAATAAAAGAACAGAGCAAAAGGGGGGCGCCTGGGATTCGAACCCCAGATCCCTCGGATGGATACTGGCTGCGCTAGCCACTGCGCTAACTACTCTGTTTATGACTAATCAGGGAGATCATCTCTTCTGAATAAACAAAAGGCAGGAGCCTTCTTCATGAATCACAGAAGAACTCGGTGACGACGCCGGCGAGCAAGACGGACCGTCGCGACCACAGGCCTACGACGGGGGTGCAGAAAAGGCTTGCGGTGGCCGTGGTGGGATGTGCGCATGTGTGGGTGTGTGTGCCCTGTGAGGGTGCAGCTATGCGTGCGGGTGTTCGGGAACGAGCAGGAGACCGTCTCAGACATGGAGAAGATGACGACCGAAGCCGCGCAGGTGGTGTTCCACGGCTGCTGCGCGTGCAACGCTTCGGTCTTGCGTGTGCAAGCGCGAACAAAGAGGGTGCAGTAGGGAGTGGCACGACGAGGCAGCGTGAGCGAGAGAGGATCCAGAGCGGGGCGAAGCGCGAGGAACCACGGCGACTACTGCAACTACACAACAAAATTCAGAACTCGTTAGAGCACTGAGAACACGAAGATGGCAAGGACCTAGCAACGACTCCGGTGATCGAATCGCGATCAACAAGATCCGAGATGGAGTTGGGTATACCTAGTATACCTTTGACATGAGGATGTGGTCGGGGATTCAAAATATCGATGGAGAGGAGGCGAGGAACTCCGGTGGGCTTGCTGTCCGTGAAGAAGACGAAGCAGAGGACGAAGAGGACGTCGGGGAAGGCGTCCTCGGGCTCGGATCGGCGTAAGAACGGAGTCGGGGAGGCGCTGTGGTGCTCGGGGTCGATGAAGGGGAGGCCGACGATGCTCCTACTCTGGTTTTGAGCTCTTGCTTGGGCCGGCCATGATGGCTACAGGGAGGAGATGGAGCGGGGAGGAGCTGCCCTCCTGGGTGGCGGCGGCGAAGGAAATCGAGACGGAGAAGGGGAAACCCTAGGGCGTGGCTGCTGGCTTAAAAGGAGGGGAGAAGACGGCGCGACCTCGGCGTCCGTGAACCTCACGGCGCGAGCGCGAGCGCGAGCGCTCTGTGTCTGGAACAGAGACGACGACGCAACGGGGCAGGTGGCCGTGAACAGAGTTGGGCCAGGGTGGGCTGCGTGGGAGCGCTGAGCTGGGCTGCAGCTGCTGGGTTGCTGCTGCTCCTACTGCTTCTGCCTTCTTTTATTTCTTCAAACAGAATAAAAGAGCAAAAGCACAGAGGAAAAGGAGAGGTATGAGGAAGAAATGAATATACCCCTGGAGTCCAAGAATTATGTAGTATTTGATAAAATTGAGTTGGACATTTTTAGAGGTAGAAAAATAATCCAAGTTTTAATTAAATTCAAACTTGAGCCATTTTTGAACCCAACCAAAACATCTTCAAATAAGCTGATAATTGGCAGAGAGGGTGTAGTCATGGTGAGCTAGCATCAGGAAAAAAATGAACATTTTCTGGACAGGGGAAATGTCACATGAAAATAAATGTGATAAAGAAGAAAGGAGAAGTTTGGATGGAATAGAAACTTGGGTGAACTTGATGAATGGTTGCTGGTATGTGTATGTTGCATGAATGAGGTGGAGATAAGAAGAAGAGGGGGTTTCACACGAGATCACACAACAAGACTTCAAGATGCAAACCAAGGCATGATGCTCATGATGCAAATGCAGCAACAATGACATAGGAAAAATCACATCATGAAGCATAGAACAAAGCAAGGATGGTGCAATGCAATATAATATAAGATGAACATGATGCAAGAAGCAAAAATGACAAGGCACTCAACATGATCATGGCAACAATCATAGGGAAAAGAAATATGCAAAACAATTATGACAGTGCCACACGCAATAAACACACATCAACAACTAAAATAAATGGGAGGCAATTGAAGCATCGGTCTCGGGGCGTCACACTGGAGTAGGGTATTACACCACATCGGTGGCCCGAACCAGTATAAACCTTGTGTCCCTTGTTCTAATGCTTTTACCTAGTATGTTTCAGATAAGTTCAACAATGAAGTGGCATGGACTAGAGGATGTGGAATCCCTTCAAGATGCTAAGGACAAAGGATTGTCTCAAGCTCGAAGCACAAGACTCTACATTTTACTTCTAGTGATCCAAGATCACATTGAGTCTATAGGAAAAGCCAATACTATCAAGAGGGGATGAGGTGTTGCTTAATGGCTTGCTTGCTCAAAGTGCTTAGTGATATGCTCCAAAGCCCTCAACTACTTTCGCACATCCACATATGACCTAAACCAAAAGTCAAAGTCGGCCCCACCGAAACTATCTATCCGGCGACACCGAGTTCAGATGCCATAGCCACAGCCTCAAACCCTAGACTTTTTGGTCTCACCGATAGGGATCTCGGTCTCACCGAGATGGGATTGGAATCTCTCTGTGTATGTCCATTGCCAAAATCGATCCAACCGAGTTTGAGTAATCGGTCCTACCGAGATTATAATGCAAACTCTCTGTTCCTCTTCGTAACATTTTGGTCTAACCGAGATGAGCGAATTGGTCCCACCTAGTTTGCCTGACCAACCCTATGTGTGTCCATTACCAAAATCGGTCTCACCAAGTTTGTGTAATTGGTCTCACCGAGATTACGTTATGCCCTAACCCTAACCATATCGGTCCCACCGAGATGACATGTCGGTCCCACCGAAAATCCTAACGGTCACATTATTTCCTAAATCGGTCCGACCGAGCTTCACAATTCGGTCCCACCGAGTTTGGTAAGTTGTGTGTAACAGTTAGATTTTGTGTGGAGGCTATATATACCCCTCCACCCACACTTCATTCGTGGAGAGAGCCATCAAAACGTGCCTACACTTCCAGCATACATTTTCTGAGAGAGAACCACCTACACTTGTGTTGAGGTCAAGATCTTCCAATCCTACCACATAAATCTTGATCTCTAGCCTTCCCCAAGTTGCTTTCCACTCAAATCTTCTTTCCACCAAATCCAAATCCCGTGAGAGAGAGTTTAGTGTTGGGGAGACTATCATTTGAAGCACAAGAGCAAGGAGTTCATCATCAACACACCATTTGTTACTTCTTGGAGAGTGGTGTCTCCTAGATTGGCTAGGTGTCACTTGGGAGCCTCCGACAAGATTGTGGAGTTGAACCAAGGAGTTTGTACGGGCAAGGAGATCGCCTACTTCGTGAAGATCTACCCCTAGTGAGGCAAGTCCTTCGTCGGTGACGGCCATGGTAGGATAGACAAGGTTGCTTCTTCGTGAACCCTTCGTGGGTGGAGCCCTCCGTGGACTCGCGCAACCATTACCCTTCATGGGTTGAAGTCTCCATCAACATGGATGTACGATAGCACCACCTATCGGAACCACGGCTCAAAAATCTCCATGTCTCCAAATTGCGTTTGCACACTCCAATCCTGTCATGCCCAATATCCGATACTATCCTAAAGAGACACGAAGGTCCCACCAAGGATAGAACCGCATATTGAAACACTTTTTGCAAGGTGGATATGATTACATCAACATTACAGAATAGATGGGGATACATACAAAAGGCATACAAAGCCACACGAATACAACATCATCATACATAAGAGCAACATCCGACTACGGATGAAACACAAACAGAAACTCAAACGACATCCACCCTGCTAGCCCAGGCTACCGACCTGGAACCTATCCCTTGATCGAAGAAGAAGCAGAAGAAGAACTCCAAAATAGGCAAACATCTCTCTCGCGTCATGATCATCGCAAAACCTGGACCTGCAACTGTTGTTGTAGTAATCTGTGAGCCACGAGGACTCAGCAATCCCATTACCATGGGTATGAAGACTAGCAAAGCCTAATGGGTAAGGAAGGGGTAAAGTGGTGAGGTTGCAGCTGCATCTAAGCATATATGGTGGCTAACATACGCAAATAAGAGCGAGAAGAGAGCAAACAGAATGGTCGTGAAGCTAGCAATGACCAAGAGGTGATCCTGAACTCCTACTTACGTCAAACATAACCCAAAACCGTGTTCACTTCTCAGACTCCACCGAAAAGAGACCATCACGGCTACACACACGGTTTATGCGTTTTAATTCGAATCTGGTGTCAAGTTATCTACAACTGGACATTAACAAATTCCCATCTGCCACATAACTGTGGGCACGGCCTTCAAAAGTTTAAACCCTGCAGGGGTGTCCCAACTTAGCCCATCACAAGCTCTCACGGTCAACGAAGGATATTCTTTCTCCCAGGAAGACCCGATTAGTCTTGAAATCCTGGTTTACAAGACATTTCGACAATGGTAAAACAAGACCAGCAAAGCCGCCCGATGTGCCGACAATCCCGATAGGAGCTGCACATATCTCGTTCTCAGGGCAACACCGGATAAGTCAAGCTATGAGTAAAACCAGCCCTCAAGTTTCCCCGAGGTGGCCCCGCAGGCAGCTCGGTTTGGACCAGCACTTAGAGAAGCACTGGCCCGAGGGGGCTAAAATAAAGATGACCCTCGGGTTGGCCGACCCAAGGGAAGGGTATAGGTGGTGGTGAGGCAAATGGTAAAACCAAGGTTGGGCCTTGCTGGAGGAGTTTTATTCAAAGCGAACTGTCAAGGGGGTCCCATAAATCACCCAACCGCATAAGGAACGCAAAATCAAGGAACATAACACCGGTATGATGGAAACTAGGGCAGCAAGAGTGGAACAAAACACCAGGCATAAGGCCGAGCCTTCCACCCTTTACCAAGTATATAGATGTAGTAATTAAATAAGAGATAATGTGATATCCCAACATAATCATGTCCACCATGGAGCAATCTTCAACTTCACCTGCAACTAACAATGCTATAAGAGGGGCTGAGCAGAAGCGGTAACATAGCCAAGCAACGATTTGCTAGGAAGGGTGAAAAGGTTAGAGGCTGACATGGCAAATTGGGAGGCTTGAAGAACAAGTGATAGGTAGCGCAGCATAGCGATAGAACGAAGCAACTAGCATAGCAATGATAGTAGTGAGATCCAAGGTGACAGTCATCTTGCCTGAAATCCTGCTAGGAAGAAGAACGAGTCTATGAAGAAGATGGAGGCACGAAGATAAACCAAGCGTAGACGAACGAATCCTCACGATCGCAATGAAACAAGAACTAATGAGAAGGAGCACAACCAGAAAGAAGCAAACAACAAGGTAAACACACAACACATAGGCAAGACATGATGCTCAACCAAGTATGATGCATGACAAAGCTAGATGAGGCTACTCATGGCAGGAGATGATGCAAACAAGAACAACATATCAAGGCAAGTTTAAATGAGGCCGAAACAACATATAACAAATCCGGTAAGTCCTCATATGCAGATTTAGAAGTTGGTCCAGAACTGAAAAAACCTTATGTTCAAGTTGTTAAACAGCAAGTTAAGATGCACCAAAATGATCTACATGAGATTCTAGTCAAGTTACATATAAAGTTCATTTAATTCGGAGTTACGACCTAGAAGATATGAGCAAAACAAGTTAAACATGGCATTGATGCAAAATGCATACAAACATCAAGCAAACACTCTCAAAACATTGATGCAACATGATAACATGAAACTACATGCAAAACTAAGCAAGTTTCATATAGAGCACACTCAAAACGGAGCAACGGTTCAACACATACACTCTATACAAGTTTGAAGGACAAGGTGTTCAAAACAGCAACTAGGCATCTAACAAGCATAAAAACAATATGCTACAGCATCTCAACATGAAAACAAAAGGCATGGGCATGAATTACAGGTAAAGCATGACAAAACGCGAACATTGAGCTCTCTCCAGAAAACACTATAACATGCTCAAAAGGACATGGCAAGATTGCAAATAATAACAGTTTACAGACTTAGCAGAAATAACATCAGATTGCAAAGTTTAGAGCTATCAAACACCATGTTACGGGAATTTTACATGGCAAACAAAGGCATGGCATTCTAATTCTAAAGACAAAGAACAAAACTCCCTTACTAAACTAATTCCAAAGATCAACAGAAAAGATGGTAGTATCCATGCAAACATGGCAAATGATATGACAGATTCAGACATGGCAGGAACAACAATAAGTAGGCATGTTGGTGAGCTTGTACAACTCACCACAGAGCAATACATGGCATGTGAAGTCAACCAACAATAAAATGACATAATTATAAACCTAAGAATGGGAAGATCAAGTTCATAGGGTGCATGTATCACTAGCAAAGCTGATGGAAAAACTGAACTTAATGTTAACAGGCTGACAGAAACATTATTTAGCAATTTGAAAGCAAGATTACAACAAGCTACAACAGGTTATAAATGCAACCAGGGGCATGAGTGGATATAGCATGACATGTATAACAAAATATCCTTAGTGAACATCTCCAGATTATGCATAGAATGACTTGTAGCAGCAGGTTTACATAGCATCATGATATGACAGATCCAGCCTAGCAAAACAGCAACAACAAGTACCCTACTTCACGAGCTCGGCGCACTCACTACAAGACTCAAAAAATACATGGATTGCACCTCTGTAACGTTGGCATGATGTAGCTCAAAACTCATATAGACACCAAGCTCATAAGATGCACACACAAAATTCAATCAAAAAGACAATTCACCAAGTTCTGTAAACAGACAGCAGTTAACATCATATAGCACTCTTGCAACGATGATTAGGGCATCAAGATGAACTCAAACAAGCATGGCACAATGGAATCAAATGAAGAGCATCTCTCAGTGAACATTCTGATATATTATATGCACAAATTGGAGCAGCACACATGAAGTTATGTCATGATGAACAGAGCAACATAATGCAATTTTTCAGGGACTTGGGGAAAATCGGGGTCAACCTCTGGTTCGCACGGAAATCGATGCGGTGGCGGATCTTGCCGGAGACGAGGCAGAGGCGGCACGGGGAGGCGCTCCGGCGAGCCTGCGGGGCACCGGCGAGGCGGAGGAAGGCGAGGAAGAGCTCCCTCCGGCCGGATCTCGCCGGATCCGGACCGGAGCGGACGCGGGGCGGCGCGGCAGGGCAGCCGGCGACGGGAGGTCGGGCGGCGTGGGCGGAGGAGATCCAGCGGTGGGGCGGAGGACGCGGCAG